>NW_021703778.1:7129350-7319609 GCF_005190385.1 Monodon monoceros
CTCTCTCTCTCTCTCTCTCTCTCTCTCTCTCTCTCTCTCTCTCTCTCCCCACTTCTCCTTTGTTGCTTAGTCTAGCAAAGGCTTGTCAATTTTGTTTACCTTTTCAAAGAACCAGCTCTTAGTTTCACAACTTAGTTTCTCTGTTGTCTTTTTAGTCTGTTTTTTATTTATTTTTGTTCTAATCTTGGTTATTTCCTTCCTTCTGCTAATTTTGGGCTTTGTTTGTTCTTCTTTTTCTAGTTTCTTGAGTTGTAAAGTTAGGTTGGTTATTTGAGATTTTTCTTGTTTCTTGAGGTAGGCATTTGTCTCTTGACCTTCCCCCTTAGAACTGCTTTTGCTGCAACCCACAAATTTTGGTATGTTTTATTTCCATTCTCAGTTGTCTCAAGGTATTTTAAAATTTCTTTTTTGATTTATTCTTTGACCCATTGGTTGTTCAGTAGCATGTTGTTTAATCTCCACTTATTTGTGAATTTTCCAGTTTTCTTCTTGTAATTAATTTTAGTTTCATACCATTGTAGTTGGAAAGATGCTTGATATGATTTTAATCATCTTAAATTTATTGAGACTCATTTTGTGGTCTAATATATGGTCTATCCTGGAAAATGTTCCATGTGCACTTGAGAAGATTGTGTGTTCTGTTGCCTTTGCATGAAGCGTTCTTTATATATTTGTGAAGTTCATCTGATCTTATGTGTTGTTTAGGTCCAATGTTTTGTTACTGATTTTCTGACTGAATGATCCATCCATTGACTTAAGTGCGGTATTGAAGTCCCCTGCTCTTACTGTATTGCTGTCTATTTCCCCTTTTAAGTCTGTTAATATTTGCTTTTTGTATTTAGATGTTCCTCTGTTGGGTGCATAAATGTTTACAAACGTTATATCCTCTTGTTGGATGGACCCAACAAGAGGATATAACATTTGTAAATATTACATTATCATATGTAATATGATAATGTCTCTTATTAGAGTCTTTGTTTTAAAGTCTGTTTTGTCTAAGTGTAGTTACTCCAGCTTTCTTTTGGTTTTTATTTGGAATCAGGATAATTAGAATTGGTTTGATTTAACTAAGCAATTTCAAAATGTTTGGTTCTTGTTATCTGGGCTTTTGCATGCTAAAGATTCAAAATGTAATATTATAATGCACTATATATTTAATGTACCATTTGGTTTAAATGTTACCTTTCTTTAAAAGTCACCTTTCTGTGTTTGTTAATTTGGCAAGCTGTGGAGCAAGCCTCTGTGGGTAGCAATAACCCACCTTTCAACACAGCAGTCACAGTAGGCTGAGAAGATAATGAAACTCTTCTTATTCTGGCCTAAGCCTGAATGGTTTTCTCGAGGATTCCATGGAAGCAAACTTGAATTTCAAGATGGACTAACTTTAGTGACTGGAATTGAAGAGGTCACAGAGAGCATGGTCTGAAGGGTGGTTGGACTGAAATGAAAGAAGAGAGTAAAGGAAAGTGATGGAAGCAGTTCTGAATGAGGTCATGCATTCTTCTGTGGCTACTCTGAGTGATTTAGACTCTGCCCTAAGATGCAGACGATCATTCTCCTTTTAAGTGGCTTCTGTTGGCTCAGAGATGGTCAACTTTTAGTGGTTCTTTTCCTATTTTCAGTGGATTCTTCATCTGCAGAAGCAAGAGCCAGTAGCTCATACAAATCGGTGCTCCTATAAAAGTGAACCTCTCATTTATTTTCTCTTAAAAGGAAGCCTAAAAAGAACAGACAGATCAGTTTCCTTGGGCCAAGGAATCCTCTGAAAAAAATAATGTATTTATGATTCCTGATTATTTTGTTTTCAGATCACATGAAAGGATTAAGAGCCCCTACCTTGAAAAGAAGGTTGGAGTGCAGGTAATTTCTTTTCTTTTCTTTTTTAAAATTATTTATTTGTCTGAGCTGGGGCTTAGTTGTGGCATGTGGGATCTTCGTTGTGGCATGTGGATCTTTAGTTGCAGCATGTGGGAACTTTAGTTGCAGCATACAAACTCTTAGTTGTGGCATGTGGGATCTAGTTCCCTGACCAGGGATTGAACCCAGGTCCCCTGCATTGGGAGCGCGGAGCCTTAGCCACTGGACCACCAGGGAGGTCCCCAGGTAATTTCCTTTGCTATTTATTTGTGTGTTCTATTTTTTTAAGTAAAAATTTTAATTGAGCTGTAACATCTACATAGAAAAGTACTTATATCATATGGGAATAGTCTGATGAACTTTTACAAGTGAACACATGTGTAGTGTCTGCCCAGTCCAAGAAATAGAACAGCATCAATATCCTGGAACAGAACCCTGTCCCTCCACCAGTCAGTCTTCCCCACCCACAGGTACCCTCTCTTCTGACTTTTGTCATCATCATTTAGCTTTGGTTGTTTTTGAACTTTATTTAAATAGAATCATACTGAATAGACTCTTCTACTTGTTTTCTTTTACTTAACATTATATTTGAATGATTCATCCATGCTGTTGGGTGCAGTAATAGTCTGTTCATTTTTATTTCTGTAATAGTGTGTGTGTGTGTGTGTGTGTGCGTAAATGATTGTTCCATTATGAAGAGTCATATAATATTGTTGGATCCTTTCTTAAAGCTGAGTCATTGCATTCTTTTCCTGCAGTCATTGCCTAAGTCAGATTCCAAATTCTCAAGATATATGCAGTTGACCCTTGAACAACACAGTGGTTAGGGGCACCGACCTTCTATGAGGTCAAAAATCCACATATAACTTTATAGTTGGCCCTCCCTATCCTGGTTCCGCATCTGTGGGTTCAACTAACTGCAAATTGTGTAGTAGTATGGTACTTATTTAGTGAAGAAAAAAAACCCGTGCGTAAGTGGACCCTCACAGTTGAACTCCATGTTGTTCAAGGGTCAACTGTATATAGAAAGGACCCTATTGACTTTTTGACTATTTGATCTTTGACTTAGCAGGCTTCTTTGCTAAGTGATATCAATAGTCTGTGTTTTTGATAATGGTAGCTAATATTTATTAAAAATATATATTCATGGGCTTCCCTGGTGGCGCAGTGGTTGAGAGTCCGCCTGCCGATGCAGGGGACACGGGTTTGTGCCCCGGTCCGGGAAGATCCCACATGCCGCGGAGCAGCTGGGCCCGTGAGCCATGGCCACTGAGCCTGCGCATCCAGAGCCTGTGCTCCACAACGGGAGAGGCCACAACAGTGAGAGGCCCGCGTATCGCAAAGAAAAAAAAAAAAAAAAAAGAAAAAAAAATATATTCATACTAGATGTTGAAGATACAGTAGTGAGGAAAATAGGCAAAAATCCCTCTCTTCTTGGAGCTGACATTCTCCTTAGAGCCTCTTGATAATCTTTTGAATAGATACTATTATTATTTCTATCTTACAGATGAGGAAACTGAGGAACCAGAAGGGTTAAATTAGTTGCCCAAGGTCACGCAGCCAGTAAGTGGCAGGACCAGGATTCCCACCAGGTCTGTCTGATTTTAGAGCCTATATATTAGTTATCTATTTGCTGCGTAACAAACTACCCCCAAACTCAGTGACTTAAAACAACACTAATCATGTATTCTCTCTGTCTGTTTCTGTGGGTCAGGAGTTCTGACAGGGTACAGTGGGGTTGGCTGGTTTCTGCCTGACTGGGTGTCGTATGGGGGCTGACATTACCTGAAGGCTCATTCATACAATGTCTGACATCTGGGCTGGGGAGACTCAAACAGTTGGGGCACTTTGGGCATCTCTGTCTCTAAAAAACAGCTCTTCAGCATAGTGGTTTCAGAATAGCAGGACTTCTTAAATGGAAACTAAAAAAAAAGTGTATGTCCCAAGAGAGGGCCAGCGGCAGCCATACTGCCTGGAGATCTAGCCTCGAAAGGCCTGCTGTATTATATCCATCACATTCTGTTGGCTAAGGCAGTTACAAAGCTCTGTCCGGGTTCAAGGGGAGGTTAACACAGACGCCTCCTGTCAGTGGGGGAATTTCCATGACCACTTTGTAAGAAGACGGTGTGTGGTTAGGGTGTATACATCAGTGTGGGCATCTCTGGAAAGTATGATCCGCTGTAGACTGTATTCCTAACCTCTGAACTGGAGTGTTGAATTTTTAAAGTTTGTCATGAAGTTGATTTCTGCCCACTAAACATAAACAGAATAGATTTATATGAAGTAAAAGGCAGCCGTCTCCTGTCCCACTTCCCTTTCTGCAGAGGTAGTTTACCATTGGGTGGTATCTCTCCAGGCATACCTGATTGTCTAAAACCCATGTCTTTAAGATGAGAATGGTGAGGACCAGCCTTTGAGGAGGTCAGAGGACACAGTATTTTCCCTCCTCTGCTTCTTGCCCATCCCTTTATAGTCTCGATGGGACTGAGGTGGGCACTGGAGTATTGGCCTGTCAGCTCAGTTTCTGAATTATTCGAGGCAACTGACATACTTTGAAACATATTTCCTAGTCACCCAGATATCTCATTCTCGATTTTTTTGGTCTCTTATTTTCAGCTTGAAGGTGTACTTATACTGTTCGCCTGTTACTAAAGAGCTGTTGTTAACGAGCCCGAGGTACAGATTTTGGGAGAAACGAATTGTAAGTTTTATTTTTTGAATGACACTAATTCTTTTCAAGTGGGAAATATGTTTTGAGGTGTATTGAGCAAAGCATCGGCATTATTCAAAGCCCGCTTCCTCCACCCTGTATTTACCCACAGTAATTACAGTGTTGCTGGTTAGCCTTTGTAATTCATTAGTTTGGAAGAGGTTGACATTTTATCGCTGCTGATTTTTCTTTCTTGTCCCTCAACATGTTGACCTAGATTCTTAGTTTTGTCTAATCTCACAGACTCTCTTGCTGAGTTACATTTTATTACTTTAAAGTATAAAACATTCATTAACATAATTGATAAATCCTTTTATTTAGATCATGGGATAGATTAGGAAAAATAAACAAAATTTATGGGTTATAATAAGAAAGGGATAACAATCAGAATGAAAATAGAATGGATAATTTTGAATCTGGCAGAATAAAATGGATCTATCCAACAGAAGGTAAAGGGGAGAAAAAAGCATGGCACGTTGAAAATGCGAAGATGGTGGCACAAGTTCTATTATAACAGTTATTGCTATGAATATGAATGAATTTACTTCAACCCTGGATCAAAAGACAAATTCTTGGTTTAGGCTAAAAAAAAAAAAAATGATCCACCAGTCTTGGTCTACAAGAGACATAAATTACTCTAAAGGAAAAATGCAGGTTAAAGGGGAAAAAATAAAAAGGAAAAAATATAATGAACAATTAGAAGCTAAACATGCCAGAGTGGCAACTTTTATATCATACGGAGATTGAAGGCAAAAAAAAATATCATAAGCGTCAAAGAAGATGTTATTTACTATTAAAAGGAACAACCTTTTAATAGTATCAAGAAGATATGAACATAAATGCAATTGACTAAGTAGCCTCAACCTGGATACAGTAGTACCTGACCACCCAGAGCTTGATCAGAGGAAGAACCAACCACGAGGAGTAGATAGCATTAGGGTTTGTGATATGGATTAAACCGTCAGTAATTGGGGGTGCTGGCAGAGAAGTCTGAACAAGCATCACCAAGAATGTTTGATGTCTGATTGCTGGCAGCTTTCAGCTCCCACCTCCACTTGCCCCACATCTGGGCAAACGGATTAAAAAAAAAAAAGCCTGCCCCTTCCTTGGCGCCTACATGGATTTTAAACATGCAAGCCCAGGCCCACCCTGTAACCACGATAAAAACCAGGGCCACCTGCTCCCATTTTCTCAGGTCACACAAACCACTTCCTCCCAGCCTGGTTTCTACCCTGCTCTCCCCAGAAAGTCCCACAGTGAACATACCGCAGTGTTTTCACACTCTCTTGGTTCATGTGTGACATCTTCAGCCTTAGCCTCTGATCTGTCAGTTGGGTGGGATCTGTCCCCCCTCTGCAGAGGGACACAACAGCAAGGCTGTAACCTTGGCCTTGGTATTAGGCCTGAAGTTACTGTGGGTCAATCTGGCCAGCAGTCAGGAAGGAAAGCTGAAAAAGAAGGAGAGAAGAGCAGAGATAGGCTGGAGTCCACAGGGACAAATGGGGACCCATGTCTGCCTCCACTCCTTGGTCACTGAGTTCCACACACGTGGCCCAGGGCTCCAAGAAGCTCGGGAGGATACCCAGCGGAAGACGGAGCTGCCGCCGTACTGCCCATGTCAGTGAGGTAAGCCAACAGATCAACAGCGTACCTGAGCTGTTATAATTTCTGGTGCCTTTCAGAGCATTGAAAAATGGCTGCTGGTTCACTTCTGCCTTCCAAATCTCACACAGGTGTTTCTTGTGGCCACTGCTAACCTGGAAGTGTACGTGGAAGGGGCTTGTAGGATCATTCCAGGTCAGCTGAGTGGATGTAGTTCAAGGCCACCTCATAATCTAAGGGAGAAAGGGGCAACTCAACAGTGGTAGCTGGAGAGCTTACCAGACCACTCTCAGAAGCTGAGAGATGAAGGAGACAGGAAGTAAGTGAATATACAGAAGATTTAAATGGCGTAATTAATACATGCGAACCAATCGAAACACAGAGCTTTAAACCGAACAGAGAAGAGATCTTTGGGTAAACTTGGAACGTTTATCAAAACTGAGCATGTACTACGTCACTAAAGAAGTTTCAAGAAATCCTAGTGATCTGTTCTTTTACCATAATACAATGATGTTGGAAATCAGACATACAAGGAGAGTTAAAATCATCCCATACATATGGGAGCTAAATGCATACCACAAGCAACTCTAGGTTAAAGAGAAAATTGTAAAGAAAAACATACAATACTTAGGACTGATGGACAATGAAAGTGTGACATGTCAAAGTGTGTGGAGCACAGCTAAGTTAGTACTTGAAGGGAAATTGAGAGCATTAAATGCATTTCTTAGAAAACAGATTGGAACTAAATGGAATAAGTCTTTGACTCAAGAAGAACGAAAAGGAGCAACAAAGCAAACCTAAGGATATGTGAAAGAAGAAAATAATAGAGAGAAAAGGACAGGTTAGTGATATAGAGACTAACCACCACAGAAAATAAAAGGGAAGATTAACAAAAGTAAAAGCTGGTTTCTAGAGAAATAGAGGTAAATTTAGGGACTTCCTGGTGGTCCAGCGGTTAAGACTCTGTGCTTCCAATGCAGGGGATGCAGGTTTGATTTCTGGTTGGGGAACTAAGATCCCACATGCCGCACAGTGTGGCCAAAGCAAAGAAACAAAACAAACAAAAGAAAACAAAACGAAACAGAGATAAATCTTGCCAAGATCGATTAAAAGAACAAAGATGCATATAAAAATACAGAATGATAAAAAGGAAAATACCTATTAATAATAGCAGTGCCTTGTCTTGAAAATTAATATGATAGTATATTCAATAATTTAGACACAGTGGATAAATACTGGAAAAGTAGGAAAATACCAAATTGAGGGAAGAAAAGTAGACCACTTGAATAAAGAAGTAGGCGTCAAAGACATTAAAACAGTTTTCAAAGATCTCTTCTTCAAAAAAGCCCCACACCCAGATGGTTTTATAGGTGCGTTTTGCCAAATGTTCAAAGAACAAATGATCCCTATTGTAGGAGAGACTAAAAAGATAAGCTGCTCAACCTCACTGGCAGAATGGATAGTGATAGTAAATGGGGGGAAAAAGGCCATTTCACGTGTGAATATCCTAATTAAGGTCATAGCTGACTGAATCTCACAGTATTAAAAAATAGTGTATCATGAATACAGTGTGTTTATTCCAGAAATGCAAGGATATTTTCACACCTGAATTTCAGTCACTGTAAATCTTATGACATCAGTGGGCTAAAAAGGTGGGAAATTCTGTTTATTCATCAGCTACTTACTGGATGCCTCTCTGTGCTCCTCACTCTTCTAGTAAAATGTGCACGTACACTCCGACCTTTTCATAGCAGCTCAAATCTGTGAATTAGGCCAACACACCATGGACTGATGGCAGACTGTGTTCTGCAGCAGAAAACCTAAACACATAGAATACATGGGGAGGTGAAGGGAGGAAAATTGAATTCATAGATGTAGAATTGCTGTGTCTGAGGATGTGTAAGTTTATAAGGCGTTCAATCCATATTGCCACATCAACTTCAGGAAAGGTACTGTATTAGCTTTATCATGTTTTGGGGCTGTTAAACCATTATTATAGTGAAATCAGAAATTGTTCCACAGAGAGTCTGTAACGTCTCTTAGTTCCCTTTCTGTGTTTGAGATGGCAAAGGCATATAAAGCCATGAAAACCCATGAAAATGTATAATGCAATGTATACATGACCTCTTATTTTATTTTAATAGATATCCATTGAAATTGAAACTCCTACCCAGATATCTTTAGTCGATGAAGCGTCAGGCGAGGTAACTAAATATTAAATACTGTGTTTTTAAAAATTATTATTATACTCAGCATTAAATGATTGTTTATCTTTCTCCTTGATTTGATTGCTCATGTAACCAGGAATAAAATTTATAGTAAATGAGTGAGTTTGTAGGGAAAAAACGTTTGTGATGTATTTATTTTCTGCATCCGAAGGACTGGACCATGTGGGAACTGCTTCTGTTTAGTATCACATGCTAACTGTAGGAGCTCCATAGAAATGATGTTACCATACAGTGTGATTGTCACATTTATTAAGTTTATTATAATGTTCAGGATATAAAACCATGCTTAATGTTTTTGCAGCAAATTTATGTATATTGTGATTTTTTTTTCTGAATCATTCTCGTATTCAAGAAAAAGACATTGTCCAAGTGGATCCAATTTATTTTTTTGTCCTTAAATTTAGAGGCAGGTACTTTTGTGTTGTGCATTTATCTTTTTTAATAGTAAGTAGGAGTACCAACCCACCTTTTCTGTATTTATTTATTTTTATCTCAAATTATACCTAGGGCTAGGCGGTGTTTTCCTATCTTATGGCAAATCTAGTTAATATTTGTTCCGTAGCCCAATTAGAACCTGCTCTGTGGACACGTTTAACTCTGAAGGGTGTCCTTGGTGGTGTGACTGTGATGGGACAGGGGCCGACATTTCACATGTCCTCCCTGGAGGAGATCAGGCATTGGAGTACTTCTAGACTTACTGTCCTGAGGGAGGGGAAAGGGATGGCCTGAACCTTCCTAAATGCCATCCTGAGCTCGGTTAGCTGACACTTTTGGGGATATGCTGTCAGTGCCCGGTGGCCTGTAATGTGTGTTGGTGAAAGGCTTTCTCAGAATCGGGCACTGGGCAGCAGGTGGCTCTTGGTGAGCTGAGTCCAGCCGCCCCGCTCTTGTCCTTTCCATTTCTTCTCTCCCACTGAGACTTGTGTGTCTCCAGCTCCAACCAGTGAGAAAGCCCCTTCTAAAGGGCCTTTGGAACGAACGATGTCAGACCTCCAGGGGGAGTTACCATGGTCGAGTGGAGAGCTGACGCATCCAGAGCTCTGCCCCACCACGTACTGAGCCCCGAGAGGCTGTAGTGCCCATGAGGCTCCGCCTAACAGGACAGTACAGCATGCTGCATGGTGACTTGGGACCAGGCTGCATCAGACTTTTTTTTTTTAACTGTCCGTGCGGCTTGCAGGAACCTAGTACCCTGACCAGGGATTGAACCCGTGCTCCCTGCAGTGGAAGCGTGGAGTTCTAACCACTTGACTGCCAGGGAATTCCTTTTTATTTTTATTTTTTTTAATAACAGCTTTATTGAGACATAATTCACATACCGTACCATTCACCCCAGTTAAAGTACACTATTCAATGGCTTTTAGTGTATTCACAGAGTTGTGTATCCATCACCACAATCAATTTCAGAATATTTTCATTGCCCAGAAAGAAATACGGGACCCTGTTTCTCCCTCCCCCCAGCTCCTGGCCACTGCTAGTCTAGTGTAAGTCTCTATGGATTTGCCCATTCTGGACATCGTATTTAAATGGACTCATACAGTATGCGGTCTTTCGTGACTTCTTTCACTTTGCATAATGCTTTCAGTGTTTATCCATGGTGTAGGATGTATCAGTTCTTCATTTCTTTTTTTGGCCAAAGAATATTCCATCGTATGGCTAGACCACATTTTGCCGGTTCAATCGTCAGCCAATAGACACTTTGGCTGCTTCTACTCTGGCTAGTATGAATAATGCTGCAGTGAACATTCACGTTTTGTGTGGACCTAAGTTTTCGCGTCTCTCGCGTGTATACCCAAGAGTGGAATTGCTGTGTCACACTGTGACTCTACGTTTAACCATTTGTTTGTGGGTGAGGATTCCACTTGTTTCCAGGGTTTGGAGAGTGGGGAAATGAGGAGAAAGGCGCACCACGTTCTTGGGAAGTAGTTGTATGTGTTGTATTCAGGAGGGCTTTGTTTAGCTGGGTCCTAATGATAACTTGTATGATTATTATTTTCTTCTTTTATTTTCTTTTTAGAAGGAAGAGATTGTTGTGACTCTCTTACCAGCTGGTCATTGCCCAGGATCAGTTATGTAAGGGGGCTTATCTATTTTGCCCATTTATTTTGTGTAGATATGTATTGTATTTGTAGAAATAAACTTGTAGGGTCTAGAAAATAACCTGTACAGGGAGGTTCGAGTCTTATGATGGCAATTCCTGTAATCTTTGCTTCCAAATTGAACTTGGGGGACTGAGGTGCAGGTCACGTTCGAAACGTGGCTTTCTTACAATGGAAGTCTTCAGTAGCAGTCTTTCCACTGGCTTTGCATTTTCCCATCACATGGATTTTTCTCTCCATGAGCAGGGATGATCTCAGTACACAGTGGAAGGTGCTGATGTATTTCAGAGGACATTTCTTGCAAACTCAGCGATATCTCCATCATGTTATTATTTTCCCCCTTTGGGAAGAGGTGCAGCTGAGTGCCTGGTGTGGTTTAGTGCTGTGGAAGTTCCATTATCATAGTGGCTGTGCTTGGCAGGCAACATGGGCTGTGGATTTAGTATATATTTGCTTTATTAGGATTTTGTCTGAGGCTTAGAAGTCACTGAGGTCTGTACCCTTTTCAGGTTTTTATTTCAGGGCAACAATGGGACCGTCTTGTACACGGGAGACTTCAGATTGGCAAAAGGAGAAGCTGCCCGAATGGAGCTTCTGCACTCCGGGGGCAGGTACTCTGGGCTTTACGTAATTCTTGAATGTTAAGGCTGCACTGTTTTAAAGGTTTTATTGTTCTCCCCCCTCCCCCCAAATATGAGCCTTTGTTTCTATTAGAAATCTAACTCGATTATAATAATATTTGTAACGGTAAAGCAAACTTTTCCTCTTGAAACGAGGTAATGGTAACATTCCGTGTGCTGACTGCGGTAGTAGTTACGTGAATTGGTGACAATTCACTGAACCACATATGCAAAATCTGTGTTATTTTGTTATATGGAAATCATTTCCTGACAAAGTTGTTAATAAAAAAAAAAATTCCAAATGGAACATCCATTTGGATGTCTTAGATTTTCTCTCTCTAACGAAGAGTTTAGATTTTATCCATATTTTATTTCCCATGAGGTGAGTCACACCCCTTGTTTCATTTTTGTTTTCAGAGTGAAAGACATCCAGAGTGTGTACTTAGACACGACTTTCTGCGATCCGAAATATTACCAAATTCCTAGTCGGGTACGTCTCCCTGGAGCACGGCCCGCATTTCTTAGAGGGAAGCTTGTGAGATTACAGATCGCATGGTGATTGTCTCCATTTGCGTGAATATCTGGGAATCCTGAGAATGGAAAAGCGTTAACTGCCTTTGAACCTTCCTGCCCAGGAGGAGTGTCTGCACGGGATCCTGGAGCTGGTTCGCAGCTGGATCACGCGGAGTCCGTACCACGTAGTGTGGCTGAGCTGCAAGGCCGCCTACGGGTACGAGTATCTCTTCACCAACCTCAGCGAGGAGTTCGGAGTCCAGGTGCCTGACGGCTCTTTCTTTCCTCTTGGTCCTGTCCATCCTCCCAACTCTGCCTTTCCCCTCCTTCCCCCTTTCCCCCCAAAGCACCCCCCCCCCCAGACTGGAAACCGTGACAGCCTTTGTCGTCTTTGTTTATTCGCTTCCTCTTGGGAGGAATTGACAGTGGGAAGAGCCCTTTGGTGAAAAGTCCCCTAAAGGAAGTAGTTTTTCAAAACTGTGGGTCATGAAATAAATTCAGTGTTTGTGACCAGCAATGAGAATAAAATTGAACTAGGAAATATCTGAGTGTATTGCTTACAGTCAGAATAAACATTGTCTTGTGAAAATTTATGTGGGGAATCAGACACGTACATATCTAGATCTTCCTCGACTTAACCACAGGGCTACGGCCCAATAAATGCATCGTAAGTTGAAAATCTCATTGAGTCAAAATGTATTTAAATACCCCTGACCCACTGAACACCATAGCTTAGCCTCAGCTACCTTAAACCTGCTCAGACTTGAGGACACGGGGAGGGGGAAGGGGAAGGTGGGACGAAGTGAGAGAGTGGCATGGACATATATACACTACCAAATGTAAAATAGACAACTAGTGGGAAGCAGCCGCATAGCACAGGGAGATCAGCTCGGTGCTTTGTGACCACCTAGAGGGGTGGGATAGGGAGGGTGGGAGGGAGACGCAAGAGGGAAGGGGATATGGGGATATATGTATATATAGAGCTGATTCACTTTGTTGTACAGCAGAAACTAACGCGACATTGTAACGTAATTACACTCCAATAAAGATGTAAAAAAAAAAAGTGCTCACAACACTTGGATTAGCCTACAGTTGGGCAAAATCACGTAACGCAAAGCCTATCTTACAGTAAAGTGGGGAGTGTCTCGTGTAATTTATTGAGTGCTGTAGTGAAAGTGAAAACCAGAATGGTTGCCTGGGTCCAGAACGGTGGTTGGTGTGTGGACGGTGGCCGTTCACCCGCGTGATCGCGTGGCTCACTGGGGCGGCAGCTTGCTGCGGTGCTGACCAGCATCACGAGAGAGGATCATACCGCCAGCTCAGGAAAAGATCGTAACTCAAAATCCGAAGTCCGTTTTCTACTGGATGCATATTGGTTTCTCACCCTCGCAAAGCTGAATAATCCTGGGTCGAGCATCCCAAGTTGGGACAGTCTGTACATACATGCTGCATATGCATCCTCGGTTGCCGTGGAAACATTTCTTACTGGGGGTCATGGTCAGAAGTGTGTGAAGAACGCTGTCCTGAGGCACTGAGCCCCCTCCCCATGGACGATTCACATCAGGTCAGGCTGGGAGCCAGTGTTCACCCGTCCCTTCCAGGTGGCTCGATGCTGGGCTCTCGGGACCCCGGGCAGCCGGGTGAGCATGCCAAGTGCTTCCTGCAGCGCCCACTTCCCATGAGAGGGGATGGAGTTTTGGTGGCGACTCTGGACAAAACGAAACGCTGGAACGAGTCGGACATTTAAATTCTACTTCATTCGTCAACTTTTACTATCTATCCCCCAGCTAACAGACTTGTGCTAAGAACTTAACACTTATATACAACGTAATTTAGTAAAACTGAAAAGATTTAGTGCTTCTGCATTTGCAATTTTAAAAATTCCTCCCTCCCTCCCTAAGCCCTTACTTCCTAAGCCATTCTTTCCTTAATTTCTTCCTTCCTTAAGTTTTTGTGTCCAAATGTTTTTGGTGTAAAGCTGCCAATTCTCCATTTTGGGAAGGACTTGCTTTCATTCTGAGATTGTCGTTCTTATGTTTTTTGGTGTTCAAATGGTCCTTTAAATTAAAATCACAGTGGTAATAGGTTGTATGTGTGCACACATTTTACTATTTGCTTTTTTTTTTTCTCACGTCCTCTCTTGGCAAAATATAAAGGTAGCAACCACTTACCAGTCCCAAATTTGTTTTGTGAATTTTAGTGGTTGTGAAATCGAAAAGACTGGAAGCTCCTCCAGCTCTGAGGCCTCATAGGGAGAAACCCTGGGCCGAGGAGGGGTCCAGGGATGGAGGTGAGGGAAGAGAAAGCAGGCCTTAGGAAGGTGACCCCGGAGGCACCCCAGAGTGAGCCCTCTTTCAAGTCTCTTAATCCCTCTGTAGGGGTTAGAAACAATTCTAGAGAAGGAATTTTAAAAGGGAGAACAGTGAGGTTTTTTAATTTAAAAATTTATTTATTTATTTATTTATGTCCATGCTGGGCGGCATGCGGGATCTTTGTTCCCCCACCAGGGCTCGAACCTGCGCCCCCTTGCAGTGGAAGCGTGGAGTCTTAACCACTGGACCACCAGGGAAGGCACTGGTGAGGTCTTTTGATAGAGGGACCTAAGAGATGATTTATGGCAACCTTTTCAAGCATCTTCATTTTTGTGAGGATGAAAGTTTCTCCCTGTTTCTCTGTACATCTCAGAATTTGCCTCTTTTATATCCTTCTTAGGCCAGAAAAGTCAATTCCTTGTTACTTCTTGTTACTCATTAGTAAACAGGTAGTGAGAGGAATAAGGATAAGTTACAGGATATCACAGGATAAGTAAGAAGTCATGCTCGGGTTCTTTTTTAATTTATTTATTTTTGGATCTGTTGGGTCTTCGTTGTTGCACGCGGGCTTTCTCTAGTTGCGGCGAGTGGGAGCTGCTCTTTGTTGCCGTGCACAGGCTTCTCTTTGCGGTGGTTTCTCTTGTTGCAGAGCACAGGCTCTAGGTGCGTGGGCTTCAGTAGTTGCAGTACGCAGGCTCAGTAGTTGTGGCTCACGGGCTTTAGGTGCGCGGGCTTCAGTAGTTGTGGCGCACGGGCTTAGTTGCTCCGCGGCATGTGGCATCTTCCAGGACCAGGGCTCGAACCTGTGTCCCCTGCATTGGCAGGCGGATTCTTAACCACTGCTCCACCAGGGAAGTCTCATCCTCGGGTTCTTGCTATAGCTGTCTTGGTATTAATTACCACAGCGATTTAACATTATTCTAAAGTGTTTTGTTATTCAGACTTCGAAAAGAGCATACTTTTTTGAGGAGTGCTATTTCATTATCCTTGTATTAATTTAAGTACTTGCTGTTTACTCAAAACTACCCAGAAAACGATTCAAGTAAAACCGACATGTGGGTTTTAACAATTTAAAACGTATTCGCTTTAAAATTCTAAAGGTGGCTGAGGTTTGTTTTGTTTTGTTTTGCTTTTTTGCATCTGCCCTCCTCCTTTTCATCCAATAAAAAGGTGTGTGGAAAGGGAGGACCTGGGTCTCCACTTCCTCGTCCCACTGGCCTCCCTCTCCCCCAGCTGCCCGTATGCAGTGTGTTGTGTGTGTCTTCATGAGCAAGTGATTCATTTGTTTAGTATTTTATTTTATTTATTTTTTGGCTGTGCCTCATGGCTTGCGGAATCTTATTTCCCTGACCAGGGATCAAACCCGGGCCCCGGCAGTGAAAGTGCCAAGTCCTAACCACTGGACCGCCAGGGAATTCCATGAGCAAGTGATTCTTGATTGTTCTCTGCAGTACACCCCATATTTAGAATAAAGCTTGACATAGAGCAGGTGCACAATAAATATGAATCGAATGACTCTTGATGGATCGATCCAATGAAATCCACCAGCCGAGTCGCCAGACTTTTCATTACCACCCACAACGGGTGGTAACGCAGACTGCTGGAAATGGGATCTCAGCGTCCTGCGTTGAAATAGCTGAAAACTAGGCTTCAAGGAAGAAGAAAGACTTAGTTTTAACTGGATGATTTGCCCTTGCCTAATTACCCTTAACACTTTATTTACAGGAAATACAATTCCAATAATGTGCTTTATTTGTATTGTTTTCCTCAGGTTCACGTGAATAAACTAGACATGTTTCGAAACATGCCTGACATTCTTCATCATCTCACAACAGACCGTGACACTCAGATCCATGCGTGTCGGCATCCAAAGGTATGTGGTGAAGTGTTTCTCTTTGTTTGTGTGATCCATGAAAAACAGAATTTTAGGTCCAGAAGGAAACTCAAATTCCATTTTGTTGGCTCTTCAATTTACAAACGTAAAAACTGAGGCTGAGATCTTGTTCGTAGATCAATGTCATGCAACTACACATCACTGTATTCCATTACCGTAAACTTCCTAATTAGGAAACAGACACAGATGTTCAGTACTTTTAATTTTTTTTTACATCTTTATTGGAGTATAATTGCTTTACAATGGTATGTTAGTTTCTGCTTTATAACAAAGTGAATCAGTTATACATATACATATGTTCCCATATCTCTTCCCTCTTGCGTCTCCCTCCCTCCCACCCTCCCTATCCCACCCCTCTAGGTGGTCACAAAGCACCGAGCTGATCTCCCTGTGCTATGTACCTGCTTCCCACTAGCTATCTATTTTACGTTTGGTAATGTATATATGTCCATGCCACTCTTTTGCTTTGTCACAGCTTACCCTTCCCCCTCCCCATATCCTCAAGTCCATTCTCTAGTAGGTCTGTGTCTTTATTCCTGTTTTACCCCTAGGTTCTTCATGACATTTTTTCCCCTTAAATTCCATATATATGTGTTAGCATACGGTATTTGTCTTTCTCTTTCTGACTTACTTCACTCTGTATGACAGACTCTAGGTCCATCCACCTCATTACAAATAGCTCAATTTCGTTTCTTTTTATGGCTGAGTAATATTCCATTGTATACATGTGCCACATCTTCTTTATCCATTCATCTGATAGTGGACACTTAGGTTGTTTCCATCTCCGGGCTATTGTAAGTAGAGCTGCAATGAACATTGTGGTACATGACTCTTTTTGAATTATGGTTTTCTTAGGGTATATGCCCAGTAGTGGGATTGCTGGGTCATATGGTAGTTCTATTTGTAGTTTTCTAAGGAACCTCCATACTGTTCTCCATAGTGGCTGTACCAATTCACATTCCCACCAGCAGTGCAAGAGTGTTCCCTTTTCTCCACACCCTCTCCAGCATTTATTGTTTCTAGATTTTTTGATGATGGCCATTCTGACTGGTGTGAGATGATATCTCATTGTAGTTTTGATTTGCATTTCTCTAATGATTAATGATGTTGAGCATTCTTTCATATGTTTGTTGGCAGTCTGTATATCTTCTTTGGAGGAATGTCTATTTAGGTCTTCTGCCCATTTTTGGATTGGGTTGTTTGTTTTTTTGTTATTGAGCTGCATGAGCTGCTTATAAATTTTGGAGATTAATCCTTTGTCAGTTGCTTCATTTGCAAATATTTTCTCCCATTCTGAGGGTTGTCTTTTGGTCTTGTTTATGGTTTCCTTTGCTGTGCAAAAGCTTTGAAGGTTCATTAGGTCCCATTTGTTTATTTTTGTTTTTATTTCCATTTCTCTAGGAGGTGGGTCAAAAAGGATCTTGCTGTGATTTATGTCATAGAGTGTTCTGCCTATGTTTTCCTCTAAGAGTTTGATAGTTTCTAGCCTTACATTTAGTTCTTTAATCCATTTTGAGCTTATTTTTGTGTATGGTGTTAGGGAGTGATCTAATCTCATACTTTTACATGTACCTGTCCAGTTTTCCCACCACCACTTATTGAAGAGGCTGTCCTTTCTCCACTGTACATTCCTGCCTCCTTTATCAAAGATAAGGTGACCATATGTGTGTGGGTTTATCTCTGGGCTTTCTATCCTGTTCCATTGATCTCTCTTTCTGTTTTTGTGCCAGTACCATACTGTCTTGATTACTATAGCTTTGTAGTATAGTCTGAAGTCAGGAAGCCTGATTCCTCCAGCTCCATTTTTCTTTCTCAAGATTGCTTTGGCTATTCGGGATCTTTTGTGTTTCCATACAAATTGTGAAATTTTTTGTTCTAGTTCTGTGAAAAATGCCAGTGGTAGTTTGATAGGGATTGCATTGAATCTGTAGATTGCTTTGGGTAGTAGAGTCATTTTCACAATGTTGACTCTTCCAATCCAAGAACATGGTATATCTCTCCATCTATTTGTATCATCTTTAATTTCTTTCATCGGTGTCTTATAATTTTCTGCATACAGGTCTTTTGTCTCCTTAGGTAGGTTTATTCCTAGATATTTTATTCTTTTTGTTGCAGTGGTAAATAGGAGTGTTTTCTTGATTTCACTTTCAGATTTTTCAACATTAGTGTATAGGAATGCCAGAGACTTCTGTGCATTAATTTTGTATCCTGCTGCTTTACCAAATTCATTGATTAGCTCTAGTAGTTTTCTGCTAGCATCTTTAGGATTCTCTATGTATAGTATCATGTCATCTGTAAACAGTGACAGCTTTACTTCTTCTTTTCCAATTTGGATTCCTTTTATTTACTTTTCTTCTCTGATTGCTGTGGCTAAATCTTCCAAAACTATGTTGAATAAGAGTGGTGAGAGTGGGCAACCTTGTCTTGTTCCTGATCTTAGTGGAAATGCTTTCAGTTTTTCACCATTGAGGATGATGTTGGCTGTGGGTTTGTCATATATGGCCCTTATTATGTTGAGGAAAGTTCCCTCTATGCCTACTTTCTGGAGGGTTTTTATCATAAATGGGTGTTGAATTTTGTCAAAAGTTTTCTCTGCATCTATTGAGATGATCATATGGTTTTTCTCCTTCAGTTTGTTAATATGGTGTATCACGTTGATTGATTTGCATATATTGAAGAATCATTCCTGGAATAAACCCCACTTGATCATAGTGTATGATCCATTTAATGTGCTGTTGGATTCTGTTTGCTAGTATTTTGTTGAGGATTTTTGCATCTATGTTCATCAGTGATATTGGCCTGTAGTTTTCTTTCTTTGTGACATCCTTGTCTGGTTTTGGTATCAGGGTGATGGTGGCCTCGTAGAATGAGTTTGGGAGTGTTCCTGACTCTGCTATATTTTGGAAGAGTTTGAGAAGGATAGGTGCTACCTCTTCTCTAAAAGTTTGATAGAATTCTCCTGTGAAGTCATCTGGTCCTGGGCTTTTGTTTGTTGGCAGATTTTTAATCACAGTTTCAATTTCCGTGCTTGTGATTGGTCTGTTCATATTTTCTATTCTTCCTGATTCAGTCTTGGCAGGTTGTGCATTTCTAAGAATTTGTCCATTTCTTCCAGGTTGTCCATTTTATTGGCATAGAGTTGCTTGTAGTAATCTCTCATGATCTTTTGTATTTTTGCAGTGTCAGTTGTTACTTCTCCTTTTTCATTTCTAATTCTATTGATTTGAGTCTTCTCCCTTTTTTCTTGATGAGTCTGGCTAATGGTTTATCAATTTTCCTTATCTTCTCAAAGAACCCCCTTTTAGTTTTATTGATCTTTGCTATCGTTTCCTTCATTTCTTTTTCATTTATTTCTGATCTGATTTTTATGATTTCTTTCCTTCTGCTAACTTTGGGGGTTTTTTGTTCTTCTTTCTCTAATTGCTTTAGGTGCAAGTTTAGGTTGTTTATTCTAGATGTTTCCTGTTTCTTAAGGTAGGATTGTATTGCTATAAACTTCCCTCTTAGAACTGCTTTTGCTGCATCCCATAGGTTTTGGGTCATCGTGTCTCCATTGTCATTTGTTTCTAGGTATTTTTTAATTTCCTGTTTGATTTCTTCAGTGATCACTTCGTTATTAAGGAGTGTATTGTTTAGCCTCCATATGTTTGTATTTTTTACAGATCTTTTCCTGTAATTGATATCTAGTCTCATAGCATTGTGGTCAGAAAAGATACTTGATACAATTTCAGTTTTCTTAAATTTACCAAGGCTTGATTTGTGACCCAAGATATGATCTATTCTGGAGAATTTTCCATGAGCACTTGAGAAAAATGTGTATTCTGTTGTTTTTGGATGGAATGTCCTGTAAATATCAATTAAGTCCATCTTGTTTAATGTATCATTTAAAGCTTGTGTTTCCTTATTTATTTTCATTTTGGATGATCTGTCCATTGGTGAAGGTGGGGTGTTAAAGTCCCCTACTATGAATGTGTTACTGTCGATTTCCCCTTTTATGGCTGTTAGTATTTGCCTTATGTATTGAGGTGCTCCTATGTTGGGTGCATAAATATTTACAATTGTTATATCTTCTTCTTGGATCGATCCCTTGATCATTATGTAGTGTCCTTCTTTGTCTCTTCTAATAGTCTTTATTTTAAAGTTTATTTTGTCTGATATGAGAATTGCTACTCCAGCTTTCTTTTGGTTTCCATTTGCATGGAATATCTTTTTCCATCCCCTTACTTTCAGTCTGTATGTGTCTCTAGGTCTGAAGTGGGTCTCTTGTAGAGAGCAAATATATGGGTCTAGTTTTTGTATCCATTCAGCCAATCTGTGTCTTTTGGTGGGAGCATTTAGTCCATTTACATTTAAGGTAATTATCGATATGTTTGTTCCTATTCCCATTTTCTCAATTGTTTTGGGATTGTTATTGTAGGTCTTTATCTTCTCTTGTGTTTCTTGCCTAGAGAAGTTCCTTTAGCATTTGTTGTAAAGCTGGTTTGGTGGTGCTGAACTCTCTCAGCTTTTGCTTGTCTGCAAAGGTTTTAATTTCTCCATCAAATCTGAATGAGATCCTTGCTGGGTAGAGTAATCTTGGTTGCAGGTTTTTCTCCTTCATCACTTTAAATATGTCTTGACAGTCCCTTCTAGCTTGCAGAGTTTCTGCTGAAAGATCAGCTGTTAACCTTATGGGGATTCCCTTGTGTGTTATTTGTTGTTTTTTCCCTTGCTACTTTTAACATGTTTTCTTTGTATTTAATTTTTGACAGTTTGATTAATATGTGTCTTGGTGTATTTCTCTTTGGATTTATCCTGTATGGGACTCTCTGTGCTTCCTGGACTTGATTAAGTATTTCCTTTCCCATATTAGGGAAGTTTTCAACTCTAATCTCTTCAAATATTTTCTCAGTCCCTTTCTTTTTCTCTTCTTCTTTTGGAACCCCTATAATTCGAATGTTGGTGCATTTAATGTTGTTCCAGAGGCCTCTGAGACCGTCCTCAGTTCTTTTCATTCTTTTTTCTTTATTCTGCTCTGCAGTAGTTATTTCCACTATTTTATCTTCCAGGTCACTTATCAGTTCTTCTGCCTCAGTTATTCTGCTATTGATCCCATCTAGAGTATTTTTAATTTCATTTGTTGTGTTGTTCATCGTCGCTTGTTTCATCTTTAGTTCTTCTAGGTCCTTGTTAAATGTTTCTTGCATTTTCTCTATTCTATTTTCAAGATTTTGGATCATCTTTACTATCATTATTCTGAATTCTTTTTCAGGTAGACTGCCTATTTCCTCTTCGTTTGTTAGGTCTGGTGGGTTTTTATCTTGCTTCTTCATCTGCTGTGTGTTTTTCTGTCTTCTCATTTTGCTTATCTTACTGTGTTTGAGGTCTCCTTTTTTGCAGGCTGCAGCTTTGTAGTTCCTGTTGTTTTTGGTGTCTGTCCCCAGTAGCTAAAGTTGGTTCAGTGGATTGTGTAGGCTTCCTGGTGGAGGGGACTAGTGCCTGTGTTTTGGTGGATGAGGCTGGATCTTGTCTTTCTGGTGGGCAGGTGCACGTCTGGTGGTGTGTTTTGGTGTGTCTGTGGACTTATTATGATTTTAGGCAGCCTCTGCTAATGGGTGGGGTTGTGTTCCTGTCTTGCTAGTTGTTTGGCATAGGGTGTCCAGCACTGTAGCTTGCTGGTCGTTGAGTGAAGCTGGGTGCTGGTGTTGAGATGGAGATCTCTGGGAGATTTTCGCCGTTTGATGTTATGTGGTGCTGGGAGGTCTCTTGTGGACCAGTATTCTGAAGTTGGCTTTCCCACCTCAGAGGCGCAGCACTGACTCCTGGCTGCAGCACCAAGAGCCTTTCATCCCCATGGCTCAGAATAAAAGGGGAAAGAAAGAAAGAAAGAGAGAGAGAGAGAGAGAGAGAGAGAGGGAGGGAAGGAGGGAGGGAGGGAGGGAGGGAGGAAGAAGGAAATAAAATAATATAATATAAAGATAAAATAAAATACAGTTATTAAAGAAAAAATAATTATTAAGAAAAAAAATTTTTTAAAGAAAAAAAAAAAAGACGGATGGATAGAACCCAAGGACAAATGTTGGAAGCAAAGCTATACAGACAAAATCTCACACAGAAACATACACACTCACAAAAAGAGGAAAAGGGAAAAAAATCATAAATATTGCTCTCGAAGCCCACCTCCTCAATTTGGGATGAGTTGTTTTCTATTCAGGTATTCCACAGATGCAGGTACATCAAATTGATTGTGGAGCTTTAATCCGCTGCTCCTGAGGCTGCTGGGAGAGATTTCCCTTTCTCTTCTTTGTTCTCACAGCTCCCGGGGTTCAGCTTTGGATTGGGCCCCGCCTCTGCGTGTAGGTTGCCGGAGGGCGTCTGTTCTTGGCTCAGACAGGACGGGGTTAAAGGAGCAGCTGCTTCGGGGACTGTGGGTCACTGAGGGCGGGGGGGGGGGGGGGGGGGGGAGGAGCACAGAGGCAGGGCGGGCCTGCGTTGCACCAGCCTGAGGCGCACCGTGCGTTCTCCCAGGGAAGTTGTCCCTGGATCCCAGGACCCTGGCAGTGGCGGGCTGCACAGGCTCCCCAGAAGAGGGGTGTGGAGAGTGACCTGTGCTCGCACACAGGCTTCTTGGTGGCGGCAGCAGCAGCCTTAGCATGTCAGGCCTGTCTCTTGGGACCGCCCTGTTAGCCGTGGCTCGCGCCCGTCTCTGGAGCTCCTTTAAGCAGCGCTCTTAATCCCCTCTCCTCGCGCACCAGGAAACAAAGAGGGAAGAAAAAGTCTCTTGCCTCTTCGGCAGGTCCAGACTTTTCCCCGGACTCCCTCCCGGCCAGCCGTGGTGCACTAACCCCCTGCAGGCTGTGTTCACGCCGCCTACCCCAGTCCTCTCCCTGCGCTCCGACCGAAGCCCGAGCCTCAGCTCCCAGCCCCACCCGCCCCGGCGGGGGAGCAGACAAGCCTCTCGGGCTGGTGAGTGCCGATTGGCACCGATCCTCTGTGCGGGAATCTCTCTGCCCCTGCACCCCCATTGCTGCGCTCTCCTCCGCGGCTCCGAAGCTTCCCCCGTCCGCCACCCGCAGTCTCCGCCCGCAAAGGGGCTCCTGGTGTGTGGAAACCGTTCTTCCTTCACGGCTCCCTACCACTGGTGCAGGTTCCATCCCTATCCTTTTGTCTCTGTTTATTCTTTTGCCCTACCCAGGTACGTGGGGGGTTTCTTGCCTTTTGGGAGGCCTGAGGTCTCCTGCCAGCGTTCACTAGGTGTTCTGTAGGAGTTGTTCCACGTGTAAATGTATTTCTGGTGTATCTCTATTACAAAGGGTAGGTTTTTTGGGGTTTTTTTCTGTTCTATTTCCTGAGACACAGTGGGTCTTCAGCTGTGGCATGAGGATCACAGGGTTTGGTGTCCTTTCTTTCTTGGCTTAAGGCTTTTGTTCCTGCTAGTGTTGGAGGGTCTCCTGCAGAGGTGGGGGGGTGGGGGCTGTGGCTCACCGTGGGGCAAGGACACTGGCAGCAGACGTTGTGGGAAGTACTCCTTGGCATGAGCCCTCCCAGAGTCTCAGTACTTTTAATTATTAATGAAATATATTTATACAATTGATACGTGTTTATTTGTAATGACTTATGTAATGAACAGTTTATTTGTAAGGAAATTAGTAACATGTTAGAGCTTATAATTTAAGAAAACAATCACAACCCGTTGTGATTTACTTTTTTAAAAAATAAATTTATTTATTTGTTTATTTTTGGCTGCCTTAGGTCTTCGTTGCTGCGCAGGCTTTCTCTAGTTGCGGCGAGTGGGGGGCTTCTCTTCCTTGCGAGGTGCAGGCTTCTCATTGCAGTGGCTTCTCTTGTTGTGGAGCACAGGCTCTAGGTGTGCGGGTTACAGTACTTGTGGCACGTGGGATCAGTAGTTGTGGCTCGCAGGCTCCAGAGCACAGGCTCAGTATTTGTGGCTCACAGGCTTAGTTGTTCCACGGCATGTGGAATCTTCCCGGACCAGGGCTTGAACCTGTGTCCCCTGCATTGGCAGGCAGATTCTTAACCACTGCGCCACCAGGAAAGCCCATGATTTACTTCTGAGACTCATGACATGTGCGCATTTATAAACTTTATTTTCCTTCTCCTCATTTGAGATAAATATCTAGATATAACTTTGCTTTGAATTTTAAAATAGTTACATGTATTGCTGGTCCAATTTCAAATGAATGTTTTTAGTGTCTTTGAAACTCACTGGTAATTGGTTTTCTGATGCCACCATAGAACTCTCTTCTCTTATTACCTGCCAGGTGTTAAATTTTAAATTGGCCTTTAACATTTCCATTTTAATTTATATTGTCATTCAATGTCACTGCTACTAATTAGTCATCTTCACATGTAGGGGTATGTGTGATCCTAATTGTTCTCTAAATCTTTAATCTTAGCATTCATATGCTGAGTAATTTTTATTTTAGTAAACAGTGCATTTATACATTTAGATAATCATTGTAACAGTAATATTAGGGCTTCCTTGGTGGCGCAGTGGTTGGGAATCCGCCTGCCAATGCAGGGGACACGGGTTCGAGCCCTGGTCCAGTAAGATCTCACATGCCGTGGAGCACCTAAACCCGTGCGCCACAACTACTGAGCCCGTGCGCCCCAACTATTGAGGCTTGCATGCCTAGAGCCCATGCTCTGCAACAAGAGAGGCTGCCGCAATGAGAAGCCCTTGCACCGCAATGAAGAGTAGCCACCGCTTGACGCAACTGGAGAAAGCCCGCGCACAGCAACAAAGACCCAACACTGCCAAAAATAAAAATAAATAAAATAAATAAATTAAAAAGAAAACAGTGATATTAGCTCCATCAGCCAAAATCCTAAAGTAAACTTGCTCAGCACTAAAGTAAAGCAAAATTTAAAAACAACAACAACAAAAAACGATTCTTATCCATAGCATGGAAGATTCTATTTCAGACCACCGCAGGAGAGCTACTAGGTAAGAAATTACTTTTGATGATTGGTCAGCTGCATACTATAACTTGCATCATGAATTTATTTCATCATTCTATTTGTATATGTACACACACACATACACATGCAATGAATTAATGGATGGATAAAAACAATGTAATACAAAGTAGAAACTGTTTTGTCCTTTTTCTTTTGGACTTGTACTCTTTGCCCCTACCATGCCCCATAAATATTTTAATTGGCAGATTTCTTTTTGGTCTAAATTTTCTCACAAACCACAAAGTAGCTTAACTCACCCCCTGTCATTTCCCACATGGCTACTCGCCTTGAAACACTACTTCTAGCAGCTTAAGGTATGTGTCTCAGGTCACATAGCCTTAAAAATATTCAACAGAGCAGCCTGCACAGCCCTGGAGCACTCTCACCCACAGCCTCGTGAGAAACAGCACCAAAAGTGCTCCAGTGATATTTGATTTGGATGGAGTGTTCATGGTTTCGAAGGATTCCTATCTAAATGTAATGTCTTTGGGAAAATAGTCCCATTGGCTTTCAACCTTTTAAAAACACATGTTACTTTCCTCTCCAACTTTATTTTGATAAATTTTAAAGCAGGGCTTCCCTGGTGGCGCAGTGGTTGAGAATCCACCTGCCGATGCAGGGGACACGGGTTCGTGCCCCGGTCCGGGAGGGTCCCACATGCCGCGGAGCGGCTGGGCCCGTGAGCCATGGCCGCTGAGCCTGCGCGTCTGGAGCCTGTGCTCCGCAACGGGAGAGGCCACGACAGGGAGAGGCCACGACAGTGAGAGGCCCGCGTGCCGCAAAAAAAAAAAAAAAAAAAAAAATTTAAAGCAGTAAATTTGTTAGACTAGTACAAAGAACACCATGTACTCTTTTGTTTTAAATTGAAGTGTAGTTGATGTACAATGTTATATGTTACAGTTGTACAATGTAGTGATTCAGTTTTTAAAGGTTGTATTCCATTTATAGCTACTATAAAATATTGGCTCTATTCCGCGTGTTGTACCATATATCCTTGTAGCTCATTTTAAACCTAAGAGTTTGTACCTCTTAGTCCCATGCCCTTATTTGCCGCTCCCCCTTCCCTCTCCCCACTGATAACCACTAGTTTATTCTCTGTATCTGTGAGTTTTGTTATATTCACTAGTTTGTTGTATTTTTTAGATTCTACATATATCACACAGTATTTGTCTTTCTCTGTCTGACTTATTTCACTTAGCATAATACCCTACACGTCCATCCATGTTGTTGCAGATGGCAAAATTTTATTCTTTTTTATGGCTGAGTAGTAGTTCATTGTATATATTTTTATACACCACATCTTCTTTATTCATTCATTTGTTGATGGACACTTAAGTTGATTCCATATCTTGGCAGTTGTAAATAATGCTGCTATGAACATTGGGGTGCATGTATCTTTTCAAATTAGTGTTTCTGTTTTTTTTTCTGGATATATACCCGGGTGTGGAATCACTGGGTCATACAAACACCGCGTCTTCTTCCTCTGGCTTCCCATGTGTTAACACCATCACGTCTGCTCCCTGACGTACTCTGTGTCTGTCTCTGTGTAACTAGCACCCCCACCCCCCAATCCACTTGAGAGTCAGTTGCAGATGCCATGACACTTTGCCGTAAACAAGGACGTTCTCCTGCACGACCACAGTACAGTTCCCACACTCAGGAAGTTTAGCATTGATACGACCCTACTGGATGTGATGGAGTCCATATTCACATTTCCCTCGTTGTCCCGATCATGTCCTTTATGGCTTGTGGAGGGAAGAGCAGGGCCTCCTGTTCTTAATACAGTCATCCAGGATTTTATTAAGAATCATCTTTTGCATTTGCTCAGGCCTCTTCAGTTTCTTTTCATGTAGATCAAGTCTCAAACCTTTTGCTTTTCTTTCATCACACTGACATATTTGAAGAGTTCAGGTCAGTTGTTTTGTGGAACATTCCTCAATTTGGGCTTACCTGTTTCCTCATGTCTATATATATATATTTTTTTTCATGTCTGAAAACTCATCTACATTTGTTTTTGAGACCCTGCCTACAAACAGATTTGTTGAAAATATTAAACTGCTTTACTATATTTTTAAAATCTTTTTTAGGCAGAGGAATATTTTCAGTGGAATAAGTTACCCTGTGGCGTTACCTCCAAAAATAGAATTCCACTCCACACAATCAGCATTAAGCCATCCACTATGTGGTTTGGAGAAAGAGCCAGAAAAACCAATGTCATAGTGAGGTAAGCAAGCAGTGTCTTTCGAGAGAAACCTTGCCTTGAGGTAAATCGATAGTTGAAATGCAATCTAGCCTAAGCCTAAGAAGAGGATATATTATAATTGTGGAAAATAACTTCTGAAATTTAAACTCTATTTAAACTAAACAGATGCGGCTTTCAAAGCTGTCTATTGGCTAATACCATTAGCCAGTATTTCCTGGGGTCTACTTGAGTTAGACAGATGAGAGGGTTAGAGACAGGGTGTCTTGCTTGGCAGGGAGTTAGGAACTGACGTTGTATGAAGTAGAAGCCTTTGGTGGAGTAGAGGAGTCCCATACTGATCACCACGTTTTAGCAAATTTCCTTAACGTTGGCCATTCAGAATGTCTACAAAAATTTACATTTCTGGAAAGAGTTCCCTCTTGTCCCAGGAAGAAATTCTTTTTGGTAAGGTGATTTCATACTGCAGGAGCCTGAATAAGAAGACTTGAAATTTAGAACTTAGCTTAGTTTTGATAAGTGACCTTTAATTTTGTGTTTTCATCTCACTTTAGGACTGGAGAGAGTTCGTACAGAGCCTGCTTTTCTTTTCACTCCTCCTACAGTGAGGTAAGAGGACCTCATATACTCCCCTTCGTGGCTTCTGCGGGCATCTCTTTTTCTACCGCTTAAGACTGGTTTTGGCTTTTCCTAAAGAAATTTAGGGAAGACATCTCAGTGGATGAGCTGTGTTACTAAGTCTAAAGGAAATTGCTATCATCACTTGTTTTCAGCCTAAACATTGAAGAAAACATATGATTAAGGTTTTCTTTCCAACTTGCTTTCTAAATGTATTTTAAATTCCCCACTTCAGTTCTGTTCATGTGTCACAAAAAATCATAAATCTGACTGTTTAGCACTTGGAACTGTATTCAGTGTCTTGTGATGACCTATAATGGAAAAGAATCTGAAGCTGTACACCTGAAACTAACACAATATTGTAAATCAACTATAGTTTAATAAATAAAATTAAAAAGCAAACAAGCAAAACATAAAAAGCTTCCCCAAGGAAGTAATAGTTAAGAAGGTAAAAGAAGATACTCCAACATTATACAAGCCAGGGAATATAGCCAGTATTCTATAATAACTATATGTGGAGTATAACCTTTCAAAGTTGTAAATCACTGCATTGTATACCTGTAACTTACATATAATATTGTACATCGACTATACTTCAGCAAGAAAAAAAGAAGATTGAAAAAAAAAAGAATCGTAAATCTTATTTGAAGGAGTACTACAGATAAAATCTCATTATTGGTAGCCTTAGGGTACTGTGCAGATTCTTGGCCTCTTCCAAAGTTTGATTGTACTGAAAAGCCGTTTAAAAAATTGTCCTGAATATTCAGCAATGAGGAAGAACAAAGGTGACTGAGGTGTAGACCCTGTCCTTAGGACATAGTATAGTAGAATTATTCAGTTGAAGAGGGCTTAAAATGGTATTGTTATGGTATTTTTTTTTGGCTGTGCCACGCGAAATGCGGGATCTTAGTTCCCCGACCAGGGACCGAACCCGTGACCCCTGCAGTGGAAGCTGAGAGTCCTAACCACTGGACCGCCAGGAAAGTCCCCGTTATGGTAGTTTTTATATAGGAAATTGACATACTAGAATGGGAACCTGACATATGTAATTTATTTGCAGAATCCTCATGCATTTCCAAAGTAAATGCTAGCATCTTACAAGTGCAGGGATTCAGTAATTTCATGTATTGGAGAAAAAGCAGTATAAAAGCTGGCTTTTTATGACACTTTAAGTCATACATAATTTTAGTTTTGCCCTTTCTGCACTTAACGCATTTCCCTGATAGCGATTATTTTTGCATTGGGGGTACATGGATATAGCTCTGCAGCAGTGAGCGTGGGCATGGTGATGATTTGAACAGGTGGATTCTTGCAGAGCTCCAGGTAGCAGCATTTTTTAAAAAATTTTTTATTGAAGTATGGTTGGTTTACAATGTTGTTAGTTTCTAGTGTACAGTAAAGTGACTCATTTATATATATAAATATATATATTTATCTACATTCTTTTTCAGATTCTTTTCCCTTATAGGTTATTACAAAATATTGAATATAGTTCCCTGTGCCATACAGTAGGTCCTTGTTGTTTGTCTATTTTCTATATAGTAGTGTGTGTATCTGTTAATCCCAAACTCCTAACTTATCCCTCGCCTGCCCCCTTTCCCCTTTGGTAACCGTAAGTTTGTTTTCTATGTCTGTAAATAAGTTCATTTGTATCACTTTTTAGATTTCACATATAAGTGATATAATACTTGACTTTTTCTGACTTTCTTCACTTAGTATGATAATCTCTAGGTCCGCCCATGTTGCTGCAAATGGCATTATTCCATTCTTTTTTATGGCTGAGTAATATCCCATTGTATATATGTACCACATCTTCTTTATCCATTCGTCTGTCGATGGACACTTAGGTTGCTTCCATGTCTTGGCGATTGTAAATTGTGCTGCTATGAACATTGGGGTCAGGTAGCAGCATTCTTTTCAAGTCAGCCAGAAAACTGTAAATGATTATTTGGTATCAAAGTATCCCAGTGACATCTCTCTTCAATAGCTGGGCTTAGCTTCCAGGTGCAAATGGATTATTTGAGAGTAGCCTGGAAGTAATTCATCTGGATGGTATA
Organism: Monodon monoceros; assembly: GCF_005190385.1. Taxonomy (NCBI): domain Eukaryota; kingdom Metazoa; phylum Chordata; class Mammalia; order Artiodactyla; family Monodontidae; genus Monodon; species Monodon monoceros. The sequence goes on from NW_021703778.1 coordinate 7,159,022, forward strand.
ATTTAGTTAACGTTTTCTTTATCAGTTTATCCTGACTTTTAGGTTGTTGTCAAAGCCCCTTCCTGGTGATTTGTCCTGGACTAGGCATCTGGCCCAGCATCACTGTTGCTCAACCTTCCTCTTACCTCTCAGCATCCTTTTCTGTCTCAGCCACAGGGAGGGCTTCTAATTGGGGAAAACTTTTCAATCATAACTGCTCTTATTTCTCTTCTTCAGTATAGTTAGCAGCCAAGTTGGGAAGCACAGCCTTCCTGGGATTCTATAAAGTTAGCTCCCAATGGGGAGGCATCTCCCTGCTGCTTGGGTAGAGGGGTGGAGCGGCTGACCTGCTTCCTCTCTTCCTTCTCTCCTCGGGTGACAGCAGTTATCCTGCTTGTGGCGGGGTTACCCTGAGCTCTGGTTACTCATCTTCTCTCACTGTGTCCAGTGAGAAGAGAGAGGCTTTCCGGAAAACTGCTTTAATTAATACGCCTATATCCTGTGTATAGAACACGCTGAACTATATTTAAAAATGTAAATAGTAGGGGGCATTCCCCAGTGGTCCAGTAGTTAGAACTCCGCGCGTCCACTGCAGGGGGCACGGGTTCCATCCCTGGTCAGGGAAGGAAGATCCTGCATGCCGCGTGGCGAGACCCAAAAAAAAAAGGAAAACAAATGTGAGTAGATTTAAAGATCATTTCCTTTTTTTTTTTTTTTCCCCCAAGTACGGTTGATCCTCATTATTTGCGGATTCCTCATTTACAAATCTGCCTGCTCACTGACATTTGTTTGAATCCCCACATCAGCGCGAGTGGCGCTCTGTGGTCATTTGCAGACGTGCACCGCAGGGCCGCAAGAGATTTGAGTCACCCGACACGCACATTCCCGACTCAGGTCGCACATGGTGGCCTCCTGCCTTCTTGTTTCAGCTCCCGGGCTGTAAACGAGTGTCCTCTTTGCCGTCTTTTTACTGCTGCGTTTTCCATATTTGTGTGCTTTTTGGGGTGATTTTGCCGTTTGAAACAGCCTCCAAGTGTAGCGCTGAAGTGCTCTCAAGTGTTCCTAAGCTCCAGGAAGGCCGAGGTGTGCCCTGCTGAGGCAGTGCCTGTGTCGGATAAGTTCTCTTCAGGCGTGAGCTGCAGCGCCACTGGCTATGAGCTCAGTGTTCATGGATCAACGGTGTATTCTACGGACGATATCTTTAAAGAGAAGCACACATAAAAGAAGGTTGTGTACTTGATCGGTTGACAAAGCGCTGTGACTGGAGGTTCAGGGAAACACTGTATTTATTTCCCACAGGAACAGTGGTCTACTGTCTGCAGTGGCTTATGGAGTGGAACTACTGCACAGAACCAGAACGGACTGTGTTAATGGGTAGTTTTAAGGCAGGCATCTGAAGAAAGGGCATCGGTGTGGACCAGTGGGAGAGGATGCCCTCTCCTGGGTATCTCTTGTCTCCTTGTGGCCACTTCATCTCTGAGTAGATAGGGGCCATTTCTGGTGTGGGTCTGACCTGTCTTCATTCTTATTCCCTTCAAAAGCCTCAGATTTCTACCAGCCTCGACTCTGGATTGATTATGCAAATCATATAGGTTGTGGGCAAGGTAAATAATGGCTTCTTTTTGCATGCCTACTCTGAAAGTACAAAGGAAATTGTGTATGAGAAGTATCCAAAGAATGTATCTGTTCCTGTCTTTCCCCTTTGTCTTAAGGTTCCCATTTTATTTGAATATAGAGTTATTAATAATTCCTGGGTTCCCTACCTCTTTTGACTTGGTGCTTTATTTGACAAAGTTGGGTGCTAATAATTACTTTGTGTCTCTCCCCATTTGCAGAAGGGAATAAAAATCTTTGTGTTGTCATTACCAACTTTGTAATAGACAGTTTTATTGAATGTTCAACTATGTGCCAGGTACCAGGGCTAAGCACTTTACCCACATTATCTCATTTATACTTTTAGATGAAGACTCTAAGACTCAGAGACGTTAGGTAACTTAACCGAGACCACAAGCTCACCAAGATCTAATAAGTGGCAAAGCAGAAGCTCTTCTGGGTTGTTAGAGGTGTTTTGAGGAATAGTGACAGAAGCCCTCCTGTTTAGCATTCTGAGCTTTGCAGAAAATCAAGGTATTCACGACATTTTGGCATGTCCTTGTTTAGATTAGAATAAACCCTGAGAACAAATCAAGCAATCTCAAAGATGTAGTTCCCCTTGGTATTGCTAACGATTATGTCGGAGGAAAGAAATGCAATTCTAAGAGCTTTTTTCCTTGTGCGTATTAAATACTCAGATGAATTCTCACTTCCTTGAAGGGGATTGGTTAACTACGGGTGAGTGACCCTAGATAAGGGAACTAATGTCATATGAAGAAATGGAGCCTCTGCATCCCATTCATCAGTGATCCTCACTCCTTACTGGAGAACAGAATCACCTGAAGAACGTCCAAACCTACTGACCTCCAGGCCCCATCATAGCTCAGTTAGGGGACTTTTGGGGTTGGGTCTGTCTTCTCCTAGGAGGTCCCCAGGTGCTCCCCACGTGCAGCTGGCATTGGGACCACAGTCTTGAGAGACTTCTACTTCTCTTTCCCTGCATCCCTTTATCTGCTGCTCTAACGCCGGGGCTCTTCACCGTAGAGATAACTGATGCATTTTATTTTCCTTCTTCCAGATTAAAGATTTCTTGAGCTACATCTGTCCTGTGAATGTATATCCAAATGTCATTCCGCTAGGCACAACTATGGGTAAAGTTCAAGAAATGTGAGTAGTTACTACTTGTGGGACTTGTGTTTTTGGACGGGATGGATCCAGAGAATAGTTTTGGGCCGGAAACCAGGGGCAAGGATGTAAAATGGGTGTGGCTGTAAATATGGTACTGGTTGGGAGTATATGGGCTTTCCTCACGTGAGTGTGTTAACATAAAATCCTAAACGCTTCTGGGAATCTGGCATAAGGAAGCCGTTGCGACACTGAATTCCCTGAATGCCAGAACGTGTTCCTCTATTGCTTAATAGGTTATTAGAATAGGACCTGCTTTTCTGCAGCGTAAGAACAAAGATAAAAGTTTTGCTCTCCCCCCAATCCTACAATTAGATGAATATCTACCAGGTTGTTTTAAGTGCTTGTATTTACCACTTTATTATACTGAATTTTTTTAAAAAATAAATTTATTTATTTATTTATTTTTGTGGTACGTGGGCCTCTCACTGCTGTGGCCTTTCCCGTTGTGGAGCATAGGCTCCGGACACGCAGGCTCAGCGGCCATGGCTCACGGGCCCAGCCGCTCCGCGGCACGTGGGATCTTCCCGGACCGGGGCACGAACCCGCGTCCCCTGCATCGGCAGGCAGACTCTCAACCACTGCGCCACCAGGGAAGCCCCTAATTTTATTTTATTGATTTTTGGCTGCGTTGGGTGTTCGTTGCTGCACGTGCGCGGGCTTTCTCTAGTTGCGGCGAGAGGGAGCTACTCTGTCGCTGGGTGTGGGCTTCTCATTGTGGTGGCTTCTTTTTTGCGGAGCACAGGCTGTAGGCGCGCGGGCTTCAGTTGTGGCACGCGGGCTCGGTAGTTGTGGCTCACAGGCTCTAGGGCACAGGCTCAGTAGTTGTGGCACACAGGCTTAGTTGCTCCGCGGCATGTGGGATCTTCCTGGACCAGGGCTTGTACCGTGCCCCCTGCATTGGCAGGCGGATTCTTAACCACTGTGCCACCAGGGAAGTCCCTGAAGTAATTTTTAATTATTAAACAATGCTTTTCAGTTTTGAAAAGTAGTGGTATGGTTTCCCCCATAGTTAGGTTTTTATAATCTCTAAAAGTGATGCTTACATTCCAGCAACTTCCCAACAGGAAAAATAAAATATTCGTATTCATTTCAGCTTAAAGCCTTTATGCCAATCTTCCCAAAGTACTGAGCCAAAGTATAAACCACTTGGAAAATTGAAGAGAGCAAGAACAATCCACCTAGACTCAGGTAAGAAGAATGACCTGGAGTCACAGGTGTGGGTTTCCCTGCAAGACCGCTTTTCAGGGTGCTCTGGTCTGTGAAAGCTGTCTTTTTTACTTTCTTCATGATGTCTTTGGAAGCGTAAAATTTTAAATTTTTGATGAAGTCCGATTTAATTTCTTTTATAGCTTGTGCTTTTTTTGCTTTTGGTGTCATATCTAAGAAACTCTTGCTTAACCCAAGGTGATGAAGATTTACTCTCATATTTTATCATTTCTGGGTAGTTTTGACTTTTTTCCTTATTATATGGGGTATTTTCCCACCTTTCTACACGTCTGTGGTAATTTTTTGAATGCCGTGACTATATAATGGTATATTTAATCTGTTGTACACGTTAGGTTATTTTGAACTTTTCACTTTTATAAATACTGTGATGAGCGACATTATATATGTAAGTCTGTTTCACAGCTCTCATTATTGGGTTAAATTGTAGAAATTATGGTGCCTGATACACACATATTGCCAAATTGTTTTCCAGTAGATTATACCAGTTTATACAGACATCAGCAGTACACGATGGTGGAAAGTACCTATGAATTATGACATTTGTCTTTTTTTATTAGGTTTAGGTGTATCAGTTTGTGTAAATGTTAAGGATTTCAACACTTTATTGTGATGTTTTCTGTTATATGCCTTCCCATTTTCATAGAGAGAAATTTCAAAATTTTATATTGTCATAACAGAAAGAATACATAATGTCAGAATAAACTTCTAATAGTATAGAAACTTTACTTTTTTTCAGATACATACAGGTGAGTTAATGTGAAAATGTTTTGACAGATTATTTTTACAGTTGAAACATACCACAATACTGGTATAGTCACTGATCCAGAAGAACATGAAACTGTCCAACTTAGAGGTGATACAAAAAAGTTCCACAGAAAGGTAACTGGCACATAAGCGGAGGAGCTGTAACAAATTAATCCGTGGCTCAAAATGAAGCCATAATTTGGAGACCAGGGTGACTCCAAGTATAGACCCTAGACATCTTAGTCACCTTAAGTCCTTTAGAAAAGAAGATAAATAGCTGTTTGTTTAAACAACTTTAGTTGTAATACAGAACACTGGACTTCGGTCTCTTGACTGCGCACTGTCACACATCTTCTCTGGGCCTCCCTCCTCACTGGTAAAATGGGAGCTGGATGACGGTTTCTATTCCCCCTCCGCCTCCCTTTAAAAGCAGCTTTTAAAAATGCAGTTTTAAGCTACATCCTTTATCAGTGGGAAAATAGTTAACTTATAATTACCTGCTTCTTAACACGAGGTTCTGCACTAGAACATAAGCTGCCCTCTACGGTAAGTAGCCTCATGAGCATTTTATTTCCTTCTTCGAGGTGAGGTTAGGTGCCATTAGGGCGCAGGAAAATAGCTGTCTTCCCCCCAGTTCCGTGCCATGTCATTTTAATTTATGTAAATTTCATCCTCCACGTAAGGTTTCCTCATTTTCAGAATGTAAGTGGACGGGGCTCACTCCAGGCTAGTGCAGCATGCTTAAGACAGTAAAATGACACTAGATGTGGCTTATTCAGTGTCTTGGTTAAAGCTGACTCAATCTGTGTGTCCCCCAGTGTCTCTCATGGCCTGTGCTCTTGGCATAGGGCTGCATAACAATCAATCACCAGAGACTGGGTGGCTACTTCTCACAGTTCTGGCGGCTGCTGGGATGTCCAAGCCCAAGGTGCTGGCAGATGTGTTTCCTGGTAGGGGCCCACTTCCTGGCTCTCAGGCACCTTCTCACTGTGCACTCACATGGCCTTTCCTCTGTGCATGGGCATGGAGAAGGTGAGAAATCTGCTTCCTCTTCTCACAGGGGCGCTAAAATCCCATCACACGGGTCCCCCCGTCATGAGCTAATTATCGTCTAAAGGCCCCACCTTCACCTACCACCATCACACTGTAGTCAGAAATTCAAATTATGAATTTTGGGAGGACACAGACATTCAGCCTATAACATGCATAAAGTAGGTATCTATCAGAAAATGTTCACAGAAGGAAAATGTTAGTTAGGAAAAAGTTGTCTCTGTTAAGCCACTCCATCAGCCAACTCCTTGAGCATCTACTGTCTGCAGAGCACAGCGAGTTTGCAAACGTCTCGCTTAGTCTGGGTGGTTCGAAAACCCAGCTGAGGTACAGAATCGGCTGTAGAACTTAACTTGAAAAGTAAATTATTCGGTCCTACTTTCAGGGACTCAGTAGGTGTGAAACGAAATGTAGAAAGCTGTTTTATTTAAAAAGCTCTCCAGAGAAGAACCACCGATTAAGGCTCTGTGGCCTTATTTGGGGAGCACAGATCTTTAGTCTCAACGCACAGTCTGGCTTTATGACAAGTTGAAGGCTGGTAGATAAATTGTTCAGAATAGCCCAAGAATACAGGGCCTTTTAACTTCTCTTGGAAGAAGAGTGAACACCCACTAATTGCAATTCCATGAATTAAAAAATGTAGCTAAGAGCTACAAATTGGATTTTTACTTAGAAGCACAAATTGGTTCCTTTTGCATTGTGTTACCTACACACCTGTTCTGTTTATCCCACAGAGGAGGACGATGACAGTGACCTCTTTGATGATCCTCTGCCAGTACCTTTAAGGCACAAGATTCCAAATCAGCAAACTCTTCACCCTGAGGTATTTCCCACAACTGCGATATCACAAAACCAGCCTGAAAAACAGACAGAAAGCACAGGATGCTTCAGAGCGGAGAGTACGCCGACTTCTCTCTGGGCAGACTTCATAGATTGTGCGGAATCCAACAGCGAAAGTGAAGAATCAGAAATCCCAGCTTCAGCTCAAGGAGACCTGGGTCCTGTCCCACAGCTCCAGAAGGCTGACGGGGAAGTACCACAGTGGGAAGTGTTCTTTAAAAGAAGTGCTGACCTCACTGATGACTGTTTGGAAAACCTCCCGTCCTCCACAGAGGCAGGGGGCTCTCAGTCTCCGAAGCTTTTCAGTGACTCCTCTGATGGGGAATCAACTCACATCTCTTCCCAGACGTCTTCCCAGTCAACACACATATCAGAACAAGGAAGTCAAGGCTGGGACAGCCAGTCTGACACTGTTCTGTTATCTTCCCAAGAGAGAAATGGGGGTATGACCTCCTCGAGCAGACGCGTCTACAGGCCAGGAATCAACGACAATACTCTTGCCCCTCAGATGGAACAAAATGTACTTTGCCCAAAGGACACATACTCTGATTTGAAAAGCAGAGATCAAGATGTAAGTATAGGTTCTAGTGCTGGAGAGACAACTGCTCTAAGCAGTGGGAAGCACGTGCCTCAGGAGAAAAGGCCGCTAACTCTTAGCAGCAGCACAGATTCACAAAGCTCCTCTGATTTTGAAATTCCCGCCACTCCAGAAGCCGAGCTACCTACACGAGAACATTTACAATATTTCTATGAGAAGCTGGCAACAGGGGAGAGGATAGTAGTTGAAAAAAGAAAAAGCTCACTTCATTCTAGAGCAACCACTAAAAAACCTATACCAAGAGATAACAGTCAAAATCCTAATAGATAAATTAAAATGGAATACTTAAAAATGTTCCTATAACCTAAAAGGTGGCAGTAAAGGGGAAACGGAGGACCAAAAAATAGAGGGAAAACACAGGAAACAAGATATGGGAGAACTAAATCCAAACCTATCAATAATTACATCAAAACAGGAAAAACCATAAACCAACTGTATACTGTCTACAGGAAGCTGACTTCAAAAGACTTGGGTAGGTTTGCCAGTGAAAGGATGGAAACCTTTACCATGTAAACATTACTTAAAAGAAAGATGGAGTGGCTATGTTACTAGTGATAAAGCATCCAGTTCACTGAGACAGAAGCCTAAAAGTACCGTACAACTTTGGAATATACAAAGCAAAAACAACTGAAAGGAGAAAGACACACTAATGCACAATTACAGCTGTAACAATTAGTCTACAGAATATCAGCAAGGATACAGAAGAACTGAACAGCACCGTCAACCAACTGGATTTAACTGACACTAAGGACACTTCACTTCATCCAACAGCAGAAGACACGCTTCTCAAGTTTACAAAGGACAACGTTCACCAAGACAGACCATATCCTGGGTTGTAAAAATACTTCAGATTTAAAGAATAAACTTGGATCTATTACCATAAACTGATGGCGATAGAAGAAAGTCAGCCCCTTACCTATCTCAGGTGTTCCATCACTTAAGAGTATTGATGTGAATACAGTGGTAAAATCAAAACCTAAAAGAAAATACTTACTTAAAAGGCATTCAGCTTCCTTAAAGTCCATCGATAGGTTGTTTTTGCATAGTTATGTATGTGGATTTAATAAAGTTATTAGCAAATATTCATAAACCCTTTGGTTTGCTGATATTTCATAGATTAAGAAAGCAAAAGCAGAGATTTCACTTCAAACAAGTTTAAGCAGTCTCTAAAAAACAATTTTCAGATCAATTAAACAATGAAATGCAGTATCACCATGCTGCATTGTAATTAAACCAAAAATCAGTACTGGAGCCACAAAACTAATTAAGGTTGCAAGACTTAGAGTCAGCGGGAAAGGAAGATAAACTGGGTGTTCAGGGGAACCAATGTCAAGTGGACCCAGGAAGCCAGCCCTCTCACTTGTCCAGAAGGGAATTTTCCATTCCCAAATGTTGGCAGAAGGATAAATTAGCCCTTGTCCATTGACATGGGAGAAAAACTGGACAGTGGCGACTACACTTCAAATTTCGGCTAAGAAACTGGCACCAGAGAGGGGTGAGGGGAAGGAACCGACACGATTATTAAGGGTCAGGGCTGAGAGTAAGGGTGCAACTCCTTTCTGACTGTTCTCTGAGGAATATGTTGAATCACAATTTATAGCAAGTGTCTCTGCCCTAAATTACTCAACAGTAAGTTTAATTAATATGTACACCAACACAGACTGGTCTGAGCATAGTAAGGTGGCTGAGGGCAGAGGTGTGTAAGCAAGAATGTGAAGTTTAAAGGGAACACTGACCCCTTTCTTTCTAGCTCAGATGCTACCCCGAGCTTCTGATGAAATACACTCTTCAGACTCAGTATGATTGGGGCAGGATTATATATTATTCCATTTTGCCCAGCTCCCCTATGAGTACCATTACCTAAATTCAAGGTGATGAATATATAAGTCACTGGAGAGAACCAGTAGGGACTGCAAAACGTTCAATACTCATAACTACAACAGGCCTATTACAGGAACCCAGAGACTTCATTTTTAATCTTAGGCTCTAAAAACTAGTTACACTTCATAATTATACATCACATAATCAAATGTTACCACTGCATACATTTGTATATATTCACTGACATTTAAGACTTCATTTTAATAGTATAGCTTATGATCCAAGGTGGGTGTTTAAAACATGCCTGTAAACATTCTTCTGAATATATTCTTAGCATTTTATAATCTCACCATGAATTTAATATTCCATACTGCCACATTTTCATTGTTGCTTCATAGGCAAGCCTGGCATAATCAACGCTGGCTGAACGAATTTAAGGGCTAAGCACTAGAACAGACTTCGATCAAAAAACTTGTAGTGACCACCAAATATTTTAAAGTACGGGTTTATAGTACAGAGTAATTACAGCTAATTCTTACATATGGTACTTACTCTGTGACAATGCTCGATTCTCTTACACACTCTCTCCTCCTCACAACCGCCCTTTGAGGTAGGTACACTTACTATCCCCACTCACAGATGAGGAGGTGAAGGCACAGGGAGGTCAGTCCGTGTAGTTCGTAAGGGGTGAAGCCACGACTCAAACAAGGCACTTCAGGCCCCCAAGTCCATGCTCTTAACCACTCTGCACTAATGCCTCTCAAAAAGAGCATAGAAGTGGGCAGGGTTAATTACAGTGGCTACTTGATTTTTACTTCAAGAACTGTGACGTATGAAGAAGTGAAAAACAAGTTTCAAAATACCAAGATATGTCACAAAGGAAACCCAGTGGCTAGCTACATTTGCCTTAGAGAGGAATCCAGGACTTGGAAGTTTGTTTAAACTAACAAACAGTAGAAATGGATTTTTTAAAACAGTCTGCCTGAAGTTGGTCAAATATTTTAAAAGTAGTCAAGTTTAGTTTATGATCCTGGGGATGTTAATGTTCCCTAGCCGGTCTAAGCCTGTTTTTTCAGTAGGCTGCTATAAGGAGGACGGCACCAACCTCACAGACTCATGAGAAGCACAGGAGTACGGATAAAGGGCTTAAGACTTGCTCAGAGATTATTAGCTCCAATTCTAAAATTCCTCTGTACTTCCAGGCAGTACTTAGCACAATATGTTTAAGTACCTGGTGACTAATAGTAATGCTCAAAACTTTTAAAAAGTATCCGTCTACCTTATGCTAAGCGTAAAATTCTACTTTGATATTCAAATGCATGAATCATGACAATAATAGACTTTCTTAAAAGTAACATTTAAAGGAATGGTATATAAACCTTTGGTTAATCTCAGTAACAGGTAGTCATGAATACATCAATATTTTTCTGCCCTTTTTGTAGCCTTACTGGAAATGACAGTAAAATATTCAGAAATAAAGCTAAGCCATGATAAATAGAAAGTCAAATGCCAAACTAAATTTATTTTGCTAAAGAGAAACTGTTGAACTGTAAGAAAAATAAGTGCAGTCTAGATTTTGTGCATATGTGGGGAAAAAACCCTGAGATTACCAATTGTGTATCACAATCCTCTTCTGGAGATACCGAAAACAACGGTACCGATACAGCTTGAACAGTGGATTAATTTACAGTTTAAACTTGATCTAAATATTGCCCTTGAATATTTGCTTTATATTGAGAGAACAAATTCTGACAACTTAGGGAACTAAAGAAGCTAAATGTTGACTTAAAACAGTTAAAGCTCCGAACAGCTTCGTTTAAATAGTTTCTATCATTTTACTGCTTAAGTTCAGCTTTTCAACAACTTAAGGGTAATGCAGGTTTTTAAAAATTTCAAAGGTTCATTACGTTTCTATTAATAAGGACAAGACAAAACGGGTTTACCGAAAACAGTCATCCTCCCTTTGTCCTCCAGCTTTACACTTCTTTAACAGAGAGTAGACAAGGTCAAATAACTAGACAGTAAAACACTGACCTTTTAAAAAGAATGGTACAATTACATCTTTGAACCTGTGAGAATTATAATTCAAAGCAAGTCTGGCCTGTAAACCTGTGACGCTTTTTTACCACTGACGCCATGTGACTATTTTTTCATAAAGAAAAAAATGGCACTAAAAATATATATTTTTCCTTGACACCTTCGGCAAATTTTGGTGAGCAGACAGAATATACTCTGAGACTCCAAACATGTAAACAATTTACCCTATATTATGAAAGAGCAAAATCCCGTGATAGCAATATAACAAAGTGTAGCTTCTCCCAAAAAAGAGGTTAAGGATGAAGATGTGAAGTGCTGCTTTCTTAAAGTCAGCTCAGTTTTACCCAAGCTTACTGTAGGTCATTAAAGCCTCGGGCAGGGACCTCTGGCAGAACTTAATTAAGAATACCAAGATTTAGACTTATCTGCTGCATTCGCCTTCATGTTGGACACCGTGATTAGAAGTCCCAGGATCAGAAAGAGATGAAAATATAGTTTTTCTGGACTGAGGTTTCACTACATAGGAAAAAACAAAAACAACAAAAAAACCCCAAACAATGAATATATTCCATTTCAGTCTTCATAGTTCAAGTAATAAATGGTCATAATTCAGACACACACTTTGGCCAAGCCAAGTTTAGCTTTATCACATTAAAAAAATTCATGTATAAAATAAGTATCAGTTCAAAATATAGATCACTTCTTAAAAAGGGCCTGCAGGCCCTTTATTTATTATAAAAATAATTAAATTTGGTGGAAAGGAAATGTTAAAATTACCTGAAATTCAGAAAATGTAATGTTAATTATAGTGTGGAACATTATCGTTACATACAGCCGCTCTCAGGGGGCATCTCGTTTTACTGTGGAGGCCAGAGCTACTCAGCATGGACCGCCTACTTCATGTTATCAAGTGCTGCATCCCCCCCGCCTGGCACTCCAAAAAACCCCCCTGGTCCCAAACGCCCCGTCCTTTCAAAGAAGCATAACAGCTAGCCATTCTAGAATTTTACGGAGAACATTTTGGGTATTTTTCTTCTACAGGATTAAAAAATCTTTTAGAATTACTGGTTCAGACATCCACCGCTCCTAGTGGTCTAGATTGCTTCAAAATATTAAATCAAGCTGTAATTAAACTTTTTTACATTTAATTTTAGACCTTAAATTTCTATATCATTAAGATCTCAATGTTTTAATGAAAGTAGAAAATAGAGTATAATTCAGTATCACCTATTTGTCTCAAATACAAGTACAATGAGTAGTAAGTAGGTAAACAGGAATGACATAACAAAAATAGAACTTGTGTATTTGTCCAATAAGAATTAACTCTATTTCTCTAAATTCAAGGTGTATGGCAAGTCGAATATTTGATCTTAGTGACTGTTACATCATTAGTTTAACACTTAAACACTGAAGGAGGCAGTTCTCTATTCACACAGACGTCTTTCTACACAGATCTGTAAATAGTCTGAATATGTATATTTCAAATTAGTCTATGTGATCCTGTGTTCCTCTCTTCAGAAGCATCAGTAATGCATGTGGCCAATAGTTTGAAACACGAATTGTAAATTAACATAGTGTATAATCTTGATAATATGAAAAGAGCCCCAAATACTTATTTTTTAAAAATGGTAACATTAGGGGAAAAACTATAGTCATCATCAGTTCTATTTCCTGAGAATTCAGTTGAGGTAACCTCTGCAAGTCACAGCTCCGCATTTGCACACAGTTCTCGCCCTCTTTTTGGCTGGGCTGTGGTCAATAGAATCTGAAGATATATCTCCAGAACCTGAATACGTAGAAAAAGAAATACAGGAGAAGGAGTTAAGACAATTCATAATGAGTTTCAAATTTTCTTTCAGTTGTAAATTGACAGACTCTTTACAAACTGTCTTGAAAGGATGCTGTGGGCTAGTAAGAGGTAAAGTGTATGTTATTAGTCCATATTTATGAGAATGGATTTGTGAAATGATGAAACTTACTAGTAAAATCCAATATACACGCATTCATTTCATAAATTGCTTAAGAGCCATAAAGCAAGGTCAAGTAGTAACAATACGTAAAGGGCATCATACTTAGAAAAACAAAGAAAAGAAAACACATGTTGTCACAGTAAAGCAAACAGAATTAAATGTTCTCTTTAAAAGCCAGATTCAGTTAGGAATGGAATAAGCTCATATGTGATTTAAATCATATTTTCAATCTTATCTTTTAGTAAATATTCAGAAATGTAGGCTTAAAATTTTTTAAATACAAGTAATATTGAGAAAAGATGCTATAATAAATAAGCTTCTCTATGGAAGTTCTGAAAAAAGCAGGCAGCAACATGCTGTAGAAGAAAGAGCATTACTCAGCCCAAGATCAGGCAGACCTGGATTCTAGTATTCGCTCTGTCAGATTAGCTTTGTGCCCTCAGCAAAAAGACAAACTCTTATAGCCTTATTTTTTAAAACCTTAACATGAGTTTGGTTCAGATACTCTAAGGTCTTCTCCTATTCTGATTAGATTCTTCACACTGAAACTCCACCAAAGAAACTGTATTTGAAAATCATACCTTTCATTTGATAATCAAAAGTGAGCTCTTCTCCAGCATTTATAGTTCTCGTGGAAAATAATGCTATTCGGGGAAGACGGGTGTCGAGGTTATCAATGAAAACGTTGAACACCTGAAGATTCGGGTCACACTAAAAAGGAACATGAGAACCCACTGAAGTAAAATTGACATGAACGAGCTCTTCTACGTGCTATATAAAATCTTTAATTTCCCAAAGTATTAGTTTTAAGTTCTACTAGAAATTAACTTGCTTATTGTTTAGAGGTCTTTGAGGCACGCACATTTAAAAATACTGTGTTCCCTTACAGAAAATTTCAGACATACATAAAACTAGAGAAAATAATATAGTAAGTCCACATATATCCACTATGCAACTTCAAAGCTTATTAACATTTTTGTCAATCTTGTTTCATCTAGTCCCAACTTCTTAATTGTTTTTGGGGAATTTTAATGCAAATGTTAGATAACATTATCATTTCACCTGTAAATATTTTAGTAAGGTGTATATATATATATATATATATATATATATATATATATTTTTTTTTTTTTTGCTTGTTTCTGAAATTTTTAATTTAATATTTTTGGAGCATGTTTCACAGCCGGTAACTAAAACCACAGAAGGTGCAACTGCAGATAAGGAGGGACTACTGTATCAAAAGTTTATTGAAGAGCCTAGAAAGATTCAAAAAATGCCCAAGTAGAACATCTAGAAATAGAAATAGAATTATTGAAATTAAAAGTAAAACATGCTCTAGTAAGGCATATTTAAAGAATTTGAGGAACTTTTTAAAAAATCAAATCAGCACTGTAGAGCTCAAATTTCATGTTGCATGGGGTTTCATTTCTTAAACTTCTGTTTGGAATTGCTCTGCATTTCGAGAACTCGGCACTACATTCTAGCATATGCAAGAAAGATCCGGTGAATCATACTGAGAAATCAAAGTAACTATTTAATTGTCCTTGAATAGAATACATCTATTTGGAGAGTATCTCAATTTTATCGTTAAGAAAAAATTCAACATGTAAGTAAACCAGGAAACAAAGGAGTCAGAAGGTCCCTGACATTTCGTTACGAATCATAAACTAGTTTTTTGGTATAAAATCCATCAAAAGATTAACATGGTCTACCTCCTTATATGGTCAGCTATGGAACTTATGCTCCAAGACACATTTTCCTTGTAATCTATGAAATGGAGATAATGTCATCTAATCTATAGAATAGAGATAATGTCAGTCTCACAAGCCTAATACTATGTTATCCATCTAGCACTTAGGAGGTGTCCAGTAACTCCTAACCTCCCTTACTTTTGGAAATAGTTTTTATAGAGTATAAGATTCTGGAGTTAAGGGTCCAAGTGTATTCTGAGTTCTTTTCAAACAAGAATTAAGAATATTAATTCATAATTTAGAAAAGTAGCCCTAAATACTTCAATACTCTAGAAATTCTTAAATTTTATAAAAATGTTAACATGTTTACATTTTAAGAGAACACGGCAAATCTACCCTTCTTTAGTTGTGTATCCTAAATTTAGCTGTGTTTACTTCTGTAACCCATATAGTTATGTGTTAATTCTTAAACTTTTTACCTCTTAACTCCTCTGCTCATTAATTTCCTCCCCTATACGAGGACAATACCTATCTCATAAAGTTGTTGGAAAGTGTAAATGAAGTAACATATGTAAAGACTCCTGCAAAATGGATGTTATTTGGTAGGCACCTCGATGAATTTTCCTAAAACAGCAATAATACCAGGAATTAACAGAAGAGGCCCTTGTATTAAAATACTTTGGAGATAATAAAAGAGTATATAATTTAAAGACAATTATTCCTCAAGTATGGAAAATCTTTTAAAACAGTACTAATTAGTCCTGTCTATACTTTCTCTCTTACACTGTGATTCACAAAATGAGACACATTTCCATATCGAGCTGCATCCACTGTGAATTCATCGGATTCATAGTCCAGATCAAAGAGATATGTGATTCCTTTGTTGTCATATAACTGCCCCCGTCTTTCAGCTTCTTCACTTGTGATAACCTAAAAAGAAAAAACTATAGTATATTATATAGCTATTGCTGAAGAAACACCCATCCATAAATCTATTAATTAACATATTAATGCCTTCAGGTGCATAAAAAGAAGTAAAAGTGCCATCAAAATAAACATTCACATAAACTAGAAGAGCTAGATGAACAGAGGAGGGAAATCAAAGAGAGGAGAATGGATGGTGCAAACGAAGTATGACTGTTCAAATGAGAGTGAGGACAACCCAACAATTAGCAAGCGGAAACAGTACCCAACTTCGATTCTCATTTATTTGATATGTTCAAAAAAGCTACACAACTGCAGCTCTGTATAAGACATAACAGAGTGTAAAGGACTAAATTTAGAAGTAGGTATGCTCTAAATAGGCTCTGAAGGCATATTTTTCCTATAACGAATCTGTGTACAGTTACAAATGGAAATTTGTTACAAATACAGGAGAGAAGGTACGTTAAATTTGCGGTCAACTGTTTGGAAAGTTTAGTTTTGTAGAATACGTGGTTTTCATGAAATTCTGTAGCTCACAACCATCATCTATACAGTTCTGCTCTGAAGAACACAGCCTGACCACACGCGCAGCTCAAGAAACCAAAAATGGCTCAAGTGATTCATGGTGTCAACCAAATTTAGCTGCCACATTCATTAAACCAAAAGGAGAACAATTTGATTATACAAGGTCTAGTATTCTGAATAGTGATTTATAATAATCTGCCACTATCCAGAAATTTCAGGATCAAAACAGGGATGCAGTTTAACCTCAGAATTCTGGATGAATACAGATAATTAAAGGGGATCCAATTCCAAACAACTTTTAAAATGCCTGGTTGACAACCCCAGACATGCAGTCCCACTCATTGTTCTAGCCACAGTTTAGCGCACCACTCAGTTTGAGGAAGTGTGGTGTAGGGGTGAAGTGCAGCGATTCTGCAGCCTTGGTTTTGAACCTCGGCTCTTCTTTACTACTAACTAAGTGACCTTGGGCGAGCTGCTTAATTTCTCTGTGCCTCAGTTTCCTGCTGTACAATAATGGAGGAAATACTACCACCTCACAGAGTTGTTGAGAGAATTTAGTAAGAGTTGAAACGCAAGGTGCTTAGAATAGTATGCCTAAAATAGT
Source organism: Monodon monoceros (assembly GCF_005190385.1). Classification (NCBI taxonomy): domain Eukaryota; kingdom Metazoa; phylum Chordata; class Mammalia; order Artiodactyla; family Monodontidae; genus Monodon; species Monodon monoceros. Next base: position 7,175,813 of record NW_021703778.1, read on the forward strand.
ATGTGGTAAATACTACTTTTTGTATATATGCATTATATGTATAAAAATAAATGTGCTCAGTAGTTGGTATTTTAGAGAATGGTCTTTGTAGCTGAGCTACAGATGCAAAGAGTTTGGATTTTTCTTATCGGTGGCTGTGATAAATGTTTTCATGTGTACTTTACAGTACTTGCTCATAAAGCATTCATGTACTCTACAGTATCATTCATGCTGATGCAAAATTGAGTTTTGCCAACTACACTTAATCATATTTGGTCAAATGGGTGAAGTAAATTACAATTTAAAAGTTTCTAAGTCAGGATGTATTTAGATCTGATATTCTTCTTAGGACTTTTGTGTAAAAATACTGGTCATTATTTTCAAAGTTGCAAATGCCAGTTTCAATGACTATGAGTGGGTGTTTGTTGAAAGGCGACTCTACTTCATTTGTCACTGCGTATGATTTTTTTTGTTCACATTCAAGTTTGTATTTCTCATGATGCCAGTGAACCCTTCCCTCAAACCTGAAGTCCGAACATATCTGCAAACGGTAACAGCAAAACGTACCAAGCGTGTTTGTTACTGAGGTAAAAGGCGGCGCCTCAAGAGCACGAGCCTCCCGCACACTGTGCGCTATGAGAGAAGCGAGCGTACCTCTCCGACATACTCCATGACAAAGCTCCTTCTCCTAATCTTCACGAGGGTCTTTACGCCCCAGCCACAGCCATTGCTGGTCCGAAAGATGCAAAGTGAATACTGCGTGCCTTTTTGGACAATCCTGTTGGGACAATCGGGTCCACACTGACACCTTGAGTTGCATTCGTAAATGGGGGTGCCAGGTGGGATTTTAATTTGCTGATTTTTATTATAAGCCAAAAGAACTCCAGCTTCAGCAGGACAACATTTCTCAAAGAAGCAATCTGTGCATGAACAACCAAAGGTGGCTTCATTCACTAAGCTGATTCCAGGAGCTGGTTTGTATTCATTAATGTAGTAGAAGTCTGAAGGGGGGCCCTCTAAGTCCACAGTATTTTCAACAAAAATCATTCCTTTGTGATTCTTCCTTCTGTTGAGTTCATCCTGCCATCTCTGCAGAGCTATCCTTTGTTTAGCCTTCTTTACAATGTATTCAGCAATGGCAGGTTTCAAAGCTCTGTGATTTTCTTTTAGAGTTATTGCTTTGCCTTTCTTTACCTGAGATAAATAATTATGCTTGTCATTAGAGAACTGCTGAAGCAGTAATGGGCACTTGAGATTTTGCAAAGGTTCCCAAGTATTTGTAGAATCTGGCCATCCTTTCCATTTTACAAGATAATATTCCATATCCTTAAAATATAAAAGAAAATGTAAATCAGATTATGACAGACCCAATTACTGAAAAGAATTTAGTATCTTAAAGAGTAAGGTATTCATTATCATTTTTCTTAATAAAGTTCAGAATACACAGTCACAAGTTACTAGCAGATAAAATACAAATCATAAAAATAAAACTATTTTTCTTTATATTACATGAACTATGCATAGAATTTAGATGTGGCATGACGTTTGACCAGAGACAAAAGAGTCGCACCTGGAGAAAGATAAAAGTACTGAAAGTCATGAATATGTTACCAAACAGTGATCAAGTGACACAAAATATATTGATCTTGATCATGGAAATAAGTTGTCCCAAAATGAATAATTTATGACCCAGGTCAGTGGCTTGCTTGGCCAGCACAGATGTAGGCATCCTCTAAGGTCCGTAATTTCATATTTTACACTGGCTGTGAGGGAAGTTCTTTTTCTCAATGTCCTGGGCACACATCCCCTAGATTTTCTAGAGTGAACTGTCCCATACAGTCATTCCTGGCTGCATGTGGCTACGGAGCACAGGAAATGTGGCTAGTCTGAATTGAGATGTGCTCTAAGTGTAATACACACTGCACTTCAACAACTCAGCACAAAAAAATAACGCACAATATTTGTTAATTTTTAAAAAATATTTCTTAATGTGTAAATATCGATTACACGTTGAAATAATATTTGGGGTTAAATTAAATGTATTACTCAAAGCAATTTCACCTGTTTCTTTCCATTTTGTTTAACATGGTTACAAGGAAATTTAAAATCATAGTCGTCCTTCGGTATTCACCAGAGGATTGGTTCCACGACCCCTCTCGGAACCCAAAATCCACGGATGCTCAAGTCTCATATGTAAAACGGCACAGTATTTGCATATAACTTACTCATATACTTTAAATCATCTCTAGATTACATACAATATCTAATACAATGTGAATGCTATATAAATCGTTGCCAACACATGGCAAATTCAAGTTCTGCTTTGGAACTTTCTGGAATGTTTTTCTTTTGCAAGTATTTTCGATCCGGGGTTAGTTGAATCCTGGGGTGCAGAACCCGAAGATACATAGGGCCGACTGTATACATATGTAGCTTGTACTATATTTCTATTGAACAGCACAATTCCAGAGAGTTCTTACCTTAGACTCGCCCGCGGCTGGATTAGGTGGCAGGCCCTCAAGGCACAAAAGATCAAATACTTTGACTTATCCCTCAGACTGCTGCTGGCCACCATGGTACCTGAAATCTTGCCTTCCCACCCCAGTGACTGGCTACGTTTTCTTCCCTTAAAGCCAGGCAATGCTATGTTAAGTTTCTCTTAAAAAAGGTAGTCTAGTGTATGTAAGAAAAAAATTTTTCAAGTAAAGTCTCTCAATTTTGTCTTTGTTCTCTGGAATAGTGAACATATATCCACGAGCGCTAGGGTAAAACGCCTTCTGAAATATGAAAGTGATTAAACTGCATTCTACGGTTTTTAGTTATTTTAATTCATAGATATTGATAAAAACTTAACTGGGATACATTTGCTTTTTCCTGAAATTTTTAATAAAGGTTTTATTATAAAGTAAGGATGTTTTACTAGTCATAGTTTATTAATGCCAAGTGACCTGGCAGGTCTAGGCAATGTGGCATAAGCCGCACTGTGGAGGCACCACTGGGTGAGGGGCACTGAGGCAGCTTTGCAGGAGGTCACCTGACGAGTGAGAGGGCTTATCTTCATCTCAAGGTTTTATTATATTCTACCCAATAAGCAGTAATGCTTGTTAATTAAAAGACCTTTGCTTCTTTGTGAAAATGGTCAAAATATGTTTTGTTAAAAAAAGTGGCTCAATTATGGTGTGAGCATATGCACAAAAACTGTACTTCTATGAAAATATATACTATGATTCCAGGAAAAAAAAAAGCCTAGACATATACTGAAGTGTCAGTCATACTGGCTCACTAAAACGTAACATGGATTTCTCCCTCCTGAGGTGACTACTACAATTCGGGATTGCTGTTGGCAGATATATGCTCAATAATAATGAGATCCACTTGGCAGTATCTAACATTACCGATTCCCCTTAATTATGAAAGTTAAAAATGTTTCTGATTCCAAAATAAAGCAATGCAACCCTGGTCCTCTTTTTTTTTTTCTTCCTGCTGTAGCTTTTCCTACGTAGCCCTAGGTTATACCAAAGTTACCAGCAAACAATGAAAGAAACAGAAATGGTGGCTTCAAGTCAGATGATTAAGCTAAATTATCATTCAGCAAAACTAAAAACACTGCCACTGTAGTCAACTTCCAAAATAACGTTTTATGATGAGTCGCTTGCAAGTTTTGTATGTTAATCACATTGTACCTACCTAATTTACGGATGGTAAAGATGCTTCGAAAACCTGAGTGCTACAGAAATATTAGTAACGTTTTATTTCTACTTTGTAGACTCCTTTTATTTTATAAGCCTTGTCTTACTTTTAAAATCAAAAAAAGATCTTTCCATTTTGAAAAATAAGATAATTTTATACAGAAAAATCAGTTTGACTTAACAAATTCAATTACTTCAATACCCTAAAATTTCAAATAAAAGTCAAAAATTTCTTAAGTCTCATAGGATATCAGTATCTTATTCAGATATGCAATCAACTCTTGATTACCTATAGAAATGGAGTGGAGTCATAAAAATGGTCTGTTAATCATTCCTGTATAATTTGGAATGCATCTTATTAATTTTTTTCTTCAAGACATTTTCCCCACTATGTTTAGCTTAGGTTAAATTCATTCAAATATTTTAGTATCTATTATGAGCTTATGAAAGTTTGGTCACTAGAGGGTGTGATGAGATGCAAGGTAATACTAGCCTTTAGGAGCAAAATCTCGCTGGGAAAGGAAGGCAATAGTATGTAAAATAAGTAGCAGTGCAAGGTGGTACAATTTTAAATGCCAAAACAAATAAGACAATAGATACCACTAAAATACACAGAGGGAAATCAATATAGGTCAATGAGAAAAAGGCACAGAGAAAGTAGAACAAACTACACTGTGAAAGATTGATAGCATTTGTTGGGTAGGGCACAGGGCAGGCAGGATGAAAAACACAAGCAGAAGCCTGGAGCTAAGATTTGCGTGAAGTATCCAGAAAACAGTGAAGAGATGGACTTAGCCAGCTTTACAGTTTAGAACACTGAAGCGAGAGAGAGAGAATGGTAACGGCAAGGCAAGAGCAAATTCCGGACAGCTCTGAATACCTGACTTTATCGTAGGCCAATGGTTTTTACAATTCTTAGAAACCATGGTGTTTCTGTGGGGAGCTTCATTCCATGTAAATACATTTAATTCCATCTTGTCTACTAGGAACTGCACTTACACAATGCAGACACTCGGGGCTCTGTCTTTGGCCCCTTTTCACACTAAACAAAGGTTCATCTCTTTTGAGAATCTGAAGAAAGCTACAGACCTTCCCCTATCAAAAGTCACATGTATGATACAATGGGTAAATTCAGGATATGCGGACTCCAGACTAAGAATTCTTGCTCCAAATGTTCTCTCTGGGCAACCTCTTCACTCCAGCGGCTTTAACTGTGTGCTGATTCTCCCAAAATTTTAGCTGCAACCCCATATAGTCAATAGCCTACTGGATGTCTGTCCCACAGGTTCTTAATCAATCTATCTACGTGGAACTCGCCACTGTTGTTCCTGAATGGCTTCTCTCTGTATTCGCCATCAATGGCAGCCTTACCCCCATCTGCCTAGTCACACAAGTCGCAAACCACGTCAATCTCACCTCTTCCTTCCTCTCAACCCAACCCATCACCAAGTTTCTCCACATGCTTCTTCTGGCCCACCTCTTTCGCCAGAACACCCGTTCCTGCAAGCCTCCAGCTTTGCCTGGATTAGGACACTGATCTACCGGTTTCCCTGCCACCAGACTGATAACACTCCACTCTGTCCCTCTCTACCAACGTGTAGTTTTCTTATAAAAACAAAAAATCCACAGTGCCAGCCATTCTGTTATTTTCTTGCTTAAAAATTTTAATGGCTCGCCCACTGCCTAAAGAATTAAGCTCAAACTTCCTATTATAACAAAGATCATTCTTGACTGGGTCCCTGATGCCTCCCTGACTCAATGTTCCAATGTGGCCCCATTCACACACCACCCTCCAGCCACACTGAACTACTGTTAGTAACTGAACATGCCAGGCCTTTTCATACTTTTCTGTTCCTTTGTTCACACAGTTATGTCTAATTAGAATGTCTTCTTCCATTTGCCTACTGAACACTTATTTCAGTCTCGTCTTTTACATGCAGAAAAACCTACTCATCTTTAAAACTCAGCTCAAATGTCATCTCTCCCGTGAAGTCTTCCCTGCCTCTGATTACTGCCAACTCGTGTTCCCATTTCTAATCTAAACTATAAGCCATTTGTGGGGAAGGAAAGAATCTTATTCTTTGCAGCCCCAGAACCAAGCACAATTCCCTACTATATCCTAGGCTTTGACTAAATGTTTCTGAATGTATAACGAAAAATACAACTACCAACACGCATGCAATATAAAAATCACAACAGTAACGATATGGATCCTTAAAAGAAATACAGGCTGCTCAACTTAACCTGGAGATAGCAATTCATGGTTTTTCAATATTTGTTCTGTCATCTGCTGTCTGTAGCCAGTAAGTGGTAGCTAGCACAAACACTTTAAAATACATATATATATGGGGCACCAACAAAAAAAAATCTGCCTTCCCATTAGCTATTTTTCCCCTGCAAGTTTTGAAGTAATCACAGTATTCACTATTAGTGGTAGAATAGCCTTAATCTGATTATGAAAATCCCAGTGTTCCATGAGAACACAGTTTGAGAACTATTACAGTCAATGGAAAGTCACTAGATTTCCATACCAGTAACCAGACAGAGGGTAGGAGTTTGGGGGCCTGGGTTAGAGGCCCAAGGCTGACACAAATGAACAACATGACCTTGGAGAAGTCCCTCTTGGAGCTCTGCTTTCCTGGTCTCTAAAATTCAGGTTTTAGTCTAATGATTTCTGTTATTCCAGTTCTTAACAAATCACTCTTAAGTGCAATCAGTCTTTTAGGAGTATGACTCTCTTGTTAAATGTGGCTATTTTGTTAGTATGTGGTAGTATGTGTTAGTATGTGGCCGTGCAGTATAGTGGTAGTCCTAGAGACATAGAATGATCTGGATACTTTAAGAAATCAAAGCTTTGGGTAGTATTTCTTTAATATTTGATTCCTAAGGGAGAAGCCCCACTGATGTGCATGGGTGTTCTTCACTGATGAGGTGAGGATGTTAATAAAGAGAACCCAGTTTTGTCAGAAATTTTTCTGTATGAAGGGGTGACGTGGCAAGAACATGGCACAGGAGGATCACACAGCAGTGAGACTACCACAGTTTACACCTTTGAGTTCCACTGGACCTGACATGAGCTCATCACGGTAACCACCTGCTTGTTCCCCCAGCTAGCATTCTTTCCACTTCCCGAGCTGGCTATTTCAGACCTCCTCCTCTTCCCTCAGGAGTCCCTATCCCACCGCCTCCCCCGTTATTTTCAGTAGCACGTGACCCTAGCGTGGAGCTAGACAAGAAGGGGACCACAGACACAACAGGAGAGAGGCCCTTCCTCCGTCAATTACCCCCATCTCCTGTGCCTTCAGTCTCTTGCTCTCTCCTGATCCTCTCTAGCATCTGAATCTCCCTTATTTTTTAAAGGCAAAATTAAACTAAACCTCCTTTGAGATATAAATGCTTGAATAAGTAAGGGATCTTGAAAAGATATGATAAATTACTAAAAGGTCAGAGATCGGAGACTAAGGTATAGTGTCAGTATAAGATGCTTTATAACATGCAATTTTTTAAATCATGTTATCTACTTGGATTTTTTCTTAAATTAAAAATTATAAACACCCTTAGACCCTACATAGCCCTTCTTCAAAGCTAGAGTTCTGGAAAGAGTCGCCCATACCACTTGACCCTACTTTCTCACCTCCAACTAATTCTTTAATTCATTCTATTTCGGCTTCTTCTATCCATACCACAGAAATGCTCTAAGGGTGTCAATGACCCGTCCATTGCTCAATCCAGAGGGAGCTTTATACTTCTTTGACCCACTGGGTATGACTCTTTTACTGACATTATCTCCTCCTCAGGCTGCCGTGTTTACTCTTCTGATTTTCTTCCTACCTTTCCTGCCAGTTTTTCTCCGTTGCTTTGACAGTTCTTCCTGGGAGTACCACTTACTGTTCCTCAGTCCTGGCTCTTCACCCGTTTTCTCTACTTGGATCACTGCAATGGCCTCTTATCCTTTCAATCCACTCACGGCACAACAGCCAGAGTGATATTTTCAACACCCCTCTCTCCCCAAGTCACTCCCCTGCTCAAAACTACAAAATATTTCCCTATTGCCCTTAAAGTCCAAAATTCCTTTCTTGGCCTACAAGGAGATGCACTTTCTGGGGCCTGCCCCATCCTTCCAGCCTCATTTCAATCCCTCTATGTTCCACTCACACTGCAAATTCCTTGAAGGAGTCAGGCTCTCTTCTGACTCAATACCCTCCCCCATTATCTTTTCACCCTTTAGGACTAAGTTTAAACATCAGTCCTCACGGACACCTGCCTACTCTCTCCAGGATGAGCTAGAGCCTTCTGTTACATCAGCCTTACCTCAACTGTAATTAAGTCCTTTGTACAATGATATTTAAGGTTTTTCTACTCTCACTGAAAGACAGACCCCATGATATCAGGGGCCACGCCTCTGTGCCATTCTCTGCTGAGACTGCTAGTGCCCGGTGCGTGACATGGTAGACGGCAGAAGACTGGAGAAATATCTGCAGAGTTAATGAAGGCGTAACTGTACCCAGTCCTGGGGCTTCAATCCCCATCTTCTTGCCAATCGCTTCAAGAACAATGCTTCCACTTAGTTCTCACTCTTGATTTGGAGCCACACTTCCAACTATCTACTGGTCGTCTTACACTTAAATGTTCTCAACCTTCTTCTCCAACTTCAATCTAGTCCTCCTATCCTAATCCTCCTTAAGCCTCATCTTCCTATATTCCTGGGTCTTGGTGAACAGTATTACTATCCACGCCATGGCAAGCTTTCCTAGATGTGGATCCCTCACTGCTGGATCCCCAGCCAACCCCCTGACCACAGACTTAAATTTTACATCCGCTATAATTCAAAAAATCACCAACTTATCTTCATCTTTATTGTTACTACTTTAGTTCAAGCACCATCTCTTCTTGCCCAGATTACTGCAACAGCCTTTCAGAATGTGTAAGTTATACATATGTCATTCCCCTTCCTGCCAATCCACGTTCCTCATTGCAGAGAGGAAACTCTCTGAATTGCATATCTGATAGTGTCACTCTTTTCAGAACCGTTCAGATGACTCCCCACTGCTGCAGGACGGCTGGAGTTCCTCTACTCATCTCTCACTGTCTCCCACTTCCAGATCCTACCACCCCATTCTCTATGTTAAAGCCTTAAGGAAAGACTCTACTCATCTTATCAGGCCCCAGCTGGATATTATCTTTTCTGGGAAGCCTCCTCTGACCAGCGCAGGCATACCTCTCACAGATCACATCATGATGTCTGCCCTAGCGCTTATTATACTATTGCATTGGGTGATTTACTTGTCAATCTTTTTCACTGTGCTGTGAGTTCCTTAAGGTTAGGGACAGTTTCTCATGAACCTTTATTTTCCCACTGCCTAATGTAGTACCTGACACACAGAATAAACTCAAATGTTTATTGAGTGAGACAACAGAAAGGTGAAACCAGAGATATCGGTCAATAAATTGCTGCTATAATTTAAGCGTGACGCTATGGAGGTCTAGTCTAACAGTGACGGTGAGGACTGGAGAAATCACTGACGCAAAACCAATTCAATTCATCAACCATGAACTAAATACCCATTACGTACTAGGGGCTATAGTAAGACACAGTCCTGGCCCTCAAATTGTTGCCAGTTCAGCAGGTATGAAACAAAGCTACAAAATGTGAACAGCTCTAGAATAATGACAAGAACAGTGCTTTATAAGTCCTGAATATAAAGCAATTAATTTTGCTAGAGGTGGGGAAGGGAAGAAGGCTCTATGGTTGGTGGTAACCTTTCAGTTGAACTTTGCAGGCCATGCAGATTTTGCAAGGAGAGAAGGGAAACAATATTTAAAAGAGGGAACTGGATGAGAAAAGCAAAAGGGCACAAAGGTGCATGATGTGTTCAGATATTGGAATATAAGCTATGTTTGTTTTTTAGCTAGATTCTCAATGCTTAGAAGAGTGCTCAGCTCTTAGTAGATACTCAGTAAACCTTAGCTACATGGAAGAATTTACAAGTATATCAATGCGGTAAGGAAGTAGGAAATGTTACAAGAGAACATACAAGTAGGATATGTTACAAGTAGGGTATGTTACAAGCTGGAAAGGGGGCTGGTGGCCAGATGATAACAGCCTTAGTCCAAAGGGTCTCAGCTTAGACTGGCAGACACCAGGGAGCCATTTAAAGGGCTAAAGGAAGGTCCTAATGCAATCAGAGCTGTGTTTCAGAAACAACTGTAATGGCTTTGAAGAATATGGTACTGAAACAGTGTCTTTCATGAGCTAAATGGAGGGGAACACATAAGAAAAGGATAGGGTGTTAAGATCTTTCACCTGCCCTGAACATGAGAGACAGACAGACAGACAGAAAAGGTAGAAAGGCAGAGGTACGTTCAAGTAATACTGGCTTACAGATTCAGTTATCTGTGCTAGGCAGGATAAGAAGTGAGGAATAGGGATCCCCTGGTGGCACAGTGGTTGAGAGTCTGCCTGCCGATGCAGGGGACATGGGTTTGTGCCCCGGTCCGGGAAGATCCCACATGCCGCGGAGCGGCTGGGCCCGTGAGCCATGGCCGCTGAGCCTGTGCGTCTGGAGCCTGTGCTCCGCAGCGGGAGAGGCCACAACAGTGAGAGGCCCGCGTACCGCAAAAAAAAAAAAAAAAAAAAAAAGTGAGGAATGTAAGTGGGTTGTAGGAGGACATAAGTGTGCAAAGCGTGCTTATTCCAAAGCAAGGAACCAAAAGGAGAAGGATGAAGGAGAAACTAGTAGCAAAAGTTACCCAAACTGAACTATAATACTCAGAATTCTGTAGCATAAGAAAGAAAACTGGCAGCTCTTTCAATGTAAGCACAGACTCCTTGGTAACTTACTCTGTCTGTCAAAGTATAACAGGAATGAACAGGAAAAGACAGAGAGGTAGAGACCACATAATCTGATGACCTATTAGATTTAGAGGGTAGGGAGGAAGGAAGAATTAAAAAAGTATGAAATTATAAGGTTAGGTAACTGGGAGTATTATGATTCTGTCAAACTAGGTAGGGAACACTAGATCAGGACACAGATTTGAGGGAGGAAAACGGGCACAGTTTTGAATACGTTGAATGTGGTACCTGTAGGGTGTCCAGCTTAGAATGAAGCTCAGAAAGAAGTCAATGCCTCACAAAGATCTGAGGGTCATGAGCCAAATAGATAGAAGTAGAAACCACTGGGAAAGAGGTCATCTACAGAGCAGCTTCGAAGTGAGAAGGGGGCCAAGGACAGAGCCTTGGAGATTATGTATTAACACTTCAGAAGGACAGGTAAGAGACTGTAAAGGAGATTCAAAAAGAACAGTAAGAAAAACTGGTGGCGAAAAGAAGTGGAGATAGAGGTGAGTAACAATGATGAGAGTACAGCCCTCTACGGCGTGACCGCCACAGGTCAGTCTCTGCTCACAGTAACCCCACGAGCTGGTGCTGTAAAGATCCTCATCCCGTACGGGAAGCAGCGAAGGAAAGAGAACCTACGCAATGTGCTGAAGGTCACGCAACTAGTACATGGTAGAAGCAGAATGTGAACCAGAACCTAGGCAGTCTCTCCAAGACACGAGTTTCAGAGAAGAAAAGAGTAGCCAACAGTGTTAGGTGTTGCAAAGTGGCACAGTAAGATCTGAGGTCCTCGAGTTTGGCCTTGAGGAGGCCACTGACAGCCGTCAATCAGAACAGAGAGGGTTAAAAAGTCAGTAACAAGTGGAAAGGCAAGCTACAGCAGAAATTTTTTGCAAACAGTGTATCTGATAAGGGACTATCTAGAATACACAAAGAACTATTACAACTCAATATAAAAAGACAAACAGCCCAATTTAAGAAAACAGGTAAAGGATCTGAATAGACAGTTCTCCAGAGAAGATACACAAATGGCTATAAGCAGCGGTCCCCAACCTTTTTGGCACCAGGGACCGGTTTCGTGGAAGACAATGTTTCCATGGATTGGGGTGGGGGAGGCGGGGGGAGGATGGTTCAGGCGGTGACGTGAGCGACGGGGAGCGGCAGGTGAAGCCTCGCTCACTCCCGGCCGCTCACCTCCTGCTGTGCGGCCTGGTTCCTAACAGGCTGCGGACCGAGAGCTATAAGCACTTGAGAAGATGCTCAGCATCATTAGCCATCAGAGAAATGCAGATCAAAACCATGAGACACTCCATACCCACAAGGACAACTATAATCAAAAAGTCAGATAATAGCAAGTATTGGTGAACATGTAGAAATTGAAACCCTCATACGCTGCTGGTGGGAATGTAAAATGGTACGGTCACTTTGCAAAACAGTTTGACAGCTGCTCAAATGGTTAAATACAGAGGTACCATATAACCCAGCAATTCAACTCCTAGGTATATATCCAAGAGAAATGAAAACATGCCCACACGAAGGCTTGTACATGAATGTTCATAACAGCATTACTTATAATAGCCCCCAAACAGGAACCCAAATGTCCTTCAAGCGATGAATGGATAAATTAAATGTGATATATCCATACAATGGAATATTTGGCAATAAAAAAAATGAAGTATTGATACGTGCTACAGCATGAATGAACCTTGAAAACATCATGTTAAATGCAGGAAGCCAATCATAAAGGATCACATAAATATTGTACGATTCCATTCATATGAAATGTCCCAATAGGTAAATCTATTGAGACAGAAAGTAGATTAGTGGTCGCCTAGGGTTAGCGGGGAAAAGAGATGGGGAGGTTTGGGGGGTGATGGCTAAGCAGTATGGGGTTCTTTTTAGGGTAATGAAAATGTGCTACCATCTCCACAAAAAGTTTTAGAATAATTCTGAGAGGGTACAAAAACCTTTGAATTGTACAGTTTAAATTGGTGAATTGTAGGGTATGTGAATTATATGTCAATAAAGCCGTCTTCAAAAAGTTAGTGGGAAATGAAGTAGAAGGAAAAGACAGGAAATGCTTGAGTGGGGATGGAAGACGTAAGAAAGATTTCGGAAGGTTAAGGAAGATCTGAATAGGTTTATTGATTAAGATAAAGCAGTGGAAAAACAGTGCTTGATACAAAAACAACATCAGAGAGCTTCCCTGGTGGCGCAGTGGTTGAGAGTCTGCCTGCCGATGCAGGGGACACAGGTTCGTGCCCCGGTCCAGGAAGATCCCACGTGCCGCAGAGCGGCTGGGTCCGTGAGCCATGGCCGCTGAGCCTGCGTGTCCGGAGCCTGTGTTCCGCAACAGGAGAGGCCACAACAGTGAGAGGCCCGCGTACCGCAAAAAAAAAAAAAAAAAAAAAAGGACATCAGAGATTAAGCAAAGTCCTAAAGCGGATGGGTAGGAAGAAAAAAGAAAAATGGTGACACCTCTGAAAGAATGAACAAAGATACAGATAACTGGTGTGAAGGTAAGTTGAAAGTTCATCCTTGAAGGATCCAGTGAGGCAGAAGTCTGCAGCTGAATATGAGAGGGTGAGGGAAGGGATACAGTCAGAAGTCCAGAAAAGTAATAAAATTTGGGGAAACTGATGACAAAAATGGAAGGAGCAAGCAAAAGATAAAAAGCTTGTCAAGTAGAACTGAGCAGTGCAAGAATAGAAATAATATGTAACGGAACCAAGAAGTGTGATTATATGACACCTGTGGCTAGACTGGTCAGGCCAGGGTTTATAAACTGAACTGGCAGATGACAGGGTTGTTTTGGGGTTGAAGGCTGCTGAGAGTGTAGGTGAAATGCTTCATCATAAAATCCCACTGAGTGGGGAAGTCAGTGATACCAAAAAGATGGATGTTTCAAAGGAAGAATGGGATTTAATGACTGAATCCATATGGAGGATGAAAAAGCAGGAAAACAAAGAATTAAGCAGGATTCCTGATTCGTTCATCTGCAAGAATGGACAGATTAATTAATTGAAACAGAGTTCTTGTAGAGGAAGTAGGCTACAGAAAACTGAATTACTCAAAAATACATTGTAAGGTTTAGATTGAAAGAGCTTCTTGAAGAACAACCCTGTAGAGGAACAGAAACAAAGTGAGGCCCAGAGAAGTTAAATGACTTTACTGAAGTCATGAGGTTCTAGACGAAGCCTAGAAATGACTGTGAACTCCAGGCCATTTTATTGCACAACAGAACCTCACTGCTAGCAGGAGTTTGACAGGATGGCAGGAAAAACAAACGGTGATGCTTCTTGAGGAGATTCAGTACCACTAAAATTGGCTTGAACTTCTAGGTTCATCTCAGGTGATAGTGGGGAAATATGATTCAGGAACAAAATGAATGACAGGAGAAGCCAATCTCAGATAAAACATTTGCTCTGGTAATCCACCTGGAGATAATCAAGAGTTGGATGTAGAATGATATTGATATAAGCACCTTGAAATATTCTAATATAAGAACATTTTATGCTTCAAAATCCTCTCAATGTTATTTGGCAAAACAGATGATAGGACACAACTTTATTATGGCCAAGAATTTTAACCATTAAGAAGAGTTCTGCTTACTTTTAAGGTTCTTTTTATGTCACAGAAATATGAAATACTGAATTGAAGTCTGATTAGGTCTCTTTTAAGGGTCTAGATATTTGCCTTACCTTTTCTACCTTGTAGTCACACAAGTATTCCACCTCATAATTGTTTAGATTCCTTTTGGTGATTCCAATCGATTTACATGTGAGCTTTTCTTTTCTACATAATTCCTGAAGAGTATCAAGTGAAACTAGGCAAGGCACACACCAAGCTACAATAAGAAAATAGAATTCTTTACTAGTGAAATAGCTACTCAATTAAAATAAAACAAAACAAAAAACCAAAAGAAAAAAAAGGGGAAAACTCAAGACAGCTATATCCCCACCCTTCAAGTGGCAATTTTATAAGACTAAAAATTCATATGACAAGAAACCATGTACACGTCTTTAAGAAAAAGTTAACCATTAAAGAACTCTCTTGGTAAATTGGTCTTCCTGGATTTTCTCATGGGTCTCTATCCTACATGTTTAACTGATGTCAATTTCTACTAGGTCCCCTGAACAAAATGTTTCATGTCTATAAGCTTGCATTAGATTACATATAGATGCAAAAGTCGAGATAATATTTTTGACTTTTTCATTGTATTCTACACAGAATTGCTCATTTAATAAAATGTAGATCTCAAGGACACGCTCATTATTGTTAGAAATACATCTTAAATATATTTTAAAATAATCTTACATTGTTAAAAAGTAACAATGTAAGATTCTTAGTTGAACAATAAGAACTGAAATCTAATTGAAATCTAATTCTATAGTTACATACTCATACATCACATGGCCTACTTTTCCCATTTTGGAAGGTTGCATAAAATTTTAACTCCGATTTTGCCCATGCTGCAATGTATTATTATCAAGGTCAATAAACCCAGGAGTTAAAATAAAACAACGGAGAGTATATTGAGTTTTGTTACTACTCATTTCCTGTATTGCTTTCAAAGCCAAGAATGACAATACAGAGAGTATTCAATTTACATAATCCACACACCAAGCCTGAAGAAAGTCAGCCGTCCTCATGATCAACCTTGTAGAAGCCAATAACTAACTCTGCTGCGGAAGGTTTTACCCTCAAATTCCCGTAAACAGTATGCTACCATACTGCATTTAAAGTATGTTAACACAAACTGATATTTAGAAACAGGTAATGAACCTGGCTTTATGGCTAGCGCTAGTAGAAGCACCAGGGAGGATCAAGAGGTCCTCTGCCCCAGCCTCCGCCAGGCCACCGAGCTGCATGATTTTGGGAGGTTTCCATCTTTCTGGGTTTCAGCTTCGCTGAAAAAAATGGCAGGGTTGGAGTAAACTGGGATTACCAAACAAAATTTATCAGTAAACGCTGGCTTTACTTGGTAGCTCTCCAAGGTAGTGGTGATAACCTTTTGGGTTGGAGGTAATTTCCAGAGAGGAGAGAACAGCTGGTCTTCCTATAATCTCCCCTCGCCCTCCCCATCTCACACCGGGATTTCACGGTCAGAAACCCTCAAGTACGATTTCCACACGTGCCTCCAACCCCTTCCAAAAAAGGATGCATGATTCTAGACCAAGAAAGTGAAAAGGATTTTCCCCCAAAATATCTGGGGGGAGAGCCTGCTGGTTTTGGAGTGGTGGTTTGGGGGGAGGGGAGTGGCAGAATAGAAACGACCCCTTAAGTCCCTTGTATTGAAATAACCTCAGGATGTTTTGTGTAAAAGGTAACCTCATTATGCTGATCACATGCAGAGGAGGTTCCTCTGGGCTATCTACCCAGCATGGATTTGTCTACCGTTCCTACCATTTTCACCCAGTCCGAGTTACACGAGGATTCAAGACGCGACCCTCCACGGAAATGCTGTTTTGGGGAATAAAACTTGGAACATAAAAAACTGCAAACCCCCTGCCCCCGCGACAGAAAAATAATTCATTGGTAAGATTAAACATTTCATGACCACCACGAAAACTTGACACTAGTTCCACACTAACCCCTAGCGGAGGAAAAGTTGGGGGGTAATGAATCCATAATCCACGCAGAGAGGCGCAGCGCTGGAAAATACCTTTCAATTCTATAAGGCAGTGAAAGTTCCCGTCCTTCAGCGCGCGCACAAACACACGTTAGGCACCGAATTCTTCGGCGTCCACATAAATACCTCGCAAGTTACCGGGGTGGGGGGGAACCGATTCCCGTAAGCCAGGGGCTGCCGCCGCCAGTACCCACTTACTGGGGTTCTCTGCAACGGGGAACCGCCCCTCCCGGTGCGTCCGCATCGGGGTGCATCCTCACTCATTTCCTCGCTTAGCCTTCACACCTCTGCCCCGACCTCTCTCCGCTCCTCTGACACTGTGGTCACACTCACCCCACGGGGTCCTCCCGCTCCCCAGTTCCGAAGCCAGCCCGACCGCAAACGTCCCGCTCAAACCACCACAAAGGAGTCGCGCCCCCAGCGTGCCCACGGACCTCGAGCCGCGCCGGGCTCCGCCGGGGCCGCCCGGACGCCACCGCACGGCTGCCCCGCGGGGAGGGGGCTCGGGCGCGGCGGGCGGCGGGGGGCCGGGCCGCTGGGTCGGCGGGCCGGCAGCGGTAGGCGCGGGCCGGGCCTCGCGGGGGTCGGGCGCGGGAGGGGACTGAGGGCAGCGGGCGGGCCGAGCCGCGAGGAGGGTCAGGGGCCGGGGGCAGGGAGGAGCCCGAGGCGCGCGTCTGGGGGCCGCGGTGTCAGTGGCGCGGGAGGCGGCGTCTCGCCGCGTCGCGCTCCGGCCGGCCCGCGCGTCCCGGCCCCGCTTCCCGGGCCTCGGGAGTTTGCCTGGCGGACGGGGGACAGTGCGGGGCGCCGCTCTCCAGCCCTCACCTCCTCGCGCCTCGGCCCCGGCCGCCGCCATCTTGAGGAGCTTTCATTCAAACTGGCGCGGTCTGACCGGATAGCTCAGCTGGCCTGACGCCCCGCCCCAGCCCGGCCCGCGCGGAACTCGGGGGCCGGGGCGGGGGACTAACCCGCGAGGCGTCCTGACGTCAGCGGAGGCCGACACAGCCGCGGCGGCGAGTGCGCCTGCGCCCCAAGTCTCCTCCGGGCGCTCGGAGGGGCGGGGCGCGGGGGTGGGGAGCGCTACCCTAGGTGAAGGGCCACCTGCCCTGGCCTGGCTGGCTTAGCGCCTGATTCAGGGTACCGACATTAGGCCTTCCCACTCTTGTTAGTTCTTCTACACGGGCGCTACGTGTACGTTGTGCAAAATTGCAAACGCAGAGCGGAGCTATGCGGTGCAGAGTACGTTTCGCTCTCATACCTGCTCCTCAGCCACCTGAGCCCAACTGGCCATTGTTAACGTTTCCGTCCACCCTACGCCCCTAGATCACAGGTTCTCAAAATTGGCTGCACGTTGGGATCACTTACAGGTTTTGTATTTTGGTTTCACTCTCGGAGATTTGATAGGAATGGGGTGCAACCGGGACGTTGGAATTTTTTAAAGCTCCCCAGGTGATTCTACGTGTGCAATTTGAAACCACTGTTCTAGATCAGTGCTTCTCACACTTGAATGGGCAGAGGAGTCTGGGCATCTGGTTAACATGCAGGTTCGAATTAGGTAGGTCTGGACTGGGACCTGAGGTTCTGCGTTTCTGGCGAGCTCCCAGGCTACGTCCCACACCGGTAGCCGGGCTGCGGGATGCCCAGGTCCTCTCACCGGGCCCACACCGGTCTCCACCCCCCAGCCCGCCCCCACCAGCCGTCGCACCGCATCCATGGTGATTGTTCTAAACAATCTGAGGCGGAAGTCTGCCAAGAGTAAATTGCGAAAGTTCGGTAGAAAGCTGTTTGACGTCTACCAAGGATTTTTAAAAGAAATTTGTGCAAAATACAAAAATTTTAAAGCATCCTGTGTAAGTTTGACATGTTGGAAATAAACACAGAACATTAAAGGAATTAATTTGTTTTGATTACGTTATGAAATAGTGTCTAGTCATTTAAAAAGATGTTTATGAAGCCTTTGGTGTCATGGAGAAGTGTTTAACAAAACTTCTTAAGGAAAACATATAAAAACAAAAAGCTGTAAACATACAGAGTTTCAACTATGTAAGGAAATGTATAGGAAGATAGATAATAAGATCTCTGGGAAGTAGTTTCCTTTTTGACTTCTTGTTTTTACATATTTTCTATAATGAGCATCTTATATAATAAGGAATAAAAAGTCCTCCAACCCTATTACATGGAAGGCCCTTTGTGATATGGTGATTCCTGCCCACTTCTCAAGCCTCACTGCTCATCATCTCCTCCTGTTCTAATTCGTAACTTCCTCGAATATTCATTTCCCTGCTCCGTGTCTGCAGGACTGTTCTCTCTGCCTAGAAAATGCCTACACTCCCCGTCTGTGCTAGGATTACTCCTACAGACCCTTTAAGACTTGGACAGAGGCTCACCTCCAGCCAAGCCTCTTTCTGGGGCTTCTTCCCCGCCCCCGAATGTACTCTCTGCTCTTCGTATGTGTTCTTACACCTAGGAAGTAGGAGAGCATCCATCCTCACCAACTGCACTCCTGGTTTTCCCCCCACCTCATTGGCCACTCTTCACTCCCCCTTCTGGCTCCCTTTCCTCTATCCAACCTAAATGCTGGGGTTCCTCAAGGCTTGGCCTTGAGACATTTCTCTTATGCTTTTTCCCTAAGTGACTGCCTCAATTCCCATGAACTTAAATATCTTTATGGTTAAGATTCCCAACTTTTTGTCTCCAGCCCTGACCTCTACTCCGAATTCCAGACTTGAATATCCACGGTGTCTAGCTGACACATCCACTTAGGTGTTAAAGAAACATCTCAAATTGAACATACCCCTTATTTACCTGGGATAAGTTCCAAGACCCCCAGTGGATGCCTGAAACCACAGATAGTACTGAACCCTATATATACTATGGTTTTTCCTATACATACATGCCTATGATAAAGTTTATTTTACCAATTAGGCACAGTAAGGGATTAACAACAATAATAGAACAGTTATACTGTAATGAAAGTTATGTGAATGTGGTCTCTCTCAAAATATCTTGTATGACTACTCACTGTGTTCATAACTTTTGCAGTTTGAGGTGCGACAGCAAAACTAGCACAAATTTCTTTTTCCTATTTGTTTTTACTGAAGATGGTGGCAACCTCAGCATATGACTTTTTCCCTTTCCTTACTAAGTCGAGAACTTTCACCCTTTCACTTAAAGGAAGTACTTTATGGATTCTCTTTGGCATATATGAATTGCCAGCATCACTCCTCGTGTGCTCTGGGGTCATTGTTAAGTAAGATAAGGGTGACCTGAACACAAGCACTGTGATACTGTGACAGTCAATCTGATAACCCTGACGGCTACTAAATGACTAAGGGGCGAGATACGTTGGACAAAGGGATGATTCATGTCCAGGTCGGCCAAGATGTCATCACGCTACTCAGAACAGTGTGCAATTGAAAGCTTATTGATCATTTCTGGAATTTTCCATCTCGTATTTAGAGACCAAGGTTGACTGTGGGTGACTGACACCTCGGAAAGTGAAGCCTTGGGTGAGGGGACTAACTGTACTCATAAGAGTACCCTTGATTTTTGCCTCCTGACCTGGCCTTCTCCACGCTAGGCCCATGAACCATCTCATCTCCATACACTGGCACCACCTGCTCAGGTGTTCAAGAAGTAAATCTAGTCGTCACTTCCTATCCTCATTCTCCAAATTAATTCCATTAGCGAGTCGTGTCAGTGCCAGGTCCAAAATACACCTTGATTCTGCCCCTTTTCTCTATCACTACTGCTCTTAGTACAGGCTGTCATTTCTTTTCTCAACTGGAGTCCTGCAAAAGCCTACGTGGTGTCACTCCACTATTGCTCCCCTCCAGCCCATCTTCCATACGGCTGAAAAAGTAGCCTTAAACCGAAGTGGGACATGTCCTCCTTCTGCTCTAAATTCCCAGTGTGCCTGGAATATACAACCCTAACCTCTGATGGCCTACACAGCCTCGTGGGACTGCTCCCTGAGCCTTACTTTGTGCCCCTCTCCTTCTGCTTGCTGCTCTCTAGGACTTGTTTCACTGATTCAGAAATCTGCACTGTGCATCTATGTGCCAGGTACTGTACGAGGTGCTGGGAATATAACAACGGACAACCAAGAAACAGACCCTCTCCTCAGAGAGGTTATATCCTTGTGGGAGGAGCAGATAATAAACAAGGAAATAAATAACTTAAGGCAGCTCTAAATTACTTCCTAGTTCAGAGGACTCTCTCTCTCCACGTGGCTGGGTCTCAGCTTAAGTGTCACTTCTTCAGAGGCCTCTCCTGGTCACCCTGTCTAAAGGAGATATCTTTGGTCTTCTATTCTTTCTCCTTTGCACTCTTAAGTGCACTTATCAAAACTTGCAGTTATCTTGTCTGTTTTTTGGGTCTTGATCAGTTTCACTACAAATTTATAGAATGAATGTATTAGACTCTTTTGTAAATCAATTGTTTCCTTTGTTTTTCTGGTTTTGGATCCCATTAATTCCAGAGGACAGATTAGGCCTTGTGTCTTCAACACGCATCACTGTGCCTACTGTCTAGAGCAGCAACTCTCAATGTATGGTACAGGGACCCTAAGACCCTTCCGGGGGCTCTTAAGTTCAAAACTATTTCACAATAATACCAAAATGATGTTATCTGCCTTCTTCACTCTCCTCTCACGAGTATATGAAGTGTTCCAGAGGTTACACAACTTAGATATTGAAACAGATTGAATGAAGAAGCAGATAGCAGAATACAGCAATCTTCTTAAGCCAGACATTAGAGAGATTTGAAAAATGTAAAACAATACCACTCTTGCCACTAAATTTTTTTGAAAAGTTATTTTTCATAAAAATGTTACTTATATTAACATTAACTTTTTTATTTAAAAAATGATTTTAAAAATATCTTGGTTTTAATTTCTACATGGTAAATAACAATGTATATAACAAATATACACAAAAGTTAGGTTCTCAATAATTTCTAAGAGTGTAAAGGAGTCATGAGACTAAAAAGTCTGGTAAATCCTGGCTATAAATGAAGAGGGAAATAAAAAGGCACTAAGAAGCACACACCAGTGTCCTCAAGAAAAAAATTAACGTACAGGATTATGCCTCCATATCCCAGTTTTTTTTCATAAAGACCACTGAAAATATATTTCTGGAGGGATATGGAATGTCTCCTTTTCCATTTAAATAGAGTTTCTTCTTCGAGAGGCAGAGAAGAATAGTAGAACAGACACCAGAAAATGTGAATTTAAATAAAAAAAAGGGGGGGGGCACATAATGTGCTTAGGAGAGTAAGCAATCAGAAAAAATTAAGTTTACCAAAAAAGCACCTGAATATTACTTCAAAATCCACCATTTATTTGCTGTGAGACCTTGGGAAGTTATTTAACTTCTCTGAATCTATTTCCATATCTAGAACACAGAAATAGGGAACTCCCGGGCAGTCCAGTGGTTAGTACTCTGGGCTTTCACTGCCAAGGGCCTGGGGGTTCAGTCCCTGGTCAGGAACTAAGATCCTGCAAGCCACGCAGTGCAGCCAAAAACAAACAAACAAAAAAAGTAGAACACAGAAATCATACATGCCACAGTACTCTCTCTATTGTAACTACTCATGTGGTAAAACCACAATTTAAAAAGGAAAAATGAATTAAAGCAAATTAACAGCAGTATTATTATAAATGTTACATGGTCACTCGCAGTTATTTTAGAAATCCTGGCATTTTCCCATAGGACTTGTTTCTGTGCTCTGATACTTTTTTCAATCTTTCTTTTTTTAATTTTAAAAAATTAATTAATTAGTTAATTTTTTGGGTTGCATTGGGTCTTTGCTACTGCACGCAGGCTTTCTCTAGATGCGGAGAGTGGAGGCTACTCTTTGTTGTGGTGTGCGGGCTTCTCATTGCGGTGGCTTCTCTTGTTGCGGAGCATGGGCTCTAGGTGCATGGGCTTCAGTAGTTGTGGCACGTGGGCTCAGCAGTTGTGGCTCATGGGCTCTAGAGCGCAGCCTCAGTAGCTGTGGCGCACAGGCTTAGTTGCTCCGCGGCATGTGGGATCTTCCTGGACCAGGGCTCAAACCCGTGTCCCCTGCATTGGCAGGCGGATTCTTAACCACTGCGCCACCAGGGAAGTCCCTCAATCTTTAAAAACTCTTTGCGATGAAATATTTTTTGGCTTCCCAAGACTTTCATAGCATTACATATACTGTGAATATATTATGTATTATTATATATCATATTGTATACAGGCATTTCTTTCTGTATTTATATTTGGCTCCGTCCTTTAGACAATGTCAGATATGTAAATAGGCAAAATTATAATTTGACATAACATTCTGCTGGTAAAAGCACTCAGGTGTTTAAACATATATGAGATACTGCAAAGATAATTAGAAAGTGATTGAAAAGATTATCAAGATGCTCACCAAAAATATCTTAGCAGTTGTTACTCTGGGTGGTAGAATATAGGATGTTTTATATTATCTTCTTTTTAAATTTTAATTTTATAATGAACATGTATAATCAGAAAAATGTTAAAGGTATTCTCACCTTAAAAAAAAAAACTAGAAAATTTAATTGGCAAATCTTCCGTAAATTTAGAAGAAAAAAAAGAAAACTTGTTATTTGTGGATACAAGAAAATTTGGGAGTACAGTTGACTCTTGAGCAACACAGTTTGGAACTGTGCAGGTCCACTAACAGGCGGATTTTTTAAAATAAATAGGTACTACAAGAGCTCTGCGGTTGGTTAAACCTATGGACGTGTAACCAGAGATATGGAGGGCTGACTGTAAAGCTATGTGTGGACTTTCAACTGCGTGGTGGGTCGGCACCCCAACCCCCAAGTTGTTCAAGGATCAACTTTATATTTCACTAAGCAACAGAGCACTTTTGATGACAATTTCAAATTTGGTATGTTTGGGGGAAAAAAAACGTGCAAAGATGACCAATAAAGAAGCAGTGGTATTCCTTTCTTTTTCTACTGTATTTCTAAACAAACCATAAAATATGCAAAAGTTGTATTTACTGGCCATTGTCCTGTAGGATACAAAGATGACATTGTTATTTTTTCTTCCATGTAATTCATTTATTCAATAGACATTTACTGAACACCGACGTTCAGGGATTATTCTAGGGGCTAGGACATGATGGTGCCTAAAACTTAGGAGTCTCTTGCTTTCACAATGCTTAATAATCCAGTGGAGAAATAAGTAAATAAGCAGTCAAATAAGTAAATTATTACATGGATATGGAAGGAAAGAGAAATCTTGAATAAATCCTTATGATATTTTATTCTATAAGTTTCGATAATCTATTTCAGGGGTTGACAAACTTTTTCTGTAAAGGGCCAGACAGCAAATATTTAAAGCTCTGGGGGTCACACAGTCTGTTGCAACCATTCAACGTTGCCATTAGAGTGGCAAACAACCACAAACAACACATACACGATTGAGTGTGGCTATGTTCTGGTAAAATTTTATTTACAAAGGTAGGCGTGGGGTAGGACAGACACATTGCCAATAGTTTGCCAACCCCTGGTCTAAAGAGCTAACAGTAACTACAAAATAAATCCTACAGCACTTTTCCAAAGCATAACTGAAAGCATTTAGATGTAGCAGTTCAACTAGTTCAGCTGGTATCTTCCTATTTTCTGAAAATACTTAATGGCTTATATATAATTATTTTATTTCAAAGTTTTTGTAACCTGGGAAAAGATCATAAAAGATAACTAAGTACTCAGCCTTAGTCAAAAGGATATATATACCTTTGAGGCTGCCTCTTTGTGGACTTAGACTCATACCTGAATTTTCCTTGTGTTTCTGTCAATAATTTGATGCAGAATAATAATAAAAATTTTAAGTTTGGTTTCTACATCTTTAGAAATAGAAGATTACTGCCATCTAACTCCATAAAAAGCAGCTATAATAATAAAGCACATCCCAAAGCTTGAACAGGTGGAAAATAGCACAGTTTTAAAATTTTACTGAGTAAAGATATTTCTTCTCAGTCTGCTGGGAACCAAGGAGAGAAATGAATGGAAATCCTCTCTTGGTAATAAAATCTAGAGTCTGATGTACACAGCTCACCTTCAAGCTCTCCCCTCAATACAGGCAGATTACTTGTCTTGTTTTACTAAGAGAATAATCTTTTTCCTTAGTAACCCACTGAGTATTCTCAATGCACTAGTCAACATTTTCTGGTGAACAGAATGTGGCTAGTCCTCCCTTCAAAATAAAAAAATCTTTCAATTTCAAATGAGAAACATATCTGTTACAGGGAAAAATCAAACTTAACATAATTGTAAAAAGAAAAAGTGCCTCTCCCCTATTTCCCTCCACAAAAGAAGCCACTGTTAAAAGAGTCTGGTGTTTAGTCTTCTATACTTTTCTCTACATATGTCACATGCATATTTATAAACAATTATTGAGTTTATGAGTTTAATTTTTTCTTTTAAGCAAAAATGGTACCTTACTTTGCATATGGCTCTGCAATTTTGTTTCATTTAATATCAAAGACTTTTAAATTGTTCTTAGTTATCTAATAAGAATTAACAAACGACTTCTTAAAATCAGAAGTTCTAAAGACAGAAACAATTTTAAAATGCAACGTTAAATTTCTGGTAAAGTTTCCTTTAATCCACTCAAACAATTTAATTCTAAATAGCTCCATGGTAGAAAAAGTTCCTTGTATTTCTCACTAATAAAGGAAATCTTTAATGGAAAACAACAAAAAAAGGTTGCAACACTTAGCAATATACTGTAGTTAAAATAGAAACATAAATCATACAGTTCATTCAAAAAGTATTTTAATATAAACATCATTTATAAACAAAAACAAATAATGTTGATATTTTAGTTCTAAAAAATTCATGGTTTCTCTCAAACACTAAGATGCCACCTCAATAGTGATTGCCTCACATTTTCCGGTCTCTTGATCTGTGCACGTCACGTGTAAAGATCCATCCCTAAGCAAACAAAAAATAACAATTCATAAGCTCAATATATAAAAACAGATAGTCCTTAAGAAATTACTTGAGGACTTTGAGTAAACAATAGATCATTTTACTTTTTGAAAGAAGAGCATTAAGAGATAAAGAAGAGACACAACTTTATGTCTTTACATTTAGAACCGTATGCCATAATTAGGTAGTTGTTCTTAAAAATTTCCTCCTAGATCACTGTGATGAAAAGTTGTATTCCTTGAGAACCCATGATGATAAATACCTTAAGTTGAAAACTTTATGCAAGATCAAGATGTATCAAGCTGTTTTCAAGCCCAGGCCATGGCAGACCTACCCTAATGAATTCTACATTTTGGCTAATTATGGTTTATGGAATGAATTGTCCTGAATGTTAATTTGGAACTGATTTACTTGTAACACATAGTATTATGGATGGACTGTTGTTAAGGAAATGTTAATAGCTGGATTTAATTAGTAATTTATTTTCTACAGATTTCCTGTTGCAATATTGAAATAAACTTACCCTTTCATAGGACAAAAAATCAATTATGTAAATCTCAGAAAATTATATTTAATGTTGATGAAAATTATATCTCAAACTTGCATGGACCAGTTTTTTAGGTTGACTACAACCATAATAATAAAAGAGTTCATAAAAAATTCAGAGTGCAAATGACCTGAGATATACTTTTCTTTGTAAATATAGTAATTTTACAGGGCAAAAATTTAAGTTACTGATAAGATCTTTGTAAGTTTTTAATTAATGATTTTCCCAGAATGACAACAGGTTAAGAATCAATAAACTAATAAAAAAGGTCAAGTCTCAAAGCGAATTTTCTTAACATCAGAAGTAGTTTTTTACCTTTTCATAGTAAGAACAGCTAATATGTCACGTAATCCATTTTCTTTTTTATCTAAATCCTGGAGTACAACCTGTTTAGGCAAAAATAATACAAAGATGATTTAGTACTTTGACATACTAATAAACTGATGCATCAATTTTCCAATGGACTAAATCTTACTCATTACTGAAATGAACCTTTTAAAACAGGGCAGTTTTCAATTCTCCTACCATTTATCATAATTTGGAAAATAGAATTAAGCTTTCTTAACTGACATGTCTCTTCTAAAAAGAGGGCATGTAAGATAACTAATATATTTAATATATTTGTCCCTCTTAAATGTCATGTCCTAGATTAAGATGATTATTTATATGAAGTACTGTTTGTCTCAGAAAATAAAGACTAAAAAAAAAAAAAAAAACAAAATAAAGACTGCTTTTCTTTTTGGTAATTGCACCATTACAGTAACATGTAAATTACATTTTGGTAAGCCTTTTATATATACCTTAAAAAATTCAAATATTTTAAATGCACTTGGAAAACCTATTTAAAAGAAATACATGTCAATTTCTTTTGTACAGCTAAGATTACACTTGTAAGTAAGAGATACTAATGAATTTACTATAAAACTCCTTGGTTTCCTAAAGGAAGGTATACCAATAGACCAAGTTTGAAAGTGACTTTTCAGATTTTGCCAAAATCAAGTTTTATGACCTTAGGTAAGTACTAAGTCTACTCCTTTGTAGAATGAGGAGGTGAGAAGAGATGGAATCTCTAGAAGATTCTCTTCCAAATAAAGTATTATGTGACTAATTTTTCTCTTTCCAGCATCTGTAAGTTAGGATGTAGTGACGGTAGCTGTAGTGTCTCAAGAGTAGTATGTGGAGAGAAAAGGTAAGAAATGTACCAGAGAGGAATACTAAGACTTCCACCTGAGTTTAGAAATCTGGTGCACAGGAAAATGCTTTTATAGTGATATACCACAGAAACATCTGGTGGAGCTTTGAAACCTTTACTAGTTGAAAGAGCCCTTCTCCAGCAGATCCTAAGATGTTAATTCTGAGGTGGAGCCCAGACATATTATGTGTGTGTGTTTTCATTATCCTTTTGTTGAAATTAGAAAACAGATATAAAGCTAAAGATACTATACATTCTCTTTTGTTACCTACATTTGTTTTATTTTTACTGTAAAAGTAATTAATCTTCATGTTCTGTTCTGTCTGTAAAAAATTCAGCATGAAGTGTTAAAAAGTAAAAAAAAAACCTTCTTGGTACCTTCAAATCTACCCACTGTTAAGTTTCCTCAGTACAGTTCAAATACCTACAGTTACTTTCTGTATCCACGCGTGGGTATCTAAATACACACACCTATCCAAACACCACTCCTTCACACACACCCACACTCTCAATCGTTTTACTTAAACACAATGGTACCATGCTGTAAATACAGTTCTGCAGTCCTTGTGTGTGCGCTTTAATGAAACTATATTTCTTGGGCATGTTTCTAAGCAAATAACATGGCTCCACCTCATTCCTTTTAAAGGATGTGGAGGACCATATCCTATGATATATGCATGTGGTATTTGAAAAAACAAACTTATCCTATGTCAGAGGCAGCATGGTATAATGGCAAAAGCATGGGCCCAGGAGTAAAACCAACCTGAGGCTAAATCTCAGCTCAGTCAAGAAAATAACAAGGTATTTACTACCATGAGCCTGTTTCTTAATCATCTATAAAATGCACATAATAATGTCTATCTCACAGCATTTTGAGATTATGTTTGTAAACTGCCTAGTACAGCACACCTGGCATTTAGCAAACAAAGAAATGTCATTTCCACTGCCACTGACCTTATTACCAAGGAGGGTTAAGAGCACAAAGGCAAGCAGTAGAAATACAACTGTACTTTATTTTCCTCTAACTCTTTCAAATGCAATTGCCTATTTCTCCTCTATTTCAAAAATAAATAAGTACAAGTAATCCATTCATAAAAATGTGTTAAAAGTCCTATATGCATATATTGATATTAAACTGAGTCTAATCCAGAAGGAAAAACTAAACAGTTTCAAGTGATTAATTCATAGTCCAATCTGATGTAGTCACCTGTGCAAACTTGTTTTCCTCTTTTGCAGAGTTTTTCCCCTCAGACTCATAGAGTTCAAGACATACTGAGGATATACTTCCAGGAGCCTGTAATGTGTGTTGTCTTCGAGCTGGCAAAGGCGTTCCTGATGGAAACAGTACTTTGAAACTGTTGGCTCCTGATTCATCGACTCCCTAATAAGCAGGAAAATAATATGCACATCCTTTGATATCATTACAATGATAAAAAATCACTCCTATTATAAATTGATATATATTCCTTGTTGATAATCTGGAAACTACACAGTGGCAAAGAGAAGACAATAGAAATGATCCTTCATTCCGACCCACTTTATTTAAAAATAAATTGAAACATACACCTCTCTACTTGTATTAGAATCTTAAGCTTAAAAACACAGTTAATAAAGAAATTAACATATTAGATTAATACTAACTAAAAGAATATCAGAAACTCATTAAAAGTAAATTTATAACTCGAAATTTAAAATTTTTACCAGTACACAAGGTTTTATTTTAAAAACAGTACGTATGTAAACCTGTGGCAATAAATTTATACTACTACGGAAAAGTGAAGAAAAGGTCAACATACCTTAACTAAAATATCTTTGGCTGAACACTCTATCTTAAGAGCGTCCTCCACTAAAAGGTTTTCTTTCCCAATAAGGATTCCTGCTTCCATAGCTGCGCCAATAGGGATAACTTCATCAGGAGGGACAGAATTGAGAAGCTCAACAGCTGGGAAAAGATCTTTAATCATTTGCTGTAGCCTTGGGATTCGAGAAGACCCTCCACAAAGGACAACCTAGAAAATAAAAATAATTTTGTTTTTTACTTTTAGAACAATGATTGTTTCTCAAAATTAAGTGTAACAGGACAAGTCATCTTCATCACATGAAAAGGTAAAATATAAGAAGCCCTATTTTAACATATTATTTTACGTTATACTTACCATATATACATATAAATATGTATTTAATACATTATAAATATTTAACGTACTGTTTACCCATAGCAACAAAATTTAAAATGAGATCTCACCACATATTAGAAAATATAATATAATAAGATATATATGGCTCATGATGAGTACTGGGCATATGAGGCTTAACCATAGATACACATTTGTATAGGAAATACTGTACTTAATATTTCGTACTGTTCAAGCATTATCTAAAAGAAGTGTTTACATAAATCACAGCATTTCTGTGGCAAAATAAACAGTGGCAATCTCCTCTATGTGAAAACTATGCCATAGATTTTGTCTTCACTGTGGAATAATAATTTTCTTGAGGAAAAAGATGTTTTTAAGCTCTAGGTACCACTTGATTAAATATGCACAAAAACTCCATATAAAATTGTCCCTTTATGAGCCTGCCCACACATCTAGTGCCCCAACTTTTATAGCTGCCACCCAAAGGATGGCCCCCCAGATCTCCAGCTCTGAGAGCCAACAGGGCTTGCATTCATGAGTCCCATAGGATGAGAGCAAACAAAGAAGCAGTTTTTAAATGGGCAAAGGAGCAACTCTTGCCCTGTGGCTATACACCAGGGTTCAGCACAGAGGGAGAAGGCAAGCATGCCCATCTCCCAGCTTCTCCCTGGAAGGGTGTGACTGCGTGCTTTCCCAGCTGCTGCTGCCTGAGGGTCCAGTTTCTAATCAGCCTATATCTAGGTGCTGCCTTTGATCTTCCTCTTTTTTTGATCATCATCACTCATGATGGTCTTGGCACACCCTCAAATACTGAGAGCCACCAAGAACACAAATGGCAGCTTAGACGGGCACAAAGTTTTGAGAAGCTACCAGGAACTCAGGTACGGCTGACTAACAAGGTTCATCTCCTACACAGGACCAGTCTGTCAAAACTGGAAGAGGTAGCAGTTTTTTGTTTTTTGTTTTTTTTTTGAGGTAGCAGTTTTATGTAAAGCCCAGAAACCAACACAGAGAGTCTAGGAAAATGCAGATACAGAAAAATATGTTCCAAACAAAATAACAAGATAAATTTCCAGAAACTGATCTTAATGAAACAAAGATAAGTGATTTACTTGATAGAGTTAAAAACAACAGTAATAAAGATGTTCAATGAAGTCAGGAGAGTAATGCATGAACGAAGTATGAATTTCAACAGAGATGGAAAATATGAAGTACCAAAGGGAAATCATAGAGCTGATGAATCCAATAACTGAACTTAAAAACTCAGTAGAGGCTCTCAACAGCACACTAAATAAAGTGAAAGAAAGGGCCAGTGAATTTGAAGACAGGGCAGAGGAATTTATTCAGAGGAGCAAAAAGGAAGAAGAATGAAGATGCATTCAGGGACTTACAGAACACCAGTAAGTGGACCAATATATGCAAATATAAGGGTCTCAGAAGGATAAGTGGGGGGAGAGGGGGGCAGAAAACTTACTCGAAGAAATTACAGCTGAAAACTTCCCTAATCTGGGGAAAGAAACAGCCAGATCCAGTAAGCCCAAAAAGTACCAAATAAGATGAATCTAAAGTGACCCACACTGAGACACATCACAATCAAATTGCCAAAAGTTAAAGACAGAAAGACTTAAAAGCAGCAAGAGAAAAGCAACTTGGTTAGATACAAGGGAACACCCTTAAAACTATAAGTGGGTCTTGCAACAGAAATCTTGCAAGCCAGAAGGGAGATATTCAAAGTGCCATAAGAAAAAAACCGTCAGCCAAGAACACCCAATTCAGCAAAGGTGCTCTCCAAAACTGAAGGAGAGATGAGTGTTTTTACACAAACAAAAGCTGAAGGAGTTCACCACTACTAGACTGGCCTTACAAAAGATGTCAAATGGAGTTGTTCGAGTTTAAACAAAATGCTAATTAATAAACATGAAAACATATAAAAGTATAAAACTCACTGGTAAAGATAAATATAGTTAGATTCAGAATACTCCAATATTGTAATGGTAGTGGGTAAATCACTTATAACCTTAGTACAAAGGTTAAAAGACAAAGGCATTAAAAATAACTGTAATTACAATAACTTGTTAATGGATACACAAAAGATGTAAACTGTGACATCAAAAACATAAAATGTGGGGAGAAGGAGTGTAAAAATGTAGAGCTTTTGTATGCGTTTGAAGTTAAGTTGTTGTCAGCTTAAAACATGTTATTTTAACTGTGTAAGATGTTTTATATAAGCTTCAGGGTAACCACAAAAGAAAAATCTATAGTAGACACACAAAAGGTAAAGAGAAAAGAATTAAAGCAAACCACTACAGAAAGTCATCAAATCATGAAAGAAGAGGACAGGAAAGAAAGAAATGAACTACAAAACAGACAGAAAATGATTAACAAAATGGCAATAGTAAGGTCATACCTATCAAAAATTACTTTAAATTACTTTCTACACACTACAAATTATTGGATGAAGAAATTAAGAAGACAATCCCATTTACAGGACTATCAAAAAGAATAAAATACTTAAATAAATTTAACTAAGAAGGTGGAATATCTGTACCCTGAAAACTGCAAGACTTTGATGAAAGAAACTGAAGACACAAATACATGGAAAGATATTCCGGGTTTATGGATTGGAAGAATTAATATTGTCAAAATGTCCTTACTACTCCAAATATTCAATGTAATCCCTATCAAAATTCCAATGGCATTTTTCATAGAAATAGAAAAAACAATCCTGAAATTTGTGTGGAACCACAAGAGACCCCAAATAGCCAAAACAATCTTGAGAAAGAAGAGCAAAGCTGGAGGCATCACACTTCCTGATTTCAAACTATATTACAAGCTGTAGTAATCAAAACAGTAAGGTATTTGCATAAAACAAGTCAAAAAGATCAATGGAACAGAACAGAGAGCCCAGAAATAAACCCACATATATAGGGTCAATTAATTTTCAATAAAGGAGCCAAGAATATACAACAAAGAAAGAAGAGTCTACTTAATAAATGGGGTGGGGAAAACTGGATATCTACATGCAAAAGAATGAAACTGGACCACTATCTTACACCACACATAAAAATCAACTCAAAATGGATTAAAGACTTGGAGTAAAACCTAAAACGATAAAACTCCTAGAAGAAAACATAAGGGGTAAGCTCCTTGACAATGGTCTTGGCAATGCTTTTTGGATTTGACACCCAAAGCAAAGGAAAGCAAAAACAAACAAGTGGGACTTATCAAACTAAAAAGCATGCACAGCAAAGGAAACCATCAACAAAATGAAATGGCAACCTATTGAATGAGAGAAAATATTTGTAAATCATATATCTAAAAAGGGGTGAATATCCAAAATACACAAGAATCTCATTAACTCAATAGCAAAAAACCAAATAGCACAATTTAAAAACGAGCAAGGGACCTGAATAGACATTTTTCCAAAGAAGACTTACAAGTAGCCGAAGGTACCTGAAAGGGTGCTCAACATCACTAATCATTAGGGAAATGGAAATAAAGATCACAATGAGACATCACTTCATACCTGTTAGGACGTCTATTACTAAAAAGACAAGAGATAACAAATATTGGTGAAGATGAACAGAAAGGAGAACACTTATACACTGTTGGGAATGTAAACTGGTATAGCCACTATGGAAAACAGTATGGAAACTCTTCATGAAATTAAAAGTAGAATTACCTTATGATCCAGCAATCCCACTTCTGAGTATATACACAAAGGAAACAATCACTATCTCATAGAGATATCTGTACTCTCATGTTCACTGCAGCGTTATTCACAATAGCCAAGGTATTTGGAAACATACTATGGAAAGATCATAAGTGTGTGTCAGTGGATGAATGGATAAAGAAGATGTGGTACAGGTATACAATGCAATATTATTCAGTTTAAAGAAGGAAGTCCTGCCATTTGTAACAACTTGAAAGAACCTGGAGGGCATTACACTAAGTGAAATGAGCCAGACAGAGAGACAAAAACTGCACGGTATCACTTATACGTAGAGTCTAAATTAAAACAAAACAAACAAAACAAATCATAGAAACATAAAGCAGAAAAATGGTTGGGGTTGAGGGGGTAGGGAAAACAGGGAGGGGATGGTAAAAGGGTACATACAAACTTTTAGTTATAAGATGAATAAGGTCTGAGGATCTAATGTATAACATGGTGATTACAGTTGATAATATTGTGTAGTATATTTGAGATTTGCTAAGAGAGTAAAACTTAAGTGTTTTCACCTCCTGCAGAAAAGGTTAATATATAAGGTGATAGATGTGTTAATTAACTCGATGGTAATAATAATCCCTGTACAATACATATACTAAATCTCATGTTGTATACTTTAAATACCTTACAATTTTATTTGTTAATTATACCTCAATAAAGCTGAATAAAATAAAATTGCTCCTTTATAAATATTTTAATTTCCTCCTTAATTAACACGTTTAACACTTGTAAGTCCATGGGTATGCAGAATATTGACTATGTTCTCTCAAGGAGGGAAATCATCGATAATCACACTAATTTCAGTCTATATACGGATGTTCTCAAAGCTCCAGGTGGTGGAGAAGATGAGCAACTGATGAAAATGAGGCCCCGCTCACATCAGCCGTGAAACGAGGAGGGAGACCACGTTCCTCCGCAGGTAAGGGCATGAGGAACATCAACTCAGGGTTACAAAGAAAAAAGAAAAGCAGGTTTGCCTCGGCAGAGTTCTCCCAAAAGTCTGCTTTGGAGGTAAGTTAAAAGGAAAGTCTTCTCTAAAATGTCTGACACCAGGTAAATACCATGAGAATAAAAATGGAGGTTATGCCTTTTCATGAACTTCTTATAGTCAACATCGAAATGCTTTATAAATAAGCAATAAGTGGTGCTGTGTTAAAACAAAAAACAAAAAAAAACCCTGGAAAATCTTGTTTTTTGGTATTCTCATTTAAAGGGTAAAAAGTACTAATAGTGTGTCATTATTAATGCTGGCAGTAACCGGAAAATTTTAATTTAAATAAATTCTTTAAACATTTACTCTGTAGTCTGAGATTTCTTTTGCAAACTTAGAGGAAAACTGAAAATATTATAGATTATTCTGAAAATAAAGAAAATAATAAAATCTATCAGAGCCTGTGGAATAAAACCAAGCTGCTAATGAGTAAAATGGTAGTTAATTTTTTTTGTGTGTGTGGTACACGGGCCCCTCACTGTTGTGGCCTCTCCCGTTGCGGAGCACAGGCTCCGGACATGCAGGCTCAGCAGTCATGGCTCACGGGCCCAGCCATTCCGCGGCATGTGGGATCTTCCCGGACCAGGGCACGAACCCGTGTCCCCTGCATCGGCAGGCGGACTCTCAACCACTGCGCCACCAGGAAAACCCGGCAGTTAATTTTTTAGTTAGGGAAAAAATGAAATAAATTAATTAATGTTCAAAATAAACATTTATAAAAATAATAAAAGTATCCTGGAAAGACTGGAAGAAATAAAGTGCAAACCAGAAATAAAACAATTAGAAAAGAGAAATTTATCACCTGGGAAAAAAAATCTAAGAAAGTTTTTTTTGGGTTGTAGTACCAGGAGTTGGGAGCAAAAAAAAGAATAAAACAAATATCTACAAAACCTAGGGAAAGAAAAAAAATAGATAAACTCAAAAAGAAAAAGATAAATAAATAAAAAGAGAAAAATCGGCCAGTTTTAATTTAAATAACTTCCTTATACTTTAAAAATTTAATATCAAAAGCTACATAAAATTAAAAATTACAAGAACATTATGCAAAGTTGTATGTTAAAAGTTTAAATCACTATGAAATAGATCTATAAAATACTTTAATTCAAAATTGAAGCAGGGGCTTCCCTGGTGGCGCAGTGGTTGAGAGTCCGCCTGCCAATGCAGGGGACACGGGTTCGTGCCCCGGTCTGGGAAGATCCCACGTGCCGCGGAGCAGCTGGGCCCGTGAGCCATGGCTGCTGAGCCTGCACGTCCGGAGCCCGTGCTCCGCAATGGGAGAGGCCGAAACAGTGAGAGGCCCACGTACCACAAAAAAAAACAAAACAAAAAACAAAAAAACAAAATTGAAGCAATAAAAAGAAATTATGAAAGTTATAAATATACTTCAAAAATTAGTTTCAGACAAAATGTGTTTATAGGCAAATTCTTTACAATTCTTGAGGAACAGAGAATTTATGTATTATGCACTAACCTGGAATACTTAAAAAGATGAAAACGTATTAAATTCCATTTTATAAGCACCTGATAGCCTAGGAACAAAACAGTAAAAACAAACAGCAATAAAACAACACGTTCTGAAGTAGAGGTTGCCAAGTAGCAACTTGCAAATTCTATCAGGCAAGCTATATTTTCTCTCTTCACATAGTGTTTTCAAAGGTTCTGCATTAGCTACTAACATTGAAACATTAAAAAGTCTGATGGTAAGCCCTAGTTCTGAGAGTCTGTTAAAACGTCCCAGGCTCCAACAGCACTGGCCTGCATCGCTGGATGGCAGTGACTGGTGGGGAGCAGCAGCTGCCCCTTCTGGGCTAGAACAGCTCCTGGTGTGTGTGGCCAGCCCACCACTACCGCCCGTGGCCCTCCCACCAGCTACTGGTCCTTGCCAATTACAATCCTATTTGTGCTCTTACTTTTCTTACAGCAAAGAGTTCAACGTGAAACTCTTTACTCTCTAAACCCAGTTCTCAAACTAGTAGGAGAATGAAAGGAAGATCGCCAGGACTGTGTGTCTCAGGAACAATGGTTGGGGGACATACTTCTCTTTGGAAGAATGGTATGGTACAGTGAGTCTACTGTACTACATGGCATCTGGGCAGCTTAACTGTGGTGTAGAGCCTAAGATACACATACTGTATTTTTATGTGCGGAAAGAAACTGACCTTCTTTCATATCATCTTTGGGAAAAATCCCAGCATCAGTGCGCTGGATAAGATTGGGGCCAACGATGTGCTTATGACTGACACTGAATTCCATATAAACACTACTGATACTTTGGTCCCCGTAAAGGGTTTGATTTGCTTATTCCTAGAGAAATGAGTATTTTGGAAAACTCACAAGGCAAGGGATCTGGCACACTTTCTTATGTTGAACTTAATTTACAGCTATGAAAGTGATAACTTAAAATCATATTCCCACATTGTGGAACTGAAGGCTGACTTGAGAATTGTACATCTATCTTTGGAGTAGTCATGCGAACCTATTCTGTGAGTTGATATTTTTCATGACGAAAGGAAATGAGCTTGGACCCTCTCTCACACTCTGCCTTGGGTTATGAAGAAAAGGAAGGTACTATCAGCCTACTTCCTGAAGAACATCGTGCATGATTATGTTACCTTGGAATAAAAGGCAATTAAAGCACCGGATGTCTTGGTTTAGAAGGTACTGTTCTGAGTAAACGAATTAGATATATTGTGATATTTTGTCATTCTAGGTAAGTTCAAGCACTTTAAAATCCCCTATTTCTTGAGTATGTCTCAGGAGCTTTTAAAAGAGAAAAGCAGTCTCTGCTTACAAAGTTATACAACCTTAAAGAGCAGGTCATGCTGTGTGGACAGAAAAAAAAAAGGGAGGTGGGGAGAGGAAGGGTTAGCAAAGGTCTGAGCATTGGCTCCAGCTTCTCACTCGCTCATTGCTTGAGACTCAACCATGTGCCTCTGACTCTCCCTAAACGGGAGCCTTGGGGACATACTGATAAGCCATGGTCCATCTCATCATCCAGGAAGAAGAGAATGAGCTGGAGGCAAGAAGCTAAGGCACTTCTTTACACCAACGCAACCCAAATCACAGGACCATTCCCCTTTTCAGTGTCTGATGTTAAAAGGGGTTACGTTATTCAGACAATATGCATAAGGCAGGAAAGTTCGAAATAGCCCATCTCATTTCTGCTAACTTAGCATGAACAGCATGAAAATGATACATGAATTATCACAGAAAATTAAGTAATATATCAAAAGAATATTCCTCATAACCAAATAAGATCTATCCCAGGAATACAATGATAGTTCCATATTAGGAAATTATCAATAATTCATCAAATAATTTGAAGACAAATATAAAGAAAACCATAAGGCTGTCTTGCAGGTGTCCGAAAGCAATTGTAATGACTCAACACCTATTTCATATTAAAACACCTTTAAAAAGAAAAAAAGAGAAATGCTCAATATTATAAAGAGAATCTATTTCAAACCAGTTACCAGTAATTAAATCTGTTGGTAAACAACTAACACTATTCCCCTAATAAAGAGAACAAAAGAAAGAGGTCCAGTGTCAACTAAAATATTCAAGGCCTGACCAAGGCAATCAAATATAAACAAGAAGCGAGAACAGGGAACTCTACTCAATACTCTGTAATGGCCTGTGTGGGAAAAGAATCTAAAGAAGAGTGGATATATGTATATGTATAGCTGAGTCACTTTGCTGTATACCGGAAACTAACACAACATTGTAAATCAACTAAGCCCCAATAAAAATGAAAAAAAGGGCTTCCCTGGTGGCGCAGTGGTTGAGAGTCCGCCTGCCGATGCAGGGGACACGGGTTCGTGCCCCTGTCCGGGAAGATCCCACATGCCGCGGAGCGGCTGGGCCTGTGAGCCATGGCTGCTGAGCCTGCGCGTCCGCAATGGGAGAGGCCACAACAGTGAGAGGCCCACGTACCGCAAAAAAAAAAAAAAAAAAAGCAGCAGCAGCGAGGGGTACAGAGATGCAAGATAAAAGTATCACCAAACACGGATAAAACCCTCTCCCAACGCCCACAGCCCACTCCAGCTACCACCCCATTTCCCTTCTGCCCTTTTAGCAGAACTTCTCAAGAGTTATTTATATGTATCATGTCCATGGACTCACCTTCTTTTCTATTTAAACCCACTCCAGTAAGGTGTCTCCCTCCGTAACTCCACTGCAACTGCTTTTCCCAGTGATCTGGTCCCTTGCTCCCTCCTCCCACCCCCTCTGGCTCACTCAGTCCCATCCCCACTGCTGCCCCTTAAACATACCAAGCTTGCTCCCCTCTGGCTGTTCCCTCTGCCTGGAAAAGCAGCAGAAATTCACCCAGTCTGTTCCTTCATTTCAGTCCCTGCAGGGCTCTGATCAAAAGCCATCTCCTTAGATGGGATTCTTATCTGCAAAATCACCCTCTGTCACTAGCTATGCCCTTATCCTGCTTTATTTTTCTTCATAGCAGTTATCACAACTGGGCATTATTTTAACTGTTTCTTGACGGCAAAGACTTTATGTTTACTGCTGTGTCCCAAGTGCCTAGAACCCGCTTGGAACGGAGCAGGTGTGCTCAATAATTAGTTGTGTGTTAACTAGTAAATGGATCTGAATGCATGCCTAGGAAATTCAGAAGACTCCTTGAAAAATTATTAATACCAAGAATTCGTGAAGTGGCAGAGTATCAGATAAAGAGGCAAAACCAGTAAGTATTCTATCAGCAAAACCAAATTAGTATTGATAAATAAAAGCATAAAAATATCTCATTCACAACAGCCAGAGATCCCACAATTAAGAAAACACATAACTCAATAAAGTATTAAAGAAGATTTGAACACAGAGAGATACCAACTTTGTGGTTAGGAAAACTAAATACTGTAAAGATAATATATCAATCCCCAAAATTTTATTGGCTTAATACAACTGCATCAAAATCACAATGGGATTTTTATCTAAGAAGTTGAAAAAATAATTCTAAAGCGCCCTGAGAAAAACCAATATGAATAAAAAGAATTTTTAAAAATTGCAACGTTAATAATGAGGGTTTACACCTACTCAGAAAGTAAATTGCTTTTGGTGAGCAATCTGATAAATACTAAAAGTCTTAAAATTTGGGATTCTACTCACAAATCTTATTCCAAGGAAATTAAGGATATTAACAAAGCCACAAAGACTCCTATTTATAAAACCAAAATAACGTACACACTCAACACAAATAATTGGCTGTGTAAATTATGATACATCAGTGCAACAAAATACTATGCAGGTATTAAAATTGCAGCTGAAGAGTCTGGATGCTTGGTAAAAACGGCGAGAATTAACTGCATTGGTATATCTACGTACCCTTCTACAAGCCCACTTGTAGACAATAAGGGAATTTAAGAAGATATAAATGGCAGAATAAATGCAGGAGAAAACTTGAGCTTGAGATTTCAGCAAATTTTGGAAGCTGAAACGGAGAGAAGTAACTGTCTTAAAGCTGACGTGGCCTGAGATAACCAAAGGGGAAGCAAGATGGTTTGCATCACAGAACCCAGAGCGGCTTGGGACTGCGAAGCACCAAAGGCCACATGAAGCAAGGGCCAAGCCGAGGGGTGAAAGCGGGACACCGGGTGGAGAGCAGCCCCGCCAGCACGCGCACGGGGCCAGCAGACCCCCAGACCTCGGCCCTGACCCATCAGCGCCTCCTGCCCCCTCAGACACGGGGCTTCGGCCCAGCTTGGGGACAGCAGGGGAGAGAGGGGAGCACGGTGCTGAACACACGGAGATAAAGGAAGTCTACCGTAATGAAGAGTAGGAACCCTGACGCTCCCTGTCCTCAGAGATCAGCCGTGTCCTTCTCAAGCACTCGATGAGAGGATTCCTTCGGGAAAAACCAAATACTCCTAAGACTAGACTGCCCGATACTAGAGTGGGAAAGGCGATGGGCGTTAAGAGTAAAGAGCGAGCACGAACTGCGGGGGCAGACTGTGAGCTCCAATCCCAGCGCCGGCACGTGCGTGCCAGCGTTACTTTAAGCAAAGCACTTAACCTCTTTGGAACCTTTTTAGTTTCCTCTTCTGGCAATGGAGATAGCGGTGCCTATCTCCTGATGCCTTTGTGAGGATTAAATGTGTGAATGACTGTAAAGCCCTCCCTCCATCCCCATAAGAGGATTATACTTACCTGCCCATTGCCACTGCCCGGAATTGGCAACCCCTCCGTGCAGGTGGAGATTTCCCTGCCCACACTCAGGCCTGGCCATGTCTAGCTTTGGCCAAATGAATGTGACTACACTGAAGTACAACGTATCTAAGCAGAAGCTTTAAAAGCCCTGCACGTTCCGCCAGCTCTCTTCCTCTTTGCCCTCCACAGTGAGAACCGCACGTCCCAGAGAGCTGCTCCTTTAGCCTGGGTCGTAGAAGGAGAAGCACGGAAAAGAGCCATAGCAGTAGACCTACGGCCACCTTCAGCTGCCCACGTGAAACACTAGCAAGAAAAAACTGTCTACAGTAGAAAACCAGTGAGACTTGGGGGTTGTTTGTTACCGCTGCAAGGTCAACAAACTACAGAGACAACTCTATATTTTTAAGTTCTCAAAAGCTTGTATTTTAGAAGTATCTGGAGAGTGAATTTTTAACAATATTCTTAATCCTAAGAATGTACTTGACCTCTAGTCAAGCAACTGAGGATCGTACCATTTGTGGTATCTAATGTGAGGGCTGTATGACCAGTTAATGAAGGAAGAGAACTCACATTAACTGATCATCTACAATACACCACACCCTGTGCCATACATGATATTTCATTTAATCCTCATAACAACCTTATAGAGTAAGTTATACTTATATACTTATAAGTTAAGTATTATCACCCTCCTTAATAAGAAGAGACAAGTAAGGCTCAGGAAATTAAGTGATTTGTCTGTTCTGGAACAATCAGCAGTGTGAGCCTTCCAGTTCAGGTGGGTCTGTCTCCAAGCTCATTCCCTTCCACCCCTGCCTTGTACCACTCTTCCATGTGCCTTAATCTTTGTAAGCCACCTTCACCCCCCTGCACACACACCCCCAATCACCTAGCACAACGCATGGCATGTTATAAGTGTTCAAAAAAAATACTTACTGAACTAGACTGAAGGGAAAACCTCCACCAAAAGACAAAAAAATGCAATTTCCATCTTACAGCATACAGCAAAATAGTGAAAATATAAAAACTTTCAAACTATAGCAAAAAGAAAATAGTATTAAATACACCTGAACAAAGATGGAATTTATAAACTTAGAAGCAGCTGAAGAAATCAGAGTAACAGACCAACAGATTTAAATAGATAAATAAATGAAACCTCAGTGTATCAAATACCCTCCTCCATAACAGGACCAAAGTTAAACAGTAAACTGCATGCCTCAAAAGAAGACTACAGTAAACAGCAGTTAATTTTCTGATTATATAAAGCATTTACACAAATACATTTTAAAAAATACTAAGATTTAATTGATCAAACAGGCAAAGAATATGAAATATTTACACATAAGGAAACACAAGATTAAACATTATTTAATAATATTAATAATAAATATTTTTAAAGAATCCTATAGTACCCAATAAAATATAAAGTAAAAAATATCTTTTTTTCAACTACCTAATGGAAAATTTATCTTTAAATGATAAAACTCAGTGTCAGCAAGGTTACAGTAAAATGTCTGTTCTCATATATTGCTGATGAAAGTATAAGTTAATTCAACTCTCTTGGAAGGTAACTGAAGGTAAAAATAGGTTTAAGCTATTTATACTCTTTGACCCAATGATTTTACTATGGGAATCTATCCCAAGGAGCAACCTTAAATATGGGAAAAGATGGGTATCACTGTTCTGGGGAGGGGAAGACCCGATCTAGGAGTCCAAACAGAACAATGAAATAATCTACGGTGCTCTTCCTTTTCTAGGATATTGAGCCTATTTAAAATTGTGTTGATGAAGACTACACAGTAATATGGGCAAAGAAATTGATTATATTATTATTTAAGGAACATAGGATTCAAAATTGTGCATACAAATTAGACTAGTTTATTATAAAATAAAACACTACCTATTTTCTGAGTTTTCTTGTATGAAAATTCCTTTATTAACAAAAATGAAAAAAATGTATATGTATTTTAAATGAGTAGAAATAATCTTGGGAGAAAGAGAACAGTAAACAGTTGGAATATTTTTGAAAGTCTCAAAATCTTTTCTTATGCAAGCAAATATGCAATATTTCTCAGCAAGCAGAGAGAAGCAGTTTGGTGTACTGGTTAAGAGCAGACTTGGGAACCACACTGAGTTAAATCCTAGCTCTACCACTAAACACACAATTACCATGAAGTTACTTATACCTGTGAACCTCTGTGCCTCCAATTCTAAAATGGGGATAAATAATAACACCTACTTCATGGAGCTGTTGGTGAGCAATCAGCAAGTTAATACATGTAAAACGCTTAGAAACAGTGCTTGACACATGGCAAAGGTTCTAATATCTGTCAGTTTTTGCTTACATATAAAAAAAATATACTGAAAAGGAATTAGTCTTTTTTGCTAAGAAAATGAACATACAGAACTATGAGTTCATTAGAGCCATTAATCAAAATTTAATCAATGTCCTTCCTAATATAAGCTAAGAAGATATTTAAATGTATAAAAATATTCTTTCAGTACCAAGGGGCTGCTTCCTAAATTCCATATTGAAAATTACTCCCAACATAAATAAGAAAATACAAAAGTGTTACCTTGTTGATATCATCCGCTGTAAATCCACTTTGTTCTAAGAGTTC
Source organism: Monodon monoceros (assembly GCF_005190385.1). Lineage (NCBI taxonomy): Eukaryota > Metazoa > Chordata > Mammalia > Artiodactyla > Monodontidae > Monodon > Monodon monoceros. The sequence goes on from NW_021703778.1 coordinate 7,218,258, forward strand.
TCTGATTGCTTCTACACATTTATTAAAAAGTGGAGAACAGAGAAGTTCAAATCTTGCTCTGTACACACACACATACACAAATACACATACACACAGAGAAGACACAGAAAAAAGTCAAACAAGACATCTTTTTCTTGTGAAGGTTAATGACAAAACCTACTGTGATGAATCTCTTTAGAATAGGTTTATGATCAGAACAGGATGTTAAACACCCAGCAGTGCAATATCATGGTGTGAAAAGGTCTAGGTTATCCATCTACAAATGTATGGAGATGTTTAGTATTAAATTCAGATGGAAGATTATCTTACCCATAGCCTGCTTGTAAGCTTTCAAAACACCTAAAAATAAATACTCAGTGTATGGCATTTCTGACAATAAATCTATTGATCCAAATCAAACCATCATTTGGAAATTTTTGCTATTTTTATGTGTTAAAATTTTAAAAATTGTTTCTCACTACTTTTCTTTATAGTCTGAGCCTATGCTGCACATAGGTTTAGTTCTTTTGCACCAACTGAGAAGCTTACATGCTAGCAAATAAAATTACGAATTCTATTTCCTTCTTAATAAATTCTATTTCCTTCTATTTCCTTATTAATAAGCAAACATATACTGAGTACTTGGACAAACTTAGTACTAAGTTAACATAAAGACTCTGTTGCCACAAAAGAGATTTAAATTCAATTTAACAACTTTCTTTTAGATGGTAGCTTGAAATCTCTCTTAAAAGATCTAGAGAACTTTCTGGAGCCACTGGCTACATGAGACTACTGAGCACTTGAACTGTGGCTAATGCTACTGAGGAATCGAATTTTTAATGTTATTTACCTGTAATTAATTTAAAAGTTTAAACAGCCACAGGTGGCAGTGCTGACCTGGAGTCTTCGAGAAAGCCCAGGGAGATGAGGAAACTAAACTACAAGGGCCAGATGAAGAGAGAATTTAACCACACAGACTCAGTAAAAGCCTAAAAATAATATAATACTGTAATTCTGGACAACTTCACTATGCTTCCAAGTCATCCATTATCTTGTTGGGAGGTTTAAATTGTGCTAACGGTAGCTATTATTATTGTGAGTAATACGCAATGCAAAATGATAGGATGATAGGACAACGGCCTCCCTTGGACTTCCTGGGTGAAGGTGCAATCATTTGTAAGCAATGTTTTGGATTACGTAAAAGATATGAGCATTAAAAACAATTTTATGCACATTAAACCTGTGTTTACTAAATGTCATAAAAGCTATTAAAATTTACAATGCTGCCAATGGATGACAGATCAAATAAAACCAAGAAAGGGATCAATCCTCAAAGTATTGTGATAGGTAACGGAACTCTGGAGTCAAAACTAGCTGGGTTTGAGTCCAAGGTCTGTCACTTACTAGCTGGATAACCTCGGACAAGAAATGAAACCTGTGTTTCAGCTTCCTCCTGTGTAAAGTAAGGAAAATAACAGTACTTACCTCATCGGGTTGCTAGGAGAATTTGAGAGTTAATACCTAGAAAGTACTTAGAATACAGCCTGCCACACAGGGGTAACGATCAAGTATAGTAACAACCACTGATACATGTGCAAGCCCCAGAGAGAACTAGGGACTATACAGGTGGGACTGCTATTCAGTAAGAGAAACTCGCAAATCTCAAACTTCAAGTCTTCTCTCATCTTTCTTTCAAAGATCTAGGAAGCCCTTTTCACACACTGCTCTTTGTAGCTGTAAAATAACAGGGCAATCACAGCTGACAAGATTACTTTGAGAACAGTTATTTAGTCTGACAAGAGTTGGACCCCAGAAGTAAAGACAGGAAAACTCCCCTTTTATAGAGGGCTAATAAACCTCAAATGAGCAAACGAAAAACCCAAAGTGAGAAAATTACACCTAAATGTGAATACACTTGAAAGTTTTTTGAACTGCAGTTTTACCTGGACACATTGCAGTCAAAATCTTGACCTTTATACAATGAGTCAAGGAAACAATTGGCACTTCCCAAGGTTGACAAAGAATGTTTTGCAGTGTCAGCGCTGTTCATCAGTTTCACCATGGCACGGGCATTTCCTCTCACGTCATGTCTGAAGGATCTAAATTAAAAATACGATCTTTGAAGTTTAAAAATTACTAGGTCATTTACAATTTATTGTAACTAAAATCTGGATAATCCTTATTAGGATAACTATAAGCTCATGAATCAATATTAATACCAGATTTTAGTAGCTCCAAAATATCCGAAGGAAATTCTCTGCATTTAAAGAAGTGTCTCAAGAAACATGAATAATCAATATACTTAACACTTTGAATTGCTGGTTTCTGTAATCACAATAATGGACTGTGCTTTGAAGAAGTACAGGAGCCATCATCTTTTTGCAGATGAGACAAAAGGAGGTTGAAGGAGATTCATGCAACTGGGTCAAGTCTCACACCTCACCCCTTACAACCACAGCATGATTATTGTTTGATGGCACAAAATTATCTGTCCAGCAAAAAAAAAAAAAAAGAACTAAAAGTGCTTCTTCAGAGAAATCTGAAACATAACGAAATACGTAAAATTTTAGTTCCTCTACCTCCAAAGGGAGTTAATTGTTAAAACTGCTTGCTAAGTGGTGATGTTGATGGCCCTGTTTTTAAACATGTTGAAAAACTGAAATCCATAGTAAAATTAACACAGCCCTTCCTTGAATTGGAACTCCTTTACAACAAAAAACAGTATAGGTCTTTATTAAAGAAATGAGAAATTACCACTTTTTCAAGACTTTTTTTTACCCAGTTTAGTCAAACTGATGAAAATGCTATTTCAGCTTCTTTTTACAGCAGGAATGTCCCAAATATAACCTTTATATATTTGACTCATGATGTGCCAAACGGGATTAGAATTTTGAATGGAATAATTATACCCAGCAACAAAACTAAAATATTCCTTGTGGTAGTAGATTAGTAATAAAATAAACACTCTGCAAGACATTCACTTACTGGAATGTAACTATAACATAATCTTCTACACCTGTAAAAACTGTTCAGAAGGTAGTGAGGCCTCAGTGCTTTTACCCTCCTTCATCCAGACATAAAAGCAACCACTGAAGAATTGAGGGAAAAATCCAAGTACACTGCACTGGGCAGCTTGGCCTCTGCTTCCCCCTGTTTACCAGAACAGACCTTAGAACTTTAGACACAAAAATATCCAGCGCACTGGAAAAAACATGTCCTCCTTTGAAGGGCAATTTCAAATAAATTAGGAAAAAATTAAACCTGAAGTGAAACTTCAATCGAAATATATCATCAAGTCCCTTTATACTCACCTCTGAAACTCAGAAGCTAGGTACTGTGCTAAGGTTTCTGTGAAATGTGTACCTCCAATGTTATTATCAGTGTTTGTTGAAAGAACACGATATATTCCACTGTTAACTTCCATGACACTGATAGATAAGGATGTTCCTCCAAGTTTGAATACCAAAATGTTGCTTAAAAAAAAAAGATAACATGAGTAAGTTATGAGAGAATCACAGCATTGTAAAGCCAGGTTCGACTTCTTAAACTAACAAGTCACTATAAATCACATATGAGGAAACTGAAAATCTCACATGAGTAACTAAGTTGTCCATGGTCATCACTCAGTGATGACTTAAGCCTAGAAACCAGATCTTCTGATTTTAAGTCAAAGCTCTTTTTCATTTAGTTGTACTGGTAAAACTGCATTCTTCTGACTAACTGGAGTTCAAAACACTAACTTTTCAAAGTAAATAAAGAAGAGATTTGTAATTAAAGTGAATTTTAAGAGAATTAAACATAGAAATTTTATGTTAATATTGTCCTTGTTACTACTGCAATAACATGTTCTACAAAAGTAAAACATATGCAAAACTAGGAGCTAATTTCCTATGTATCAAAATCCAAAATTTCTGATATTGTAATTTATATTCTATATTTTAGTTTACCTAAAAAAACATCTGCTAGTAATTTATACATATTAGTTTAATTGTGAGATATGAATGAAATGACACAATTAGGGGAAATTAACACATCTGAATTGATTTCCCTAAAATTACACGATGTGTCAGATCTATTAAGACAAGTTTTATAATTAAATTAGGAGTATGTCTTACTATTTCATTATCAAATGAAGTCTTAAATCCCCATACTGGCTTTTCCCCCATCTCCTGCCAAGACAAATGTACATAAAAGACCTCACTGTTTCTAAGCATGTTTAATAATTAGAATTGGTAGTAAAATTAACGGTGCCCTAGAGCTTCAGTTGGAACTTGGCTGGGCTTATAAATTTCAAATCTTCCTCCACTAAGGGGACAAAGTGTAGGTGATAAGAGAAGGGCGGAAAAGCTCAACCTTCCCTCCTGCCTGTTATACCCTTTCACTGCTTTCCTAGGACATCTTTCTCATCTATTTGAAAAACTCTAGGTGAGAGTTTCGATGTCTTTCCATCCATAAAGGCTTGGAACCACTGTGCTATGTAACAATCTCTACTGAAATAATTGCTATAATCTAAAATGTTTTCTGCAGTGAAAAACTTAAAGCTGCAAATATGGTTTTTACCTTTTTCCAGTGGGGGAGTCTTGTCCAATTCCATAAGCCAAAAGAGCTGCAGAAGGTTCGTGGATTAACCGCAAAACATTGAACCCAGCAGCTCTGGCTGCTTCCCTGTGGACAATTTACTTTTAATACATTTAGTATCACAACATGTTGAAGTCTACATTTTTAGAAATGCTCTGCTGAAGATTTTATGCAATAGCATATAAGACTTTGTAAGTAGAACATGAAGGGTAATGATCTTTAGAAGATAACAGAACATAAGAAACAGACCTAAGTCTTTAAGCGTAGATCACTTCCTGTTTAAAATAATAATGTTCAGAGTCTATTTCCCTGACAAAGAAAATAACGTGCTTATACTGAGTAAGGAAGAGAAAGCTCTCCAAGTGCTCAAGCTTACAAACTTTAGAAAGAGATTAGGACATATTTATCATACATTTTAGCATTTTCCAACTTCTTTAATTTAGGGTCATTTAACACCCCACAAGTGCAAGTAAATAAAGCAATTCTCTGCCCCAGAAGCAACTCAGGTGTTCAGCAAAGCCCCATAGGCAACTCTATCCACAGAGCAAAAGACTGGGTGCTTGCCAATTACATTTGCATAACAACCTATAAAAACTAAATATAACTTTTTGTTTAGATGTTAACCGAAGGTGAAAAAATAATCGCAAATATTTTCTAAAATTGCTTATTTTTATATAATTCCCACGTAAGCCTTAATTACATGACACTAAGGCAAAGTGATTCATAAACATCAACTTAACCTGGTAATCAACAACATTTCCAATCAAAATAGCTAAGAAAGTACATTTAATTTTATGTTCTTTTGACATTTCATAAAATAAAGGAACTATTAATGATTACTACCATAACTTTTTACCACACGATTTACATATGTAAATATACATGTATTTACAAATACAACTTTATTGTGTAAGTTATTTTCAAATGCAATTTTACCTTTCACTATATAGTGATACTGTGAAATCTGTTATTTCCTTTAACTAAGCAAGTAAAAGAAACCCCATATTATACTTACCCAAGAGCATTTTTTTGTTTTTCTCCAAAATCAAATGGAACAGTAATAACTACATCATTTGCATCTGAGCCCAAGACAGAATGTGCTGTTTCTGTACGTGAAAAAAATATTTTAAAAGTTCACGAAACGTACTGTGGTAATCATGTCATGATATACATAAGTCAACTCATTACGCTGTACACCTTATACAGTGCTGTATGTCAATGATATCTCAATAAAATGGGAAGAAAAAATATATATAAAAATAAATTCTGATGATACACAAAAATGTCAAGCGATACTCTGAGGTTTGTTAATTTGAGCCAAAGACATTCTCACTATAAGGATTTGCCAGTTCACTTGACTGCTCCACCCCAATGATCTTCTCTTGCTCTCTTAAACTGTGCACTACTTTTTTGTGGTTTTGGTATAGTTTGTGGACATGGAACTAAGTACTTTCCAAAGTGCCTTGCTCTTAGGCTTCCAAGTTTCAACCATCTCCCAAATTAGACGGGTTCTTAGACAATGAGCTTCCAATGCACTAATGTGCAGACCAATGACCATGGTGAAAGGCTGCCTTCCATCCCACAAATCCATTATACATTCCAGAGCTGAAGTAAGCCTTGCCAGTAATCTACTCCAGAACCCCTCAAGTTGCTCCACAGATGGCTGCTCAGCTAGCTCCAAGCCTTCACCTGAAGTGGAGATAAAACCAGACCTACTTAATCTGCCTAAATTACCGTGGAGAGTGCACTGTCAATCTTGAAAGAGATACGACATTCACTATGTGCCAAGCTTATTGGCCACTTCATCTTTTTAAAAAAAAAATTTATTTATTTGGCTGCACTGGGTCTTAGTTGCCGCATGTGGGATCTTTAGTTGCGGCATGCGAACTCTTAGTTGCAGCATGCGTGTGGGATCTAGTTCCCTGAGCAGGGATTGTACTCGGTCCCCTGCGTTGGGAGCGCAGAGTCTTAGCCACTGGACCACCTGGTCACTTCATCTTAAGAAGTTTTGAAAATGCTAATTTGGCCCCATCCATTTACATTACATCTAGGGAAACCAAGGTCAGGGAAAATAAGTCATTTAACCACGGTCACATAGCCAGTTAGTGGCCGGGGCAGGTCTAGCATAATTTAGGTCTCCTCACTGTTCATTCACTCAATCACCCTGCTTATTAGCCCCAGATCAAAAACCATCTCTAGATTTTTTTAAAGGTCAGTTTTTAAAAAGATCTTTTCTTTTGCTCAATACCTTTCATTTTACTAAATATCAGTCTGGCAACATCTTCTGGGCTGACAAATTTCTTTTCTTCTCCAGTATCTATTTCATAGCGTAATTTCCCATTTTTTTCAATGACCTATGAAGGAAATATGAGTGTGTTAAATAAGGAATGATTTTAATAAAAATACAGTTTCAAATCAATATAATTGGCAATTACTTTGTGTAATAGGGAAATAATAATAGTAGCATACTCACTAAACATTTACTATCCCTGATGTATTTCTGAGCCTGTGGATCATCAGAGCTGTCCATAGAGATAAACATAGTTAAATATTTATATCACTATTGTTGACATATAAGTTTTAAAGAAGACTATATTCTTCAATACCACTTGACAAATATAAAAATATAAACAAAATTAAGTTGCTTAATATTAAAAGAAATCTTGCAATATTAGGGTAGGTTTAGACGGTAGGAATGAATGGCTGCAGAATTTACAAGGTTGAGTAATTCTATTGAAGTGCTAACTTCACATTCGAAAGTGAATAGCTCTTCCTTGTTCTGATCTTACTATCAACAGGTGTTAAACATTTGGGGATGATTTTCATAATATCAATGATTTTATGTCACATATACTCGTATCTTTGATCCTGAAGACCCAACCACTGAGATAAAAGGACAAAAGGACCACAAACTAATGGCAAACCAGAATACCTAACACCATCTTTGCTGCTTGGTTTCTGAATATGAATCAATGCCTGAAACCTGAAAGGACTAAGCAAAAGTATGAATATTATATATGTAAAAGTGCAGACTACTGCAGGTAGATAGATATATAACATCCTATACAAAGTAGGCACTAAACAATTGTGTATGGCAATGGAAAAATTAAAACAATGGGTGTTATGTTGCTCAAAATAGTAATACGAATTAATGCAGACTGCAAAATGTTTTCACATGTATTACCTTACCTGATCTTCCCAACACTATAAGGGGCAGAGTCAGTACTTGATCCCAGGCCTTCTCTACCAGGCTAGGGTTTAGACTGCCTCGCGGTGAGATGCTAAATGACTAAGGTACTTTTGCCGTGAGCAGGGACAGGAGTCTGATCTTTGGCTTAATTTCATCTAGAAATGAAGATGAGGTACACCCTTTCACTAAATCCTTCTTGCAAGGGGCAGCGGCTATTCTGTCCAGAGACCAGTCTTAACTGTTTAGTAAGAGCAGGTGAAAATTAACACTGGCTAATTGCTGAAGGGTAACTGAACATCTGAGGACCCTAATCTTGTAAAGGGGAAAATGCCCAAAGTCACATGACTAATTAATAGAACAACTGGCTGGAATCCAGATCTTTAACGCAAGGTTTAATATTCTTTCCACTAGCCTTCCCCCACCCCTGCCCCTTTTCTAAACCCAATATTTATACTAGCTCCTGGACAAATATTTTAAGGGTAAGAAAAAAAAGATTAAGTGTGCCCACAGTAATTTTTTTTCCTACCAATACTGTAATTTTGGCATGATACTTAGTGGTTCTGTTTCCTTTAGGACAGAATTTAAGTCAACCAGGATAATTTCACCAAATAGCTATCTATCACTCAGACAAGATAACTTGCCAGAATAGGATATTTTAATGGAATTTATAGAACTCTGAGAAACGGAAAAGTCTTTCTCAATTGCCACGCAGAGAGGGCCTCGCTCCGGTGAGGCCAGAAGCACACGTAGCTCTGAGGGCCACAGAGAGGCCAGACCCTGGAGGTTAACCAGCGGAGGAGCAGAAAGCAGAGAATGGAGGTGACGACAAACGATCACGGTAGCGCCAGAAAGTAGTGGACTGACCACAGCCAGGTACAGATGACAACTTTATTTGTCCACACCAGGACTGAGTTACTGAACAGAGACAAGAGGGTGGTGGCAGGCTGGCATACACAGCGCCATTTACGTGGAGGGCTTCAGGAGGCAGGCAGAGCATCACTCCTAGCAGGGTACCAGGGCCTTCATCCTGCCCCTCCCCCTCCCTCCTGAAGGGCCCTGCCCTGCACTCACCAGCACTCACCAACGCTCACATACTGCCGGGCTTCTTCCCCCCACACTCTCCCAGTACAGAGCCCACCCGGTCTGGAAACGTCTGTCTTTACATTCATCTGCCCACTGGGCCCTCACACAGCTCCTGTGAGGTAGCAGGGATAGCCTCCCACTGGATAGGGGAGGGGCCTGAGGTACAGAACGGTCAAGTGACCTGCCTGCAGACTGACAGGGAGTCACGGCTGGGCCTACAGCTCAGACAGGATTTCTGGGCCTGTTTCTCTACAGCCTCCCCTTATTACGACTTCTCTCCTCTTCACAAGATTTGGCCTGTTTTTTCTGTTTTTAAAGATTTTTCCCTTGTTTTATTCCTAACCTTAAAGTTACTCTGCCCATTAGACCTGCACACTACTACCTCCCAAGTTCACCTTGACTTCTGCTCTTCAGCACTTCTCTCATCTCAAATAAATCCCTATGTACTTTGCTACCATTAATAGATTAATATAGTACAGGTCTAACTCTTTCAAGTACTTCCCTGTTTTTCCAGAAAGTCTACCTATCTACAGTAGTGTTATCCAGTTGTAACTGACATGGACCCCTCCACGTAAGGGCCTAAAACTGAGAAAAAAAATTATATATCTCCATTTCCGTGCCTTAAACATACGCTCTTTTAAAGCACGGAATCTGTGTCTGGGTGTGGTGCTTACAGAAGTTCACAAATACATTCATAAATATTAATGCCATAGAATGCTTCCTTACAACACAATTGTTACCAGGATTTCACATACGTTAATACGCTGCTGTGTCTGAAAATATCGCAATCAGAATTTCACTTTGCCTTTTGTTATGCTATTCATCTAATTTTTTAGAACTGGAAGGTACAAGAAATGTCACCTAGTACAAACCTCTCATTTTAGAGACAAACCGAGGCACAAAAAGGGCAAGTGATCTGCTCAGTGTAACGAAGTGTGGCAGCATTAGAATTTGGGGGTTCTGGCTAGATTCCAGTGTGTTCTACCTCGCGCTGCTTCCTACAGAATGGCCCACTCCCCAGAGAAACCTGCCATCTATTCCTGCTCCCCGTATGTTCCCGCTGTGGTCTGGACCATTTCTCCACCTATTGCTATTTCCAGCATTTAGGTAAGCAACCAATCTGGCAAAATAGAAAATAAAACCTCTCCCAACATGCCTGCACTTTTTTTCCAGCCTCTTGATTACAGGAAAGCTCTTTACGTTCTAAGTCTCCTTTTTGTACTTTCTGAAAGTACTAAATAACCGCTAAGAGCTTTAAATTAGGTTAATGATGGTCAGTAATGGCTTCCTTTCTAGAGTAAATCGGAAGCATGGCTCAACACCATCATACCTCCTCTAGGATGTGTATGTGTTTTGGAGGGAAAAGGGGATGGATTTGTGGAGGGTTGGTGCTTAAAGAGAGCTAGCTATTGCAGGCCGTCCTTATCCACACCACCCAACTGTTCCCAAAGCTGTTCTATTCCATCATATGCCATTAATGGGGTGAACTTTTGTCTATAACGTGTGAGAAAAAGTGACTTTGGAAAGTTCCCTAAAAGAAAAGTTTTCTAGGGCTTGCCTTCTGTAACATACTAGACAGAAAAAAGGCTAACAGAGAAGAACAAAATTAGCTAAAAGCATTTGGGAAACTGATATCATCTGAATTGTTTCCACGAGGTCCAAATGGCAAACCAATGCTAAAGATATATAATTATGCATAATCATGGAACCTAAAAAATACGGAATGCAAAGAATTTACTTACATGTAATATTTTATAAGACAGCCAATTTCTCATTATATCAAAGATTATCAATATGAACCAAAACGCACGATTGTGGCTCCCTGTCAGTTGTGAATTATATCCATAGTGTTAAGAGACTGAGGACTAGTAAAATGGAGGGAAAGATGGTTTGACTATTGAGTGTGTGCTAGTCGGTATGTCACAGACACAGCAGTGAAAATATGAGATTAAGGTACCAATACGTGTTGTGTCTATATTAGCCTCACGAGCTATAGAGAGATTTAAAGAAGTGAAGCTTGTAAACTCCAGGAAGCAGTCAAGTTAAACTAGTAGATTCAAGCAATGAGGTCTTGGTATACAGCCCTAATTCTACATCTTGTCAGCTACTGTGCTTCATCCTAGCCTGACCTCAGCCAAGGTCATATGCTTTAATAACTTACATGTGTATAGTGCTTTTAAACTTTTAAACCCTTTCACATCTATTTAAGCCATCTGATCCTCACAACAACCCTGTGAGGTAGGCAGGCTGCCCCCTTTTAACAGCCGAGGAAACTGGTGTTGAGAGGTAAACTAAGTTGTCCCGCATCAGTGGTGAAGCCAGGGCTAACTAGCTCTCTGGACTTGCCTGCTTCCGTTGTCTACTAGGCCACCTCTCACGTTTCTGAAACGTCTTTCAACTAGTGGAGATGCTTGGGAGAAGCAAGTATTCTACCCTTGAATATTCTAGTATTACTACCCTTCTGCACATTAATGGTCCATCCACTCTTTTTTTTTCCTGAGGACATGGAAAAGGAGGCAGGCTACCAGAAGGCAGCCGTTGGACCCGGGCCTCTGCCAGAGTAGGAAATACACCCTTGTGTGATCAGCTCCTAACTTTTGGTGTTTGAAATTAACCTCTGAAGCAACTTTTCAAGCCCTAGCTGGAAAGCACCGGTTGCCTCTTCCACCGCTGTGGCCAAGCGTCTGACGGCGACCACCGCATCCCTGCGCAGCTCGTTGGCTGTGTCCTGCTGAGCACTGGCCTCCTCGCCAATGGCAATCAGCCGGTCCAATTTTTCCTCCTCCCGCTTTGAAAGTTCTCGCGCCAACCTCCTGTTTTCTGCCAACTCGGCTGCGATAGTCCTGGCCACGGACCGCCTTCTTCGCCTTGCCCACCTGGGAGGGGGCTCACTGGTCAAAGGTCCATCCCCACCAGAAACAAAAGGAACTCTGGAGGAGGAGCCCGGAGGCCGCTGTGCCGAGGCCACCCCGGGAGTGTTTCGGCCGGAGCTGGTGCAGGGGCTGGGCTCACCGGACACCCCCAGTCTGGTCACGGGGCTGCTCTGACAGGGAGCAGCTGCACCTCTGAAAAGGTGGTGGGAGCTGCTGTAGCTGGGGGTCCCTTGAGAGCACCCTGAAAAACAAAGCAACAATGTTGCAGAGATTACATTCCTGCTACGGGAATGCTTGGAGCCAGCAGCAGAGCTGAGGGACAGTGACAAAGCTATGGTATTCCCAGCAAGGCCTCTTTCCACAAGGGATGGGGAAGAATTCACTTCCTTATCTGGACATTTTGTTCTGTTGCAATCACACATCCAAAACCTCTCCCCTCGCCTTCCTGAGCCCCCTTCCACATAGCTATCCAACTACTCTACAGCCACAAATTCCTAAGTCTCCATTATTAACAATGCCCAAACTAGTCTGGTTCTAAGGAGTGCTTCCAGGTTTAAAGGAGCTCTAATATCTTACATACCTAGGGTCACGCCTCTTAAAAACCTGAAGCCCTTTATCTTACCATTAGATTTAAAAAAGAGGGCAGGGGGCAGAAATAGGGACTATGCTTACAAGGTCACCATCCAAACATGTAACGATTAGAAACAAGTGACTCTGGGACCTTGATCCTTCACACGCTGGGGAGTTACCTGCACCCGGAGATTCATCCCAGGAGTCCTCAAGGTCACTGGTTTCTCGCATCTGGTCACTGATCCTCAGTTGACAATCCTCATCTGATTCCTTAACTGTTTTCACGACAGGCTGATGATCTGCTGTCCGAGTCCTCTTTGCTCCCAGAATGCTGGCTCCTTCTTCTCCTGGGGTGTCAGGGGCCGCTAAGTTCTGATCACAGTGCTTGGCCCAAGCAGCATCCTCCATTAAGCTGTCTGCGTCAGTCACTATCTGATTTCGGAGAAGCTGATCCAACGTATCATAAAAGGGACAGTGTGGTGGATCACCCATACTTGTGGCGTGGGCCACATAGGCCTTTAAATATAATGCCTTCAGGACTTTGAACTTGGAGCGGCACTGACGCTCGGTGCGGCGGAAGCCTTCCTGCTGCATCCGCTTAGACACAGCCTGGTAGACGTCTGCATTGTGATGCACGGTCTGGAGGCGCTGAATATACTCTGCCTCACCTAGTATGGAGAGAAGCGTGCGTGTCTCCTGTCTGGACCACCGGATGCCTGCGCTGCTATTGGAAGTGGCCATAGCGGACTGGGAAGGAAGGCTAGCTGGAGGAGGCTCCTGGGCAGCAAGGTGCCGATCTGAAGGTGTGGGGAGGCTCTGTGTGCTCAGGTCTATCTCCAGGAGCCAGCCGATTCTTCCCTCTCAGGGCTAATTGCTGAGAAGCCAGGTCCAAGGACCGCATTTCTGGCTGGAAGGCCACAGGGGAATGAAAGTTACAGGGATGGGTAAGGATAATTGTGGCAGCAAGTTAAGCGGTGCTACCTGTAAGTAGGCTGCAAAGAGGCAGGATGCCAGCACTGAGAAAGCCCAACTTTGGGAGTTCGCTCAGGATGGGTACTGGATCAAGGGCTAAAAAGGGCCTTACTGGCTTGGTAACAAGGGGACTGGCTCCTCCACAAAGGGCAGAATGCTTCCAAGGCTGAGACCTGGTACAACTGTGTATCTATAAAAATCACCATTAACTTCTAAGCAGACAGACCGAGGCGGAGAAATGCCTGGACCATGAGGCAGCTCATTCTGGAGAAGTCCTAGCAGGACCATGGCATAGCAATACATGTCTAAAGGGGCTCATTCCTTACTAACCTTGGTCTAAGTAGCATGCTGTGGCTATGTATTACCCAGCTGACTGTCACCATTGCACTCTTTTGTTAAAAGGTAACTTCCAGGGCCAGAAAAGTGAGCTGAAGTTGTTCTTGCTAATACAAAGCTTTTTGCATAATATGGCAGAAGACCTCCACGTCTTTACTTCCACCACCTGCCCCAAAATAGCAGCAAAAAAACAAACAGGGCTACCAAGGGGATGGATCTGTGGAACTGTTCTGTATCTTGATTATATCAATGCCAGTACCTTGGTTGTGATACTGTAGTATAGTTTTGCAAGATGTTACCACTGGGAGAAAATGGTAAATCCAATAATACATTCCATCTCTCTGTATCATTTCTTGTAACAGTATGTAAATCTACCATTATCTCAGAAAAAAAAAAAGTTTACTTAAAAAATATTGTTGGCTGCTTACAATGAGTGAATCTAGCTTCTACAACTCCCTGATTTTTTTTTCAGTCTATAATTTGAAAATTTTTGACACCAACTCAAATTATTTCCAATATGCTCAGTACTAAATTTTGTCAACAGATAAATGGATATGGGAATATATGTATCATCAGAGAATATTTGAATTCTCTCTGAAATACTACAAGTTTTGATGTAATGCATAAAGATCCTAAGGGAAAAAAATGAGTATCAAATTCAGTTTAACTAAACACAGGTAAGGGATAGTAAAGAATATCTGTATGTATAAAAGAAATAAATTTTAAATTTAATCCATGATCCCCCAATCCTAAAGTCAACACAAGGAAATTTCTACCTAAATTCTTAATTGACGAAGTAGAAAGGAAAGAACCTGGGGCTAACGGTTAGGCGCCCTGGACTGCAGTCCTTTCTAGTTTACCCCCTAACTAATTTAGGGATATCTAACTTCTGTGTGCCTTGATTTTCTCATCTAGAAATGGGAAGGGATAAAACCTGCCTGACAACCTTACAGGGATTTGAGAGGATTAAATAAAATAATAGATGTGAAAGCACTCTGAAAATTTAAAAACACTATAGCAAGTATTACAACTCCAGTGAAAATGAAAACCCCTAATTATCATGGTAATCTATAACTTGAGGAGACAGAAGTCTGCGGAAGCGAGCCTCTTTAATCTTTTAATTAAAGTTACAACAGCTGATTAACCTGATTCTTAAGACATTAATTAAGCTGTTTCCCTAATGCTTAAATTTGAAAGCCAACTGTTAAACTTAGTTCCCAGAAAGTGTCACAAAAAGATCTGAGGAAGAAAATCAATAGCTTCTACATAAATATTTCACCAATTATAATAGATTCCACGAAATTCAACTACAGTGCAAAGAAATCTTCAAATTCGCACACAATCTTTCAAGTTCCCTCAGTTAAAAAAGTACTGTACAAATGTGCTAAGTCCAAATTCCCACCTCTGGATGACACAAATTATCAAAACTAAATGTATGTTGGCATCTATCAATACTAACAGATCTGAAAGCAAGAAACAATTGTCTGAGTGAATCCCATCCTTGAGAAGACTCAGCAGAAGATAATATCAGAAGATAACAGCCTCCTAGAGTATTCTGTGAAATGACCCAGTCATAAAACACAACGAAAAAACACACTGGCGTTTCTAGTTTCATTTCACATTACACTTAGAATGTATAAGCACGTTTTTATTACCATGGGTAAAAGTATTATTTTATTCCATACCTTCTGCCAAGGATCTGCTTTACTTTCATTACTGTATTTGAAATATTCCTCATTCTACTTTGTTTTGCTGCCAATCCAACAACCTGAAAAAGAGCAATATATTAACAACGCACGTAATTTTTTCCTTATTTCAGAGTTCAAAAATGAGGGGAACAGTACCTCTTCATTTTCTGAGTAAGCAACAACAGCTGGAGTAACTCTGTCACCTGCATCATTGGCGACCACATCAGCCCGGCCATCCTGGAGAAAAATACGCAACTGTATTAGTTCTTTTGTGATGAAATATACAGTCTCTTTAGATATATTCAGACATGGGTGGGCCAGTGTTACTCTGACATATATGTGGAGAGAAAAACTGCTTTATCATTATTTTAAACAAGTAGATTTAATTGTCCTTATCAATTTCCTAGATTTTAATTAAGACCAGAATTCCATGAAGAACTACCTCATTTTTTTCAGTCTGCTCTGCATAGTGGATAACAGAACAGACATAATAACAACCTATCTATGTACAATAACAAGCCTTATTGCGTTAAACTTCCTATTTCTCTTCCTTTCCCTATAAATGCATCTTTCTTCACTCTCTACATATGATGAAGTAGCATGAAACGCTTTGGCTTTTCCTTACAAATCATTTGACATTTAAACGTGAGACTAGGATCAGGGCTGTCCCTCATTATTGCTCCTTCCACCTGCCCACTGATGACAGGAAGCCCCTAACTCCTAGTCAGGCTCTCTCATTTCCAGAAAGGACAACTGAATAGAGCACACACCATCATCTGGCTTCACACGCTTCGCGGGATCAACACCTCCAGTTCCAGAATGCGGCCACCCCGCGTTCTGGCCAACGTCCAGAAACCTTTCTTGGCCAACGTCCAGAAACCTCCGGGTACCACACTTTCAGGTCCCCCTCGGGGCCTCCTGCGCCCGCGATGTCCCGGGTCCGCCCTCCCCTCGGGGCCTCCTGCGCCCGCGATGTCCCGGGTCCGCCCCCCCTCGGGGCCTCCTGCGCCCGCAAGGTCCCGGGTCCGCCCCCGCTCGGGGGCTCCTGCGCCCGCGATGTCCCGGGTCCGCCCCCGCTCTGGGCCTCCTGCGCCCGCGAGGTCCCGGGTCCGCCCCCCCTCGGGGCCTCCTGCGCCCGCGAGGTCCCGGGTCCGCAGCGGCCTTCCTTGAGGAGCCGTGGGGGACGAGGCCGGGTCCGCCCAGCTCTCAGCCCGAAACTTCCCCACAGAATCACCTCTCCGCGCGACGTCCCCAGAACGGCGACACGCCGTTCACAGCCCCGCAGGAGACCAAAGGACTTGGCCTCGCACCCAGAGAACTGGGTACGCGCAGCCCAAGTCCCCGAGTCCCTCACCTTATAGACGGCCACACAGGCTGATGTGCAGCCTAGGTGAACCCCGATGGCCGCCATGAGGCGGCAGAGACGGCGGTAGCAGTAACGAGCGGTGCCCCCGGCCGCAAGAGCGCCAGGCCGCGGAACAGCCCCATCAGGCACCGCGGAGACTTCACGTTCCCGCCCGCCCACTGCGTCCGGTCCCTCCGCCGCGGCCTCCCGCGTCCCCGCCAATCAGCGTGAAGGTCCCGCCTTTCCCCTCGAGCAGTCAGCGAATAGCTTTACTGCGTCTCTCCCCGCCCCGCTGGGGAGGCACCGCGTGAGCGAGAGTGCGCACGCGCAGGTCGGGGAGGGAAAGGAAGCGGCTGCTCCGCTCCGCCCGCTTCCATGCCCTTTTTTGGAGAGCCAATGGAAACTCACGGTTGAGTTGCATCATGTGTCCCAGCAACTCCAGGCAGATTATTTTCCAACCCCGGGTCTGCGCTCCTGCGTCCTGGAGCAGCCCCGGGCGATAGCAGCGCGGCGGTTCATTTCACAGGTGGCGGCGAGGCGTTTGGAGCTGGCTCAGCATGTGGTGCGGGAGCCCAGCCGCAGTGGTGGCCTTTTGCGCCGGGCTTTGGGTCTCTAACCCGGGGCGGGCGCAGGGCCAGGAGGCCGGGGGGCGGCTGGGCGCCGACTGTGCAGGTGAGCGGTGTGAGACCTGCTTGCATGGCGGTGACACCGCGTCGCAGTGCAGCTGTTGTCGGCTTTGGCTTCTCTCGGGCCTGTCTATAAATAGCATTTCACTTAGGAAATACGGG
The DNA here is from genome assembly GCF_005190385.1 of Monodon monoceros. Classification (NCBI taxonomy): domain Eukaryota; kingdom Metazoa; phylum Chordata; class Mammalia; order Artiodactyla; family Monodontidae; genus Monodon; species Monodon monoceros. The sequence goes on from NW_021703778.1 coordinate 7,235,660, forward strand.
CCCTGGCCGTGGCTTCCGATCGCCTTCGCCCAAGCCTAAGCAAAAGTTCGAGCCGGGCCCAGTGACACCTTCAGGCCGCGTTCTTGGTCTTGCTCGATTAAACTGCCTCAGAGCTGGTGGGTTTGGATTTGGATTCGATTTTGTGCAAACGCACGTAGAGGCAGACGACCCTGGCTCCAAAATGATTCTGCTGCCCTAACCGGCGAGACTTGCCTTTCCTTGCACAGAAGCCTTTCAAGTTCAAATTAGTTTATAACTCCCCAAAGGAGAAAACATGACAAATTGTAATTGAGTTGAAATGGCTTAAATCAGAGCACATAACTAACATTTGTTAGGACTTTACAGGGAAAAGTTTCTTAACAAAGGAGTACCTTAACTCCTTAGAAAGAGGAGGAATACAAAAAAGATTCCTTTTCTGTTCACAGAATCTCAGCTGTGGACTTGCACTCAGAACAGGTGGGTCTACGTCCCACCCAGCCTTCTGGCTCTGAGGCCACTGTACCCGGTTCTGGCAAAATCAACGTGATAATACCTACAGCAGAGGGCTGGTAACGAGGTCAAAGGAGATAATTAGCTGTGCTACCTCCTTCCTCCTGGACTACGGTAGCACTTACCTCCGTGTTTCATTCATTGAAATAATTAGCTTAGATGTATATCCGCTTCACCCTTCTCTGAGCTTTCGGATCTATTCTTACATAACAGGAAATGGTAGGTTCACAATATATGTTTAATGAATGGGTGAGTATAGACTGTAATATAACTGAATAAAGTCTTAACAATTGGAGTCCAGTTTTCTATCAGCCCTGCAATAATTAAACTTTTCTCCAGAAATTTAAAATACCTACGTGATGTTATTGTCAAACTTTAGATACAGATATTTGTTCAGCCAAGTTATAATTTTCAGTTAAAGATCCCTTATAACTGGGTACTATACGTTTAAAGCAGAATTTGTGAGGCATAAACAGTTGACTGGCTTAATCATCAGTAATTTAATTGCTGGAGCTTCTACTTAAAAACATTTCAGAAGAGCCAGAGCATCTGGATTAATTGTGAAGCTTCTAACGTCTTTCTTGAATTTATTACAGCATATTGTGATTATTAACTTGCATGTCTGAGAGCCTGGGTGTATATTTCCTTTTGTTAACACTGTAGAATCACAACGAAGGAAATACTGGTTTTAGAACAAAAAGAAATAGAGTCTAGATCTGGCTCTGTTTCAGCTTATGAGTCTTTATCATTAGCCAATTAATTTTCCCTCAGTGTATAAGATTAAAATTCTATACATACTGTAGGGCAAATTTCCATTCTTATCTTGACTACTCTGTGGCACGGGACACCAATGACTTCTTTTATCAGTAAAAAACTGATAGTTGGGCTTCCCTGGTGGCGCAGTGGTTGAGAGTCCGCCTGCCGATGCAGGGGACACGGGTTCGTGCCCCGGTCCGGGAAGATCCCACGTGCCGCAGAGCGGCTGTGCCCGTGAGGCATGGCCGCTGAGCCTGCGCGTCCGGAGCCTGTGCTCCGCAACGGGAGAGGCCACAACAGTGAGAGGCCCGCGTACCGCAAAAAAAAAATAAACAAACAAAAAAAACCCCTGATAGTCCATGAACCACCTGGGACCTATTAATGTATTTTATTAAGTAAACAAAGTATTTTGAAAAGAACATCTAAATTAATTGGCTATATTTTAAACTTGGGAGATGTCATTTTAAAAAGTTCAGATTTCTGGCTTATCTTGAAAACCAGGTGACCAGTCAAGACTAGCCCATATGTCCATATAGTGGGAACTGATGGTGGCTGCTCTTTTTAGAAAGGACATGTGTTCTTTAGGTTTTTGTTTTTGTTTTTCCTAGACTTGGATTGCTTTACCCATTCATTTTACTTGCCTGGGCCCTGTGAATATTCAAGTTTATGACTGCTTTAGGTCATGTGAAGCTTACTAAAAAAAAAAAATGTAAACGTTTCTGAATTTATTTAAAAGGATTGTATTATGGGGCTATTAATTTTTTTTTACTTTGAAATAATTATACATTCACTTATGGGACTAATTTTAATAAACAAAACCCTATGACATAAATAAAAAGACTATGGTTATCTGGTTATAGCAATAAATGCATGCCAGGATCCTTAACTTACTAATTTGTTAGGTGATTTATAGTGAAATTAATCTCACAAGCTTCTTAGATAGCCTCATCCACCAGAGGGCAGACAGCAGAAGCAAGAACTACAATCCTACAGCCTGTGGAATGAAAACCACATTCACAGAAAGATAGACAAGATGAAAAGGCAGAGGGCTATGTACCAATGAAGGAACAAGATAAAACCCCAGAAAAACAACTAAATGAAGTGGAGATAGGCAACCTTCCAGAAAAAGAATTCAGAATAATGATAGTGAAGATGATCCAGGACCTCAGAAAACGAATGGAGGCAAAGATCGAGAAGATGCAAGAAATGTTTAACAAAGACCTAGAAGAATTAAAGAACAAACAAACAGAGATGAACAATACAATAACTGAAATGAAAAATACACGAGAAGCAATCAATAGCAGAATAACTGAGGCAGAAGAACGGATAAGTGACCTGGAACCGAATAAAGAAAAAAGAATGAAAAGAAATGAAGACAGCCTAAGAGACCTCTGGGACAACATTAAACAACATTCACGTTATAGGAGTCCCAGAAGGAGAAGAGAGAGAGAAAGGACCTGAGAAAATATTTGAAGAGATTATTGTGAGATTAATCTCTTCATGTAAGCCCACAACAGCATCCTTCCCATGACAGGGTGATCATGTTATTTCCTCACTAAATAACTTTCAGTGATCTCCCAATTTCCTCCAGGGAGGTGCTTCTCCTTTGTTCTCCCACACTATCTAGTACATGTCTCATAGTAGAGAAATCATTTTGGTCTCCATGTGTGCATTCCTTGACAGTCAAGACCATTTCTCTCACCACATCATCTCCAGTGGCTACCATGGTGCGGGGCATAAGGTAGGCACCCAATTCTGTTGAATACATGTACGCACATACGCTGCAATAAAATATTATATAGCTTTTAGTGAGTCAAAAGTGTATCTTTCATAGTACAAGTTAGAATTCCCAACACCCGCCCTCTAGGTAATACATTGACAACAGAGCAACAGTTAAGGTGTAGAAATCATCTGAAGGTATATCGTGGGAGTAGAGAAAGAGCTTTGAGGCATCAGGACACAGGGTTTCTTTTTCAGGAAGAGGAGAATTACAGGTCACCAGGAGGCTTTAACGATGGTTTATGCATGGATCATTACAGTAGGTGTCTCCCTTGCATACTTGGTCTGTTGCTAATTAAACTTAGCAAAATACGTGTTGGCAAATGTCTCGTTTTCCTCATTCTATCAGTAGCATTTCACACAGCTGATCAGTCAGTCCCTCCTTTTTAACACTTTCTTTGCTTGTCTTCTGGGACACACTCACTCTTTGTTCTCATCCTCCCTTACTGGCTGCTCCTTTCAGTCTTTTTCTGGTTCTTTCCATCTTTCCAATTTCTAAACAATGGAGTTTCACAAGACTGAGACCCAGGATCTCTCCCTTTTGTGTGGTCTCATCCCACAAAGATCATTTTAATGTTGATGACTTACAGATTTAGTATTTGTCCTAGAATTCACCCCTGAACTCCAGATTTATATCCCCAGCAGCTCTTTACTGTTTGTAGTGTCAGACATTATATTAGGGGTCTCCAGAGGAACAGACCAATAGGATACATACATACATACATACATACATCCAGATAGATTTATTATAAGGAATTGGCTCTCCTGATTATGGAGGCTGAAATGTCTAAAATTTGCAGTGTGGGCCGACAGGCTGGGGGCCCAGGAGAGCCAATGGTGCAGAAAGCAGTCTGCTGGAGCATTCCCTCATGTTTTTTTGTTCTATTCATGCCAATCCTCTGTGTTCTATTCAGGCCTTCAACTGAGTGGATGAGGCTTATCCACATTATGGAGGGCAATCTGTTTTAGCCAGAGTTCACTGATTTAAATGTTAATCTCATTCAAAAACACCCCCCAAGTGGACACATAAAATTAATTGTCACGTTTGTCTAGAAGTATCTCAAAGTTCACGTGTCAAGACTGAATTCCTGCTGGTCTCCACAAACTTGCTTCTCCTGCAGTCTTACCAGTTCAGCAAATGGCAACTCCCCTCTTGCAGTTTCTCAGGCCCAAATCCTTGGGGTCATTCTTGACTTCTGTCTCCGCCCACCGCCACCGCCCCCACCCCCACCCCATGCCACATCCAATCCATTAGTAAATTCTTTTGGCTCTGCCTTCAAAATACATCCAGAATCCAACCATTCTCATCACCTCCAATGCTCCCACCCTGGTCCAAGATATGCAGCTATTTTAAGAAACTCCAAATGGTTATGCCTGCTTTCATTCTGGCTACCCTGCAGTCTATTCTCCAAAGAACCTCCAGAGGCATAATTTAAAAGTAATGTCAGATCACTGCACCCTTTTGCTCAAAACCTTTAATGGCATGCCTTCTCAGAGTAGGACCCAGAGCCCTTACCATGACCTCAAAGCCCTAGATGACCTGGCATGCTGCCGTTCATTTGACCTCATTTTCTACCATCCTCCCTCTTGGTGGGAGGGAGGCTCCCATATGGTTCTTGGGCCTGCCAAGGACATGCATACGTTGTTCTTCCCTCTGCCTGGAGGGTTCTTCCCAAGCACTCCACTTAAGGTGTTCTCCCACTTCCTTAAGCTTTATGCTCAAACACGACTTTATCTGAGAGACCTTCCCTGACCACCCCATTTAGAATAATACTATTACCTTATACTATTACTCTATCCTCCTTACCAAATTTATGTTTCTTCACAGCCACAAGATACTTTTATTTATTCACCAGAATGTAATCCCTGAGAGTAAGAGCTTTGTTTTTCCTATAGAATACTGTCTGGCACTTACTGATTGCTCAATAAATATTTGTTAAAACCACGACATGGCTATATTATATTTAGTGTTCTGTTCCTATTAAATAGCATTAGGAATGAATATGACTTCATGTTCTAAAAATTGACATTTCTGGTCGTCTAGCTGAAAACAACTGAAAACACTGGATAAAATAAAAATGTGAAAATGTTAAGTGTAAGTTAGTAAGGCATACCCAGAGGCCAAAAACAATGTGAAAGTCGAAACCAAAAGAGGTAAAGGGACCCCTGAAGCTGGCATTTTTCTTGAGGGTATTTGCCACCCAGGCAATTTAAACTTAGATTTTCATGGATGTAAAATAAAGAGAATAAATAAAATAAAAAGAATAATGACATAGCCCAGACCTTCCCAAGTTAGGTGTGTAGTACTGGATCCTCCCCCAATTAGTTTGGAACCCCAGAGAGCTAGACTTTCATTATAAAAGGTGACCTGGAAATAACCACAATTCTACCACCATTCTTTAGAGATTAAAAGAAATTGCAATACTTGAACTTTTTACTGAATAAAAGGTAAAACAAAAATGTCTCTTGATCACTCATACTCACAAGCTACCACACATATGCATTGAAGCCCAAATGGACACAGCCAACCTGGGTGATCCAAAACGTCTCAAACTGAGAATTTAGTTTACAGGGATTTCAAGTCAGCATCAGCAAACGTTAATCTCACATAGGAATCCACCTTCAATCCAGTCCCACAAAATTCTAATAATTCCCACAAAGTTCTAAGAAAGAAAGCTCACATTCAGAAAAATCACAAACCCCTGGGAAGAAGAGCACCGTAAGTGACAGCCAGTTGAGACAAGAGACAGAAGAAGCATACCTGGACAGGCTTCAGGTTTTACAATTATCAGGCACTGAATATAAAATATTTTTACTATATTTAAAGAAATAAAGGAAGGGATTGAAAATATGAATAAAGGGCAGGAGGCTATTAAAAATGTCCACACATATTTGGAAAAGAACCAAATAAACATGTACAAATAGAAATTAGTGAGATTAACCGCAGACTAGACACAGCTGAGAAAAGAATTAGTGAGTTAGAAGACTGAAGAAATTGTCAAGAAGGAATCACTGAGCAATTAAGAGAATAAAAATATGAAACAGAGAAAAAGGTACAATGCAGATCAAGAGAAAAATTCCCACATATGTTAACTGGACTTCCAGAAGGAGAAGAGAGAGTGTACGGGTGGAGCAAAAGAGATGATAGCTCATTTTTCCAAACGGATGAAAGTCATCAATCCACAGGTTTGGAAGTCCAGTATATTCCAAACAGTATAAATAAAAATAATTCCACATCTAACCATATCAGAAGGAAATTGCAAAACACAAAAGGAAAAAAGAGAAAATCTTAAACACAGAGAAAGAAGACTGATGAACTTAAAGGGAATGGCAATTAGACTGTCGGGTGATTCAACGTTGAAAGGCCCAAAGCCACAGCTAGTAAATATTAACTAGTAAAGCCAGGATTTGGACCCAGAGAGTCTGGCTTCAGAGCCAAAGCACTGAATCCCTACCTATACTGCTTTCTGAGTGTGGAGTTGGGAACTAATTTATTTAAGGCAATATTAAAAATAAAATTAGAACAATGAAGTAATATACAAATTATTCAAGAGCTTCTGGTTATTCTTAAGTCTTAACTCATTACAACATGTATTTTATTCCTAGGTAGCAATTCTCCCCTAGTACCGGTACCAGCAAGACTAATCTGGTGTCTTTTTTTCCCCTCCAAAATCAAGTAGGAGCAGATAATGTAGGACTGACTTCAGTTCTAGAAGGTGTGGATGGAACTGCTGAAAATAATGTTCCTAGCCCGCTGATAATTTAATAATTCCACTAACTTGATTTTTAAATTTATTATTATCTTTTCTAAAATGTTGTAGCTCTTTTCCTGCAGGTGACATTATTATATTTTTCAAGTACTAAGTTAAGTAGTAAATAGTCAAGTTAAAAGACAAAGATTGTAAGGCTACATAAAAACATCCAACCAAATGCTTTTTACAAGAGATGGGTCTGGGCAAAAGAGTTAAATCTTTCTCTTCCACGGGAAAAAACTATAATAAATATCTAAGACTAAAAATAAAATTAGGAATTAGCCACACAAACATGTTATTTAAAATTTGTAAATTCCAAAGGAATCAGCTACAAGAGTTGAAAACGAAAGCTTTGAGTTTGGGGGAAATGGGGAAGGGGAGACAAGGGACACTGTTTTTCAAACTGAACATTTTATAACTCACTGGCTTTAAACTTGGTGTGTGGGGGGGGGGAGGGACAGAGAGGGAGAGAGAAGAGACCTGGAAACTACAAGTATAAAAATTATTTTAGAGTGTTTTTCTTAAACAGGAGTGGAGAAATGGGATGTGATGTTGAGAGAGGTTTTGTTGCTTTTAAGATATAAGAATTAACAGCATGTTAATGGAAACAAGACAGGAGAGAGAGGGCAGAAGTGCAGGAGCAGGGAGTTGATAGGATCTACTTTAGCAGGTGGAAGGGTTGTCACAGTTCGTTCATAGAATTAAGGTAGACTGTGCTGATACACGTGTTGTAGATGTGGTGGCAGAGCAAGAGAGAGTTCTTTCCTGTTGCTTTTTTTTTCCCTCAGAGAAATAGGAAGCACCACCGTCGCTGAGGATGGGGTGGAGGTGTGACACAAGGTTTGAGAGAGCAGCTGCGCAATTGTCCTCTTGGGAGTGGGAGAGAGTGAGAATGAGGTCAATGTAGTAGGATTGCTGGGAGCACTGATGGCTCGCTGAAATGAGTGGTCATGAATTCACAGTGAGACCAGTGAGTACGGCTGTGCTATTTCCTCCAGCCATGTTCAGTGAATATAGGTGCAAAGTTTTAACCAGGGTTAGGATTTTGCTGGGTGAGTCCAACAGGGGAGAGAGATGCAAGGGAGTTCAATTTGTGTGCAAAGGAGTTATTATAATGTTGAACCACGGAATCTAAGCTGGGTGGGGAAGCAGGGTGAAGTGGTGGCAGAATCAATGAATAGTATGACCTGGCGGGGTCAGGGAATTGTTTACCTTGGGGTGTTAGAGGATGTGAGCTGGAAAGATGGGAGATGATGATCAGACAATGGGATGTTTCCACTGAGATTATAGAGGTTATAGTCATTGGTAATGACTGGACCTAAGGGTATGACCATGGTGATTTTTCATGTATTTTGGATATTAATCCTTCATCAGTTTATAAGTTGTAAATATCTTCCTCCAGTTTGTGGCTTGTCTTATCATTTGCTTATGATTTCTTTTGCATTAAAAAGCTGGTTAATTTTGATATAATCAAATGTATGATCCGTGTTTTGGTCTCTTCTTTAAGAAATCCTTCTCTATCCTGATGCCATAAAGATGTTTTCCCAAGGTTTCTTCTAAAACTTTTGTAGTGTTGCTCTTCCCATATGTCTTTATTCACCTGGGATTCACGTCTATGTGTAGTTTTGGATAGGTGTCTAAGTTTAACTTTTTCCATGGCAGGTGGTCCTAGTACCATTTATTGACTAGCCCATTTTTCCCCCACTGATTTTCAGCATCACTTCTGTACTCTACCAAGCTCCTCTAGATTTGTGGATTCGTTTCTAGACTCACTAGTTTGTTCCACTGGTCTATTTCTGTGCCAGTCCCACAGTGTTTCAAATGCTATAGCTTTAGAATTAGGTCTTGATATCTGATAAGGTCAACTCTCCAACCTCCTTCTTCTTCAAGTACTTCTTGGCTTTCATTTGCTCTTGTTTTTTCATCTGTATTTTTGGATCAGTTTATCAAATCTATAAAAAAGCCTATTGAGATTTTAATTAGAAGAGCATTGAGTTTATTGATCTACTTAAAAATAATTATCATCCATAATATTGAATCTTCCCATCCATGAGCATGGCTTATCTTCCCATTTCTTAGGCCTACTTTTAGGTCTTTTGATAAAGTTTTGTAATTTCTTTCCTTCAGACTCTTGCTATACTATTAAATTTATTCCAGGTTACCCTAGAATTCGCCACTCTTCCTCATGCTATTTCCCTAAAATTCTTTCTGATATGAGGGCTGCTGTTTTCCGGCATATGCTCTGGCCTCCATGTCCTTCTCTGATTGCTTGGACACTTCGCCTTTGGGACAACAGCGTGGGAAAGCAGCCTCCTTCTAATTCATAGTACCCCAGTGGATAAGCATGTGGGCCCAGAGGGAGACCATCTGGGGTCAAACTCCCTCTACCACTTACTGGGCAAGCTCACTGACCTCTCTGTGACTCAGGTTCTTCATGTGTAAAATGAGGCTAGTGATGTATCTACATCCGAGTTTTGTTCTGAGACTTGAATAAGTTGATCCACATAAAGTACTCAGAACAGTGCTAACAAATGGTAACTATGGTTGTTCTTATTGCCTGTGCCTCTTCTGAGGGTCATCTCTTCACTGACTCTGGACCGTGGGATTGAATATGATTGTTCCAACTGGGGTTCAAACTGGGACATACAGGCAGATGCAGACTACCAAGGGGCTTCATTCCAGACACATGTTCTGATTTTTCTCTATGCTTTAAACAAAGCTGTCCCAAGCATCATATCCCAGAGGAGGCAATATTTTCTTTTAGGGTGAGTGACATTTTGTGGGAAAGTTCTCCTATTAAGTGGAACTTGGTTCCACAGATTGACGGATTGATTCAATAAGCTCATGTTATTCAAGGCCCAACACTAAGCTAAAAGCTACAGGCCTGAAACCATTCTCACTTAAGATATAAATTTAATTTGTCACAATGCGTTGAATCATACTTACTTTTTTATTTGGTGGGAGAAACATATACATAGGTGTGGTAGCGGTGATATTGTACACAAATACATAATTTATTTGTTCCTTCTAGTGTGTCAAGAATTCTTGAACCGATTCTACAACTCCCTGATAGCCAGAGGAGTCAACTTTTCTCTGGACACCATAGAAAAAGAATTGATCAGCTTTTGCTTGGATGTCAAAGGAAAAGAAAACCGCCTGGTATGGTAAATTTTCACCTTTCATTTTCTCCCTGTGCTCGGAGAAAACTGCTAATCGTTTCATTTCTCATCTTGAATTTAATGTTCTCCTTCTTCGATGCTTGCCTCAAGCCTGCTCACTGCAGAAAGCAAGCAGAAATTGATCTTTCAGGGAAATGGAGTCAATGTATTTTCATCTAGAATACGTCTCATTTCATTTGGCTTTTTGAAAAAACCATAGGCAACCAATCCCATGATTTCTTAAAGGAAATTATACAACTGAATTCCTAATGAGAATTTACTGTCCTGAGTTAAGAGTGGATAGACTTTCCACTTCTTATCAAGACAATTAGTGAAACCTATCAAAATATTTTTACATCATTATTTATGCATAATTAATGAAGTACTTTTATTATCTTGTAATGGTGTTTCCCGGGTATACACAAATGACCTGTTTCAATATACTGTTTTTACAGCGCTAAAGACAAGCTTGGGCCAATTCATTTTGCCTAAAATCGTCATGTTGAATCTGTCAGTTAAATTTTCCTCGTTGACTGCTCACCACTGACACACTATAAAAGTCTCAGCATTTGTCTGCACCATTAAGCTTTATATTTTTAAATGTCAAACGCTTGTCAGGGAGCTTGAAAGGCAGTAGAACATGATAGAACAGGACATGGACTCCAGAGCCAAAAGGCTAGATTTTTAAGTTAATTCGGTCTTTTCTTCTCGCTAGTTGGGTGACCTCCAGTTGGCTTGGGTGTAAAATACTAGTACCTACATCACAGGATTGTTATGAGAATTAAATACATCGATACCTTTAAAGCCGAGAGCAGTGTGTCGGCGCAGATAAAACATTTAGCAAGTGTTAGCTCTTATCAGTAGTCTTTAAGCATCATGTGAATTGCAGGGTGCTTCTAATTAGGCTGATCCTGGGAACGGAGCCATTGCTTTTCTGGTGTCTTAGCAGGGGTTAAATGTAAAAGCTGGGCCACAAAAACTAGGTTAACCTCTTTCTCACTTCTTGAAACTATACTACTTGCTTTTTTTCAGTGTCTGGGCCCCTAAAGTCTCTTCATTCCCCTTCAGTGCTACTATCTAGGAGCGACGAAAGATGCGGCCACAAAGATCCTGAGCGAGGTCACTCGCCCAATGAGCGTGCACATGCCTGCAGTGAAGATTTGCGAGAAGCTGAAGAGGATGGACAGTCAGATCTGTGAGCTGAAATATGGTATAACGGAGTCAAATGTTTTTTCCCCAAATGTCCAGCATATTGCCAATTCTGTAAACATAGGGCCAGTTTCTAAAAAGTCAGTGTTAGAAAGAAAGAAGCTCTACACTTGCTAATAGGGTGCTGGACTGCTGTGTGGTGCCTAGTGCCATCTGAACTTCTTGGGGGAAGAGAAATGAAATCTGGCACAGTCAGCGTTAGGTAAAACTGCCCACCCAAATGGCAAAGTTTAACCTCTTAAATCACCAAGGCGTTGTCAACTACACATGTCAAGGAAGAGTTCAGAATTTCAAGGGAGCAGCTACTCGTGGTGAATTAGCTCTTGGTAACCTATTAAGACAAAAGCTGCATCTATTCAAAGGTGATGTAAGGACTCAAGTTTTAAATGGGACTCTAACGTTCTTCCTAGAGCTATCATTCTGCCAGCTTCAACTTTTAGGAAATAGGTTATTCACATCAAAGCAGGTTTTACCTGATGAAATAGCCTTATCAAGGGTGCCTAAAATAAACAGCCAGAAAAGGAAGATGTCCTATTTAAAACATTATCCTTGGCCTTATAAATTTTACATACATAGATCTATTCTTATACAGAGGATTTGTATCTGGGCCAGTCTTTCGGGTAGATTGATTAGGCATCATAAAAGGCTGGAGGGGGACTTCCCTGGTGGCCCAGTGGTTAAGACTCTGTGCTCCCAATGCAGGGGGCCAGGGTTCAATCCCTGGTCAGGGAACTGGATCCCGCATGCCACAACCAAAGATCCCGCATGCTGCAAGGAAGATCCTGAGTGCGCAACTAAGACCCGGTGCAGCCAAAGAAATAAATAAAAATAAAAGGCTGGGGGATTCCCCACTTAGCCTATTCCCAACACCTGTAATTCCACCAGTAGAAATCCATTTCCTTTGCTTATGTCATTGTTTGATGTTACATACCTGGCATAGTTTTGTAAACTACCTAAGTAATTAGCACCCAACTCTGAATTACTTTAGTCTTATTTTCCAGCATAGCTGTGTAATATAAGCCTATGCACCATAGCTACACAGATGTCTTTAAATAGGTTTAAGGTCAGAAGATACCAAAGACAAACTGTTTCTCAAATGGCCAAGGGCAGGCCCTAACTTCCAGGGTGGTGATGAGGCAGATTTTTTTTTTTTATTGGCTTTCAAGTAATGAAGTAGAGGCAGGAAGCACTGAGTCCATATAAATGATAGCCCCCAAAGGGACAAAACTGTCCTGATTCTTCCATTCAACAAATTTCTTTTGAATAGCTTTTACTATGAGCAAGGGATCTTACTGGGATCCTTGAATAATAGAAAAATTAATCAGATATTATTGAGAAGAAGAGAGTACTTATTAATGTTTTGGCAATGCTGGCCACTAGAGGCCCTTGGGGAGCCATGGACTAGATTTACTGTTGGTATTGACCTTTTCCCTGTAGTTTTAGGGAGTTATAGAGGATTTCCCCCTTTTAAAGTTAATGCCAAATGCCAAATCCTCTAGAATAACCTGAAGAAACTACCAACACTTGCAAGAAAGTATTTTCTTCCTTCAACCATTTATCTTGAATAGACCACTAGTTCTAAATTCTTCCCAGCTTATATTTGGCAGGAAAGTTGAGACTGAACAGGGGCTTTTGAGCTGTGTAGTATTAATAATTTGGGCTATAAAAGTTTCTACTCCTAAAGGTATTTTGTCATGTCAGGCAGGAAATTAACAGACAAGATAAGTGTAGACTTGGATTATGTTTTCAATTAGGAAGGTGTTATTTGGTTTTTGACCTGAAAGAATGTTTTCGCGTGCTCTGTTTTTTATTTTTATAAATTTATTTTATTTATTTATTTTTGGCTGTGTTGGGTCTTCGTTGTTGCACGTGGGCTTTCTCTAGTTGCGGCGAGCAGGGGCTACTCTTCGTTGCAGTGCACGGGCTTCTCATTGTGGTGGCTTCTCTTGTTGTGGAGCACGGGCTCCACGTGCATGGGCTTCAGTAGTTGTGGCACACAGGCTCAGTAGTTGTGGCTTGCGGGTTCCAGAGCACAGGCTAAGTAGTTGTGGTGCGTGGGCTTAGTTGCTCTGCGGGATCTTGCTGGACCAGGGCTCAAAGCTGTGTCCCCTGCATTGGCAGGTGGATTCTTAACCACTGCACCACCAGGGAAGCCCTTTGTTCTGTTTTTTAAAAGAATGGAAATCACTATTAAAAAATGTAAGGATTCTCTGGAGCAGAGTGTAGCTGACCCTCCAAATAGAAAAGCCTTTAAAATCCAACTTTTATTTATTTATTTCCAGCTTTACTGAGATGCAATTGACATATAACAGTGTGTGGGTTTAAGGTGTACAATGCATTGATTTGATATACCTCTATCTTGCAATATGATTACCATGTTAGCTAACAGCTCCATCATATCACATAATTACCGTTTCCTTTTTTGTGATGAGAATATTTAAGATCTACTCCTTAGCAACTTTCAAATATATAATACAGTATTCTTAACTATAATCACCATTTTGCTGTTCTTTTTCAGGATTGCTTTGGCAATTCAGGGTCCTTTGTCATTCCATACAAATTTTAGGATTTGTTTCTTTCTATCTCTGTAAGAAGTGCCACTGGCATTCTGGTAGGGATTGCACTGGTTCTGTAGATTGCTTTGGATGGTATGGACATTTTAACAATACGAATTCTTCCAAACCATAAACACAGGATCTCTTTCCATTTGTTTGTGTCTTCTTCAATTTCTTTCATCAAAGTCTTGTAGTGTTCTGTGTATAGATCTTTTACCTCCTGATTAAATTTATTCCTAAGTCTAAAATCCAACTTTTAACTTAGGGTACACTGACTGGAAGTTCTGATAAATCATTTGACAACTATGTTAGGTTATTAAAAGGCTTTTAAGTGCCATGTTCTACTATGTAGGGAAAAAAAGGAGTGCTTCAAGAGGTCAAGCTGAAAAAGTCCTAGGCTGCCACTAATTGTAAAATAAGTCAACTCAAACACTGTATCTATGTTCAAGCACACCCCTGGTGGTGAGGAAGGGGGAAGGAGACTTTCCTTCGAAAGAGAAAAATTGCCCCTTTCTCATGGGGAAATCAGAATCACAAGTATATTATAGATGAGCCTAGTTATTTTTCTATTTTGGGGCTTGGCAATAGAGAAGTAGCTGAGTTCTTGACAGCCTTTGCAGATAATCTGTAAACAGGGAAATAATAGTCTAGCTAGAGGAGTTAGATGTTGGTGACAGGTATTATTGGCAAGAATGTTAGGAGCCAGATTGGCTGGTACCGAGGCACCAGCATTAGAGAGGTGGCTGTACCCCCAAAGGTCTGTAAATAAACCCTGTGATGATTTTGGGAATCCCAGTGGAGGGGTCAGGTGAGTTTAAGCAGAGATCCAAAACAATTAAGGATCAGTGATAATGCTCCTAATTTTCTTCATGTGTTTGGGTTTCTTTAAATTTGTATTTAAAAACTAGTTTAAATTCTTTAGATTGTATTTAAATTCTTTAAATTTGTATTTAAAAACTCATTTGTATTAGTGCTTTGTAATATATGTGCTCATCTGTTTTACCACAGACATATCTCATATAAAAGTGAATCGTAACTTTCTAGCTAGTTACAATCTATGGCTTTCAGTTGGCCGCACACACAGGGCCATCCCAAGGTACCGCCTTTTATTGATTCCGTTCTTCTTACCTTAGGAGCAGCAGTTAGGATGCGGTGCTATTTGTTTTATGAACGTTGATCTTGAGAAGCCATGGAGTGGTAGCAAAGACTGCAAAGCTACACAGGCCCTGTTTTGAAGCGAGTATAATTCCATGGAAAGAAAGTCCGACGGATCATGAGTTATCCCAATAGCTTTGCATATGATACATTTTTCTTAGGTATGTCCTGTCTTCCATAGACACGGGAACTGTTCCCCACTTTGAATCACAGGGTAGTCAGCACCAAGATAAGTAACACTATTTGCTTTTCTAAGTGTTTCATAGTTGGTTTTGTTTTTAAAAAATTGTGCTTTTCCTTTCTGTCATGAAGAAAAAAAATTGGATTTGGCATCAGTGGACCTGTCCAAGATGAGAGTAGCAGAGCTGAAACAGATACTGTACAGCTGGGGAGAAGAGTGCAGGGCCTGTGCGGAAAAAACCGACTATGTGAATCTCATCAAAGAACTGGCACCCAAGTACACAGCGACACACCCCAAAACAGAACTCTGACCCCCGGAAGCTGGTGCACCGCTGATTGTGATTAGAGACAAAATGCCTCTCTAGGATACGGACGCGTTTGTTGAGGGGAACCAGGAATTGCAGTGTGTGTGGTCTCAGACTTCTTGTTTTGATATTACACCTCAGAATTGGTTACCTGGGTTTATAAGTAGAACGGCTAGTATTAGTGGTTTCTTAAATCTGCAGTGTACCAAAACCTACAAGTGCCTTTCTCATGATTTTCTTGTATGTGAGTTACCATTGCCTATCTCCTAAAACGGGGAAAAGTGAACCACTGAAAAATCGGTGTAGTAAATTGATTCTAAGCAGGAAGACAGTGCTCAGAGGCTCCTATCTGTGCACTAATTTTTTTTTTTTTTTTGCGGTACGCGGGCCTCTCACTGTTGTGGCCTTTCCCGTTGCGGAGCACAAGCTCCGGACGCGCAGGCTCAGCGGCCATGGCTCACGGGCCCAGCCGCTCCGCGGCATGTGGGATCTTCCCGGACCGGGGCACGAACCCGTGTCCCCTGCATTGGCAGGCGGACTCTCAACCACTGCACCACCAGGGAAGCCCCTGTGCACTAATTTTTAATTAAATATGTTGGATTAGAGAAAGACAAATATCATATGATATCACTTATATGTGGAATCTAAAAAAAGGGTACAAATGAACTTATCCACAAAACAGAAATAGAGTCAAAGACATAGAAAACAAACTTATGGTTACCAGGGGGTAAGTGGGGGGAGGGATAAATTGGGAGATTGGGATTGACAAAAACACACTACTATATATAAAATAGATAACTAATGAGGACCTACTGTATAGCACAGGGAACTCTTCTCAGCCATAAAAAGGAACAAAATTACATTACAGTACTCTGTAATGACCTATATGGGAAAAGAATCTAAAAAAAGAATGGATATATGTATATGTATAACAGATTCACTTTGCTGTACACCTGAAAGTAACACAACATTGTAAATCAACTGTACTCCAATTAAAAAAAAAAGTTGGATTATGACAAAAGAAATGATGTTTAGCTTATCTAACTCCCAACTTCAACCCAAATGATAACCTGGCATAATCAAAAGTCTTTTAAAAGTAAACTTTGTGTTTTTAACTGTAAATCACTCTACCTTCTAGCTCTCTTTGGTATCAGAAATAGGAGGGCAGGAAGCACTACTTGAAATTAGTGTTTCCCAGGTGAAGAAAACCATTTTAAAACCTATTTAAACCTACTTAGATTAGATCAAGAATCCACACGAGTACAGCCAACATTTTAGGAAATTGTATCCACACTCACACTATTAACTGAACCAAGCTCAAAGTCATTTGCCCTTCTTCCTATCACACATTAGACAAGCTTTTGATAGAGGGTTAAAGAATATTAAGAGCACCTGTGGACAACATGGAGCTTTATGGTTCTTAATGCTATTTTATCAGCTTTAAATTGTAAAATCATTTTTGGTTCCATTTTCTGGCCACACAAGAATAAGAACTCCACCGTAGACATGACTGCCTCTCTGTGGCAGGTGGAGGTGGGGAATGACTGCAGGGCAGCTGGAGGGAACGTTCTGGGGTGATGGGAATGTCCTGAATCTTGATTGGGGTGATGGTTACATGCGTGAATATGACTGTCCAGTTCATCCAGCAGTGCAATTAAGATATGGGCATTTTATTGTATGTAAATTATACCTAAAATACTGCTGTAGAAAAATTATTTGAAAATTAAGTAAAATCAATTGATTCAAAACATCTTGTTTCTTTAAGAATTGCTTTTGCTTAGAGTTGCCATATGATCCAGCAATCCCACTCCTGGGTATATCTCCCTCCTGGGAATATACCCAGACAAAACTATAATTTGAAAAGATACGTGCATCCCTATGTTCATAGCAGCACTATTTACAATAACCAAGATGTGGAAACAACCTAAATGTCCATTGACAGATGAATGAACAAAGAAGATGTGGTGTATATATATATATATATATACATACACACACACATATACACACACACACAGGAATACTATTCAGCCATAAAAAAGGACATTTTTGCCATTAGCAACCACATGGATGGACCTAGAGGGTGTTATGCTCAGTGAAATAAGTCAGACAGAGAAAGACAAATACTGTATGCTGTCACTTATATGTGGAATCTAAGAAATAAAACAAACTAGTGAATATAACAAAAAAGAAACAGACTCACAGATACAGAGAACAAACTAGTGGTTATCATTATCGGCCGTAAAAAGAATGAAATGATGCCATTTGCAGCAACATGGATGGACCTAGAGATGATCATACTAAGTGAAGAAAGTCAGAAAGACAAATACCAGATGATATCACTTATATGTGGAATCTAAAATATGGCACAAATGAACATATCTATGAAACAGAAACAGACTCACAGACATAGAGAACACACTTGTGGTCGCTAAGGGGAAGGGGGGTGGGGAAGGGATGGAGTGGGAGTTTGGGATGAGCAGATGCCATCGAGTATATATAGGATGGATAAACAACAAGGTCCTACTGTAGAGCACAGGGAACTATATTCAATATCCTGTGATAAACCATAAGGGAAAAGAATATTTTTAAAAAAAGAATGTATATATATGTATAATTGAATCACTTTGCTGTACAGGAGTAATTAACACAACATTGTAAATCAACGATATTTCAATAAAATAAAAAATAGTTCATTTACTTACTAGGAGTTCTTTTGGGGTGTGGAGGAGAAAATTTCCAGACTGAAAGTATACAAGGAAAGTATAATTTTCACTTTTAAATGCCGCATAGGTAAAAGCATTTCCAGCTGGGCAGTTGGGATACAACTGAACTTGTCAGAGAATTAGTGGTTAGTAACTTAAAAATGAGAATAAAAAAGCTTCGGTGTAATAAATAGGCAAAAGGGTTATTGTTTCTGGATTTTGGCAGCTTGGTCATTGTGCGTAAAGCACCTACTTTATTATGAATTATATTTTTAAAAGTCCAAATTTAGGCTATTTACAACCTTTATGCTTGTTTTCCTTCAGTGCATTTTGAACCTATCGAGAAACTTGTCATTTGAAAATAATATGTTTGATGTCTGCTCTCAAAATCAGGTCATATTTCTGTGTCATTTTTTCAGGATATAAATCTAGGTAATGAGAACACTGCCAAGCAAGTCATTCAAATCCATGACGTTTAGTCTGGTTTTGATCTCGTTACAATGTGGCTTCTGACTCAGTAGGGCTGGGTGGGACCTGAGACTCCGCATTTTTGGGGTGTGTTTTTAACCCCAAATCTACAAGCACACAAGTTAGAAATCAGACATTCTGACTTCAAAGAGTGACAAAACTCTGGGCTAAAAATTCTCATCTAAACAGTGGTGGTCTGGGGCAGACATTATTCCTAATCTACTCTAGATTTCAAAAACTCCAAGCAGATGACCCTTTAATTTGGTTCCTACACACGAGAGGCTAGATAGAGCACGACTTAAAAGTTGTAGTTATTCATTTGAGTATAGATATTTGTAATCTACATTCCACTAAAGAGTGTTAGCTTTAGAACGAGTTACCTTGCCATATAGGACAAGAAAATATTTGATTATCAGATCCCTAAAAAAAGCAGAGCATCTTGTGATCCAGAGGCCCCATCTGTGGGTTTGAGCAGCTCTTCTTAAGAGTCTTTTCTAAGCAGATATCTGAGTTTTTATCCTGAGTGTCATCCAGAAGAAATTATTGTCAGGTGCCCATTCATTCACAGTGTGTTTGAAAGAAAAACAATTCCACCAAAAGAGAAGTAGGAAAGGGAATGAGTAGTATGTATGATTAAGTTTGTTTGTTTGTGTTTGGTATGCTTTTCACCGGCAAAAAGTTTTGAGAATTTGGGATTGTGTGGGCATATCTGGTGCTGAATTTCTAAAGCTCACTAGGATTTAAATTAAATTTTTAATGCGTGGGACCAACAAATTAAAAATTTAAATGTGGTTGTTGAGAGAGGAAAGGTCGGTGGCTGTCCGTGAAGTGGATCAACTTTAAGGCAGTATTTTTTAAGCTTCTTGGGTGATTTCCCCGTGAGGCTGTCCTAGGTTCTCTGCGCATAATTCTGACATCTGCCAGCCCATGGTGATAGTTCCTTGCTGTGGGAAGCTCAGCCTGTGCATTCAGCTCTTCCAGAGTTTGCTGGCAGACTCTGCGAGCCAACATACATAGTACGGCACGTGCATTTTCTGTGAATGTATCCCTACTTCTGAAGACACCTAGTCGATTATACTGTGTAAGAGATGGATCAACCCACATTTAGAACAAGAGAAGAAAGCAAAAAGGACTCATAAAAATATATAATACAGGCCCATGACCCATCACCAAAAATACTTGGAGCTAGGTATTCTTGGAATTCATAATTTTTCAGATGCTGGAAAGATAATATGATGCATATACTAAATATTTCATAATCTCCTCTGGGCTTGTGGCTGTGCCCTTCCATAAACCCAGGTCAGGTTTTGTCATTAGGAGAAATCAGGCCAGGTTTTGCTTGTCAAAGGAGTTGCAAAAAAGAACTTGGTATTTTCAGAGCTTTTCGGATTTCTGAGTCTTAGATGAGAGAGCGTCGCACTGTAGTTCTGTGGTGACTCCAATCTAGGGTTTATCAATCATGAATTAAGACTTCAGCCCTTCTTTGATAAAACCTCTACCGCCCATAGACTAGTCTCCCATAGACAGAACTTCTTTCTTCTAGAAAGGAGTTGAAAAGCACCTGGGGGCCTCAGAAAATTAGGACTCCTAGTGCCTCCTTTCTTTCTTTTTTGGTCACACGCCTTCCAGGAGCATGGTGTGTGGTAAGCATGAAACACCCACCTAGGAACCGGTGCTCACCGGGCTGTCTTCCTTCCAAACGAGGTGGGTCAGCAGTGGTTTCTCCTCTTCAGGTCATGGTAGCCAAGAAGCCGAAAGGAGCAGCTGGGCTCCTTTCTGCAGCCCCCCACTGCCTTAAGAGCCCTTCTCTTTCCTCAGACTGAAAGTCTGCTCAGACTTTGCAACCCACTGTCCTGTCTTAAAATCAGCTGCAGGAGACATTGTTTACAGGCTCTTGCCTTTTTCCTTTTGAATTTTTTAAAACCTATTTTGGAAAGAACAGATCAGATGTGGGCGCCTTCGTGACAGAGCAGCTATAAATACATTCTGAGGGATCTTGGACCGTGCAATTTCTAGCAGGTGGTAAACTTGCTCACCTGCTTGATATTATCTAAGAATGTGTGTGCCTGGCCCAGGAATTCATTTCTCCCTATTTCTGAGTCTTCCACTGACAGCCAGATATTCACTTCTCATATACCTCTGTTCTTCCTGAATCCTAAATGAGTAAGTTCTTTGTTTCTTTCAAAAAAGAAATCCAGAAAGAAATTATGTTTGGGCCTCCCTGGAAAGTTCAGTGTCATAGTACCTAGACCTTGGGCTGTAAGTGCTCAAAAGCTTAGTTCAGACCCAGACTTTGCAAATGATCTTTGCAGTTTCTTTTACTTTCTCTAATATAGTTTATTGGTGGTTCCCCCAAATTTCATTCTATTGGAAAATCTTATTACTGTAATTAATAGCATCTTGACTATACAAAGATAGAAATAATAAGATGGAAAGAGTATTGAATCAGAATTTGAATTCTAGGTTTACCTATGGCTGGTTGTGCTACCTGAGAAGAGTCATTTAACTTTTCTGGCCCTCTGTTTTTCATCTTAGGATTCAGCTATCTACTTAATTGCATTATTGTGAGGATTAAATGGAAAAAAATATAGGTAAAAGATGTAACAGAGTGCCTAGCTCAGGGTGGACACCTCAGTAGATATTAGTTGAATCTGAATTGCACTTTTAAAGGTTTCATTTATTGTCACAGCATTGTACGTAAAGACATTTTAAAGATGAGGAAGTGAGAAGACATTTAGCAACTTGTTTACTGAGGCCAGGAAATGAATTCAGGTCACCCGGCTTCTGGACTGGACGTAACTTTTAGGCTGAGAAACTCAGGGGTAAGAGAGTTTGATGATTTGGAAACTTGGACTTTAATCGTCCGGAAGAAGGAATATTCACACCTCATGCCTTAGAGTTCTTAAAGGGATGGCAAATAAAGTGGTTGGAATTCGATAAATGATGAATATAATGTAGTCTAGGATGTCACCTGTGATCAGTAGTGGGCTATCTCTTTTATTTGGGGTAACTCGATATTTCTGGAGCATCCTTTAATTCTACACCCCTCCATGACGCTGTTGCATTTTGTAGGATGCAGGAAAATATAGGTCAACTGTCTTGTCCAAAAAAAAAAAAAGTCTGAGTATGTTCATGGGTATTTTTATTGCAGCCACATTTACCAGTTCTCTGGAAACACCTGGAAAATTTATTCCTCAGCATGTCTCTAGAAAGCCTATACAAACTTTTGAAACTCAGCAATCTCAAATGAAGCACTTTGTGAGTTGTGCTTGATTTGAACGAGTTTGACTCTCAGTAAATTTCCCATCTGCCTTCCTTTTCCTATTAGACAAAAAAGATAATATACCAGAATGTGATAGCCTATTGTTCTGTTTTGAAGAGTTGCTTTTCACTTGTTTAAATTGTTAGAAATGTAAGGGTTGATATCCTTTTCCTATTTTCACAGTAATATCAACTATTTTCATCTGACCCACACCTATTGGAACGCACTCTAAATTATATATCTCTCTGCTGGAGAGAGGGGAAAATGTGTAATATAGTGCTCAAGAAAATAAATGATTATTTATGAATATGCTTTGGTTATAAGCCTACTTACACCTTAATTTTAAACTTAGGCCTTCTATGAGTAAATTATTATAAGTTAAATAATTATATATATATAATTATATATATTTAATTTAAATAATTTTATATATAAAATTAAAATACATAATTTTATATATATAAAAGGCCACGTAATGCTTCCACTAATCATTGCAATTTACTCAGATGGAATTTTTCCCCAGCTGTAAGAATGATGATGAATTGATGATTTAATATTTTTAGACTCAGTATCATATACTTTAGGGGGTAGGTTTTACTTTGAAATAATTTTAAACACAGAAAAATTTCAGTTTCAAGAATAGTACACAAATCCTATATACCCTTCCCCAGATTCACCATTTGTTAATATTCCACCATATTTTCTGTCTCTCTCTCTCTACATATACACATATTATTTCTTCTCAACCCTTTGAAATTAAGTTGCAAAAGGTGTGATGCTCTGTTACACCTGTAAATACTTCAATGTGTAACAAGAACATTCCCTACATAGCCGCAGGACACCCATCCAAATCAGGAAATTAACATTGATATTGTACAATCTTCAATGGGGATCCCAGGTCCCCGTTCAAATTTCACTGATTGTCCCCATGATGTCCTTTATATGTCCAGAATCATGCATTGTATGAAGTTGGCGTGTCTGTTTAGTCGTCTTCAGTCTGGAACCAGTTATTTAGTCTTCTCTTATCTTCCATGATCTTGACATTTTTGAAGTGTTCAAGCTAATTACTTTGAAGAATGTCCCTCAAAATGTTTTCTCATGATTACATTCAGGTGTATCACAGGAATGTCTCAGAAACGACTCTGTGTTCTCAGTACGTATTATCAGCAGGTACGTGATGTTGATTTAACCTATTATTGGTGATGTTAATTTTTCTCACTTGGTTAAGATGGTGTCTGTCGGGTTTCTCCACAGTAAAGTTAATAAGAATTCTGTGGTGGGATATTAATAAGTATTGATAAGTATTCATTACAATGTTAATAAGTATTTTGTGGCGAGATAGTTTAAGACTGTGTAAATATCTAATCCCTCATTAAACCTTTATCCATTAATTCTGGCATCTAGGGATGCTTTTCACCTGACCCGATCATTATTAAGATGGTTGGTAATTAATTATATATGCTACCATTCCTTCTATACGTATTCGTTGGCATCCTACTACAAGGTAGAGCTTTCTCATTTATCTATGTCAGTATGGATTCATGGATTCCTGTTTTACTGAATGATTTATCATCCATTACTGGTACTACTGCTATTACTATTACACTTGCTATGATGCTTCAGCTGGCTCAGATTTGGCCAGTGAGATCCTTTTCAAGCCCCTGTGACTTTTGACAGTCTCCATCATTCTTGGAGAACTTCCTTATTCCTCACACAAGAAATCCAAGCATGTCTGATACTTTTGCTGCCCCAGCCTTGGAGTCATCCATTTCTGCAAGAAGCCCTAGTTATTTTTAGCTGAGAATGGTACTTAGAAATCAAGATTTAGGCATTGAAAGTGCTCGATGCTACCAGGGTGTCATCATTTCCATGTCCTCTCTATGGGTAGAGCTATACATACACATACATACATTATCTATACCTATGTATTCTGGAAACCCTGTGTTCATGCCAATGCCTCCAATTACAATCCAACATTACACGAGTTAGTTATTCTAGTCTTTCCTTTCCCAGATTTGTACCTCCCTCTCCAACAGTGAGAAGCTGGCTCCCATTTTCCTCAACATATCTGATTAATTCTTTCAGATGTAACTCCCACTCATCTCCAGTGATTCTTTTTTTTTGGCCACGCTTTTGCATGGTTTGTGGGATCTTAGTTCCCCAACCAGGGATTGAACCCTGGCCTTCGGCAGTGAAAGTGCCAAGTCCTAACCACTGGACCGCCAGGGAATTCCCTCATCTCCAGTGCTTCTGACTCACATTGGCCAGTGCAGGGCGAAAGCCAAGAGGTCCCCGCAGCCCTGGTGGTATGCCAGCTGAGAGTCCCTCACCCATATGGTTTTGAATGAATCTTGACTCTTTTACTGAGGGGCTGTAATCTAGTGGTTACGTGTGAGATCTCTACAGTCAGAATGTCAGGTTTACATAACAGCTGGGCCACTTGAGAGCTGTGTGATCCTGGGCAAAGTAGTTAACCTCTTCTCGGCTCTAAGATCCCTCTCTTCAAAGACAGGCCATAGCAGGAGAGCGCAGGCCACCCTGCTGCTTCTTGCTGACTCGGGCACAAATCCGGAGTCTCAGAATAAAGGCTTCTGCCTTCGCTGGTCCAGTAGCCATTGACTGAACGCTGAGCAGCCTTCAGCAGGCCCCGGGGCTGGAGCATGTGAGAGGGCTTCAGGGGAGTGGGTGGCTGGCTGTACCAGCCAGGTGGACCAAGTGTCATCAAGACGGCTTGCCTACGGCATCAATCCACTTGGGATAACTATAACCCAGTGCAGAATCATGTCCAGTCGTGGCCTTAGTTTCTTCACCTGCAAACTGAGGGTGGTGCTGTGGGCTTCCCGATCTTAGGAAATTGTTGTGTGAGGATCAGCTGAGCTAGTGTTCTCCAGTGCATGAAGTGGGAGATGTTTAAAGAACATTTCTCACCCTTTACCCCCTTTTAAATCCAAAATATTTTCACTGTAGAAAATTTAGAAAACCAATGTAAGCAAAAATAAGGTATTAGCTGTCACTGTTAACATCACTGGTAACCCCATCAGGCAAATATAACCATTTATACTCGGGAATATGTCCCTCCAGTCTTATTTCTGGGCACATCGTCGTAAGGTACTAAGATTATGGAGTTCCTCCTCCCTTCTCTTCTCCCTGTACGAGGTGAGGACCAGATTCCTTCTGGGGACCATTCCCGGATACCCCTGAGCCTCTCGCTGGCTGGACCCAGCAGTACAACACCCCCACAAAGCAGGCAGCAGGAAGGCCAGGTCTACGTGTGCAGCCAGGGCACCTCGCACCACGCACGCCTCCTGGGGCGGGTCTGGGGCGGGGCGGGGCGGGGCAGGAGGTGGGTGGTGGCGCGTCTTCCTTCCCAGGTGCAGGAGGCCAGGAAACAGGTTTTCTCACTCTTTGATCATAATGAGTTATCTAATGCGGAAGCTGCCTGCAGCCCAGATTCCAGGGGAAATAGCAGCGCAAGCCTTTTCTATTCGAGGGCTACCCCTCGTGGCAGCTTCTCTGGGTTGAGGTGTTTGGGAAAGCGGATAGATTCAGATGTGGAGGGTCGTCGTTCTGAGAGATGTGCACACATTGACTCACGGGCTTCCCATCCCTTCTGCCCTTCCTTTGATGTTGGTGTCAGCTTGTCTCGCTGGTCCACTGACCATACGCTTGGTCATTTTGTCAATATTTTCTCAAAGATTGCCTAACACTATATTGGTGCCTGGGGAGAAAAAGGGGGAGAATCTATAAAAGCGAGGTTTATTCCCTCAGAATTTTTACCATATAACTAATGAATAATGAACTAATGAAGTCCAAGTTCAAGATGGCTTTGAAGAACCTTCAAGCAGCTCCTCTAAGGATCCACTGATCTTCCCAGCAGTTACGTCCATCACAACTCACCAGTCTGGGCCCTGTTCTGGCACTGACATCTTCATATTTTGATTCATTTAATAAACATATTAATCTGTGCTAGGTATTCTGACCCAGACTTGTTCCTCACTATCTATTAGTGTTTTCAATTTTCACCCTTAGAGATCTGAGACCTTTGTGTCTAGATTTTATTGGCCAAAAAGCAAGTGTCTGGTTAAACCATAAATAGCCCTTGAGCTTTTTCATCGAATGCATTGTTGTGTGTTAGTTGATACGAGCTCTGTGTAGGGCCTACATGGAGGGAAGGAGGGGAGGAACACACCAAGGGAGGCGGTGAGGGGGACCCAGGAGGAACTAAAGCCAAGCATCGTGTGGTTTCATCATTTAGCAAGCATTTGGATGTAGCTCATTACTTTATTCAAATCCATCACCTGTGCCCCGTGTCTTTACTTCCCTTCTCCCCAAGCTTAGCAATGTTATAATCGATGCTTTGCCCAGTGCTCTTTTGGAAGACCCTGATGAAATCTCTCTCTGGCGGGCTCTCCCCCTGCACCTGAGCAACTGAATGTGGCTGCAGAGATGTCCCCAAACGTGAAGACTATTTCACATTAAACGGCCTGACTTTTAAACCTTAGGGAGCCCTCGACACACCTGACAGCCCTACCTCATTCCCCTAGTCAACGAGAAGGAGAAGACCACTTCACATCTTCTGTCCTTTCCTGAAATTCTAGCACCTCCTCACTGGTCCACCCTCTCAGCTGATGACCTTGACTCCAGTTGATAAAATAGACGTGATCCCAAGAGAACAGCCTGGATTTTCCCCACCAAATCTACCCACCTCCTTGCCTTTGTAGCAGACACTTTGCTTCCTCTTTTGTTACAAAACAAAACGAAAATCAGTCCATGCTCATCCCTGTGTGTGTTTTTAAAATGCAGTTTTGCATTTTCTAACTGAACACCTATATTACTTTTATTAAAATATGTCAACAAGAGGAATCTGAGCAGGTCAACTGTGGTCTAATTTTGCTTGCTTGTTTTCCCTTAATATTTCTCTGAATTAAAAAAAAGAAAACCAACACCTAATATCAGCCTCCCAGGGCAATAGAAATAAAAACAAAAATAAACAAATGGGACCTAATCAAACTTACAAGCTTTTGAACAGCAAAGGAAACCATAAACAAAACAAAAAGACAACCTATGGACTGGGAGAAAATACCTGCAAATGATGCAACCCACAAGGGCTTAATTTCCAAAATATACAAACAGCTCATACAACTCAACAACAATAAAAGCAAACAATCCAATTGAAAAATGGGCAGATAGACCTAAATAGACATTTCTCCAAAGAACACATACAGATGGGCAATAGGGACATGAAAATATGCTCAATATCGCTAATTATTAGAGAAATGCAAATCAAAATTCTGAGATACCAGCTCGCACCACTCAGAATGGCCGTCATTAAAAAGTCAACAAATAACATGCTGGAGAGGGTGTGGAGAAAAGGGAACCCTCCTACAATGTTGGTGGGAATGTAACTTGGTGCAGCCACTGTGGAAGACAGTATGGAGGTTCCTCAGAAAACTAAAGGTAGAATTACCATATGATTCAGCAATCCCATTCCTGGGCATATATCCAGACAAAACTATAGTTCAAAAAGACAAGTGCACCCCTGTGTTCATAGCAGCACTATTCACAGTAGCCAAGACATGGAAACAACCTAAATGTCCATCAACAGATGAATGGATAAAGAAGATGTGGTACATATATACAATGGAATACTACTCAGCCCTAAAAAGAACAAAATCATTCTATTTGCAACAATATGGATGCACCTAGAGATTATCATACTGAGTGAAGTAAGCCAGAAAGAGGAAGACAAATACCAGATGATATCACTTATATGTGGAATCTAAAATATGACACAAATGAACCTATCTATGAAACAGAAATAGAATCACAGACATAGAGAACAGACTGGTGGTTGCCGGGGAGGGAAGGGGTTGGGGGAGAGATAGAGTGGGAGTTTGGGGTTAGTAGATGTAAACTGTTATATATAGAATGGATAAACAACAAGGTTCTACTGTATAGCACAGAGAACTATATTCAACATCCTATGATAAACCATAATGGAAAAGAATTAAAAAAAAGAATGTATACATGTGTATAACTGAATCACTTTGCTGTACAGCAGTTATTAACACAACATTGTAAATCAACTATACTTCAATAAAAAAGATTTTTTAAACACCTAATACATGTTTTATTATTTTTAATAAAATGAAAATATTTTCAAAACCTAGAATTTGAGTCACATTAAGAAAAAAGCCTTATCGGCTGACAGAATCTTGTTCTGCAACCCTCCCCTTAGTGCTTTTGTCTTATCCAAGGAGTCCGCTGACTACTGTTAAAAAGAAATAAAATTCATTCTTTCTGGAGAAGATTTGACAACTTCAAGAACCATGAAAATATTTATATTCTTTGTGCTAATATCTTGACTAACTGACTTTGTGCTATTATCTTGGGGTAATCTAAAATATAGAGAAAAGGCGATATTCATGAAAGTTCTCCTCCCAGTATATTTATTATAGTGAAAAGCAGAAAGTAGCTATATAACATGTAACAGGCAGCCACTGAAAACAATGATGTCAAGACTTTGTAGCAGTGTGAAATATATGCTATAACAAGTGAAAAAATAGGATTATAAAATTGTATATTATCTATGATATGGGAGAAATTATTCAAATAAAATGACTAGAATTTATATTCATTGTAGGGTGGTGAAATTATAGATGTTTTGAGTACCAGTTTTCCTAGACTGTGTAACATTAAATATGTAATAAATAATTTAAAACTTTCCTAGAAATATCTAATATTTAAGAAAGTAGGCAGCTCTAAGAAACAAAAGTGCTTTTATAAATTATATAGCAACATCATGAAAGTAATTAAGTTGCTACTGTATTAGGGTGGGAGGTACCTATAGCATTATTTTGAGTTATCCCGTTAACATCTTAAGCAACATAACATCACAAAGGAATGGGAATAGTTCAAGGGAACTTTGGTGACTTATTCTATGTCTGACACGTTCTGGTTCCACGTATTCCAGAATTTTCTCTATCTCTGCATGTAAAAATGTAGAGATATGTGTGTATATATATATATATGTAGGTACATGTATATTTAAAACTCAAAAATACATATTTAAAATTATTTTCAGGATATTTTGGGATCAGAGAACAAAATGAATAGATATTGCCTCCTAGTCCCATTCTCTGCTCTGGTGTTTATTGAGTCTTTGGTTTTGTTTTTTTTGGTATCTTGAATACAATTTTTTTTTAATTAAAAAATTTTTTTTACTGGGGTATAGTTGTTTTACAATGTTGTGTTAGTTTCTACTATACAGCAAAGTGGAGTTCCCTGTGCTATACAGCAGGTTCTTCTTAGTTAGCTATTTGATACATAGTAGTGTATATATGTCAATCCCAATTTATCCCACACCCCGCCCCCCGGAATACAATTCTTAGCATAGATGAGAATAAGGCTAGGAGCTGCTAGCCTTCCTTTGGTTATATTTTTCTTTTCCCTCCTAATAATATTAGTTCTCAGTACACAGAGTTCAGTATAACCTTGGTCACAATTGGTAATATCTGAAGCTAGGTCTGCTAATGTGTGAGCAAAGATAGATTACTCTGACAGAAGTGAGAAGCTGGCCAAGATCCAAAAAGCTAAACCAGGGAAGTGCTCTACGAGTAACTTTCAGACATAAGGTGTATTTAGATCCTGGATACCCAAGACAAGTTTAGAAAAGGGCGCAAAACTATTGAGTACCTAAAAGCATAAGGTTTTGAGCTCCTTCCTTTATGGGAATGACTTGAGAGCTTTCAAGTGGTGGCTGGAAATGGCCGGGGGAGAGAGGAGTGCGTCTGTGTATTCCCTGTGGATAACCTTGTCCAAAGCCAGTTCTACATTCTCCTATGTGAGCCAACAAATTCCTTATTTTGCTGCACACATTTTGGCTTGAGTTGTTTTTCTCTTGCTGCCCAAACCATTATAACTGATGGTTATGAAAACTGATGCAATGACCTTTCAATGTGCAGGGGAGACACTTTTACAAAGGCAGTGGAGGAAGGGGCTTTGAAGTACAGTAATGTGAGAGGAAATCTAATAGATGCTCGTTGCATCCACTTACAGTCTCTGTTAGCAAGCTTCAGGCTGCTTGAGAAGCCTGAAGGCCCCCCTAATATGCTTCTGGTTACAGAATTAATTCTGGTACAATTAATTCAGGTGGAAGAAGAGAAAGCCAAGGATACTGAGATCCAAAAAAAAAAAAAGAAAAAAAAAGCAAGAGTGCTTCTGTTATTGTTTTCTGAGCTCAACTCTTAAAGGTGATATGAAAGTGATCTTAGAAAAGCAGGCTAACCAGTTCACAGACTGTTCCTAAAGGCAGGGGGAACTGGGAACCTCCGAGGTAAAGGAGGGGAATCTCCTGGACAAACTCACAGCTGTCCTCGACAAGGCGACCTCAGTGACCCTATGCTCAGAGCACGGTCTGTTGGTCAGTCTGAACCATTTCTTAAGCATCTGAAAATCCACACACATCATAATTCCCTGATTTTCTCATGTATCACAACAATTGAAGGCTAGTGTATTTACAGATCAGGGATTTAGATATAATCTTATTCATTAAAATTATTTAATAATGGACGTTAATTCATTGATCTCTGACAGAGAAACCCTCCCAGAATGGTCCCAGAGCAGAAGTAGCACTTAGACCTTTATTTTCTACCTGAAGAAATGAAAGCCAACAGAGACTTCATGACTTGTTCATGGTCAAGTAGCTCTGCAGAGACAGACTTGGGACGCCCTTGTGAGACCTCTGACTTATAGCCCACTGCTGTTTCAAATGCATTACTATGGCCCCAGCCACACTTGTTTTATTTTTCATCTGTGTAGTAAGACGAACAAGTTCATACAGAGATGTGATCTTCCAACCAGCAGGTGGCAATCTACTGAGAAATCTCAAAAACGTATTTGGTCCTGCTCTAAGTTGATAGTTTGTTACTCTATTTCCCATGGATAGCAGATGCAGCCTGTGGTTGGTCCCGTCCTCTCTCCAGCTATGCTATCAGACATAATAAGATGCTTGGGATGGTAAAAGCAACACCTCATCAAATAAAGAGTGAGGATAGCTGTGATATAATAATAGTTATTAACTTCGTGGGCAATCGTTTTAAAATTTAAATTTTTCTGGTTAAATGTGAGTGAACATAAAAAGCCGTTCTATCCTAAACTTAGCTGTTGATGTTTTAGATGTGTTTTTTGGTCCATTTCCTGCACAAGTAAATGAAGTATGTGAAGTATAATTTGTTATATGAAGCAAAGGATTCTCTAACAGAGATTAATATGAATATTAATTCTCACTGCACAATCTTGATGATGTACATGCAAAACCTAGATGATAATATGCTTTCAAAATACATCCTTGAAGTCTTTGAAATTATTTTTTTCAAATGCTGCTGTCCCAAGACTGAAATAGAAAGACTATCAGGAAAATTGTGGGTTTCACTAGATGAAAAGTTTTCTATGTGACCAAAATTAAAAATCATTTCTTTCCTGATTCATGTAAACACACTGTATTTTAACTGGGGCTGCCGTCACAAAGTACTGCCAACTGGGTGGCTTAAATACAACAGAAATGTATTGTCTCACAGTTCTGGAGGCTAGAAGTCCAAAATCAAGGTGTAGGCAGGGACATGCTCCCTTTGAAACCTTTTGGGGAGAACGCTTCCTTGGCTCTTCTAGCTTCTGGTATTCACCATCAATCTTTGTTGTTCCTCGTCTTGTCGATACATCACTCCCATCACTGCCTCTGTGGTCACGTGACATTCTCCCTGTGCGTCTGTTTCTGTGTCTCTTCTCCTTTTTCTTTTAAAGACACCAGTCATGTTGGATTAAGGGACCACCCTACTTCATCATGATCACATCTTAACTAATTATATCTGCAATGACCCTATTTCCCAATAAAGTTACATTCTGAGGTACTGGGGGTGGGGTGGGACTTCAACGTATCTTTTGGGGGGGACACAATTCAACTCATACACATCTTAATGAAATTAAAATTCATGATTTTTTTCCTTATCTATGTAAACATTCTCCATTTGTCCTCCTAGAACCATTCTCTATGCGTCTTGCCCTGTCGTGTATCCCAGGAGGCAGGCCTCTGTGGTCTGTCTGCCTTTGGGCTTCCTGTTGGCCTTGGGTTTGGCCAATGGGAGGCACCAGCAGGAGATCAGAGGGCAGGAGAGTGAGAGGTCGGGTATTTATCTTCCCTGTTCCCTGCCTGTGTCACCGCAGTGCTGGCAGTGGGTGCATTTCTCACAGCTGCTGTCAGGTAACCCTACTTCCAGGGCTCTAGCTATCTCTGGCCTGTGGCACCCTTCCCTTGACCTTTCAGATCCATGGGTCAGGATGCTTTGCCTTCCCCTTGTTAAACCCGCCCCCATCTCTATACATGGTCCCTCATTCAGTCCCATTAATATCACATTGTGAGTATACCATCTGTTGCCTGCTTAGACCCTGATTGATACAGTAACCAAAATATATTGCCTTGGGAAAATGTAAATGTTATGGTGGACAATCCTGTCCTTTGGGAAATTATAATTCTTTATTCCATAGTAATTCTCCTTAATCCATGTGGTATTCTAATGGCAATTTTCTATTTCCCTCATTTCTATCTTTATTAATTTGTGTTCTTCTATAAGAAACAGTTGCTCCTTCTATTTATTTATTCAGTTATTTATATTAGTTTAATCTTAATTATTTTTGGATTATAATCCAACATTATCATTATTTATTTTATTGCTTAATTTATTCCAGCTTTAGCCATTGAGCGCTTTTCCAAGTTGACTTTTGTGTTCTTTTTGATACGCCACCATCCTTTTTAGTACTTCCTTACTTTCTAGCACCTTGAGGTGCTCTAGGCTCATCTGGTATTTTCTTGGCCCCAATCACTCCTGTAAAGAGCCCTGTTTCCTTTTATTGGAGAATGGTACTTAGAAACCAGGATGCTGGAACGAGGTGTACTCATTGCCACTAGGGTGTCACTACTTCTAGGTCCTCTCAGGGGCTGAGCCAAGAAACATTTGTATTTATACTAACTCATGTATATATATGAATTATTGTAAACATATACATATATACACACATACACACACATATATGTATTTATTTCTATATCTATTTGTGTGTATGTATGTGTATATTTGTATGTATGTATGAGTTTGAATTGGAAGGCAGTGGAGTAAAGAAGTAGATACTCCCTCAAATTTGTTCTAGTGAGGGTAGCCAAACTTTTAACATGGGAGACAATTTTAATATCCAATAAAACAGTATTAAAAGCATGAAAACATATTAAGGAAAAAAGAGGGATGTTCCTACAAAAGGAATAGAGCGAGAAGATATAATCATCTTGAATATATATGCAGCTAACAAAATACCCTCAAAGTATAAAAAGCAATTGATAGTGTGGGGGGAAAATATATAAATCAATACATAGAGTTAGAGGTTTTAAAATTATTATCTCAGAAATTTATAAAAAAACCAGCAGACTAAAAGTAAGAAAGATATAGATCAGAATAATGCAAGTAAGAACCAAAATATTAGATGCTGTAAAATTACTACAAACCTAGTGGTATAAAACAACACAACTGAATTCTGTTACAGTTCTGGAGTCCAGAGATCCAAAATGAGACTTAGGAGGTTGAAGTCAAGATGTCTTTAACCTGTTCCTCCTCGAGACTCCAGGGAAGATTCAGTTCCCTGTCTCCTCCAGCTTCTTTCTAGAGTTGCTGGCAGTCCTTGGCTTGTGGCAGCATCACTACGATCTCTGCTTTCATCATCACTGTCCTCTCCTTTTCTGTACTCAAATCTCCCTCTTATAAGGACACTTGTAATTGCATCCAGGGCCCACCTGGATAATCCAGGATAAACTCCCCATTTCAAAGTCCTTAACTTAATCACATCTGCAAAGTCCCTTTTTTCATGTAAGATAATATTCACAGGTTCTGGGGATTAGGACACAGATATCTTTAGGGGCCACTATTCAGCCTAACTTAGATACATAATTAGAATTTGTTACCTAGCAGAGAATACACACTTTTCCCAAGTACACATATAATATATACATACTGAACACATACTAGGTCATGAGAGAAACCTCAGTAGATTCCAAAGAACAAATATCATATAAATCTTGTGCTCTGACTACTATGACAAATGGTTGGAGGGCTTCCCTGGTGGTGCAGTGGTTAAGAATCCACCTGCCAATGCAGGGGACGTGAGTTTGAGCCCTGCCGAGAAGATCCCACGTGCCATGGAGCAACTAAGCCCATGTGCCACAACTACTGAGCCTGAGCTCTAGAGCCAGTGAGCCACAACTACTGAAGCTCGCCCGCCTAGAGCCTGTGCTCTGCAACAAGAGAAGCCACTGTCATGAGAAGTCCGTACACCGCATTGAAGAGTAGCCCCTGCTCTCTGCAGGTAGAAAAAGCCCGTGCACAGCAAGGAAGACCCAATGCAGCCAAAAATAAATAAATAAAATAAAAATTAAAAAGAAAAAACAGAAATCAGTAACAACAGGATATCTAAAACAAACAAACCTATGTCTAGAAACTAAATAACATATTACCAATAACCTGGTAAGAAGAAAAATAGGGAAATTCTGAGATACTAGAACTGAAAAACAATGGCAACAGCATATGTCAAAAATTTTGAGGGACACATCTAAAGCAATAGTTAGAATGGTGCTGTCTGATAAAAACTTTCTGTGATAATGGGGTGTGTGCAATGTTTTAGGCATTTTTTAAAAGGGGGATTAATAATTATAAGGAATATGGAAACAGGTAGTTATTGCTGGAGAAAATCAATGATTTGGAGAAAGACAATGAAAGGCTGAGAGTTCATTTTTTCTTCTCTCCCTCCCTCCCTTCATTCTTCCTTCCTTTCTTAATAATTTCTTATCCATCATTTTCAATGTTCTCTCCTTTTGGAATATCTATTCACCAGACATTAAACCTGCTGGATTGATCTTCTTATTTTCTTCTGTCTTCTCTCTTATTGTTCATTTCCATGCATTCCTCTTTCCCTAGACTCAAGCCCAGAAACTTTCTGATTCAATTCTCCAGGGAATAACAGTCTAGTCTTCTGTGGGGGATGAGGAGGGAGCAGTTCCTTGGCTGCATGGACTAGAGAAAGGACATCATTATCTGAGCCCTCTTTAACAAATTTTCAAACGATCTCCCATCCTCCCAACCTCCAAATTACCAGGTGCCTCCAATTTCTAAGCTTTTGGATGGACTGGGGAAGAGTGGAGGTGTGGAGAGGCAGTTCAGTGGAGAAGATTAGCTTGTTTATCATTTTGTATCCTTCTCAGGCGTGTGGGTTTCAGTCAGCTAAGACAGTTTCACTCTCCTCCAGTTTCCTTTTATATCTGTTGTCTTCTATTTCTTCTTCTGTAATGTTTGTGTCCTCCCAAAATTCACATGTTGAAGCTCTAACCCTCAATGTGATGGTGTTTGGAGGTGGGGCCTTTGGCATATACTTAGGTTCAAGATGAGGTCATGAGGGAGGGCCCCCATGATGGGATTAGTGTCCTTCTAAGAACAGGAAGAGTCACCAGAGTTCTCTCTCTGCCCTGTGAGGATGCAGAGAGAAGGAGGCCATCTGCAAGCCAGGAAGAGAGCCCTCACCTGGAATGGAATTGGCTGGCACCTTGATCTTAGACTTCCCAGACTAGAACTGTGAGAAATAAATGTATGATGTTTAGGCCCCTCAGTCTATGGTATTTTGTTATAGCATCCAGAGCTAAGACATTATTTTAATGTTATTTTAGTTAGATTCCTATACTGTCATTTTACTACTCTTTAGTCATTTAGAACTTGCACAAAAGCTTTGAACCACATCAGAACACATATTTGCTTTTTATTTAAAATTCAGTTTCTCTTTTTTTAACAAATGAGATCATATATGATGCTTTATAATCCCCCTTTTTTAAACTAGAGTAAAAAGATTTTTTTTACTACAGTTAAAAGATTTTTAATTTGTGGCCAACTGGCCAGGGTACCTACCCTCTTCATCCCTTCATCAGCACCTGCTGGTAGAGCAGGACAACAAGCATGGTTACCACACCTGCCCCAGGAAGATGGAGACTGCAAGGGGCTGTAAGTCCTAAGTAAGGTGAGATGTGAACACAGGATGAACCACTGCCCAGGTGCCACTATTGGGAAAGGACATGAGGTATGTGGTCTAGGGCAGATGGCTTTTTACTCTGAAATTGCTGGAGCAAAACTTTATGCATATCCAGACTCTGTCTATGGGTAAGACATCATAATGACTGTGTACTGAGATGGACTAGCCACCGTCATAAGGATATAATTCTATCTGCCTTTATGAACTCACCAGTACTGCCCCCAACACCCACTGCGTATTCCTATGGCCACCCTGGGGGCTGAATACACCCCTCAGTGGCCGGCTGTGGACCAAGAAGAATGGTGGAAGGAGCTGGGAAACGGGCACATCTGGGGAATATTTGACTTCACCCAAAGATCAAGGGCCCCATGGAAGGAGGCTAATTAGGAACCTGATATATCAGTATTTCCCCAGAAGTATTCGTGGAAGCTGTAATGATGGAAATATAATCCTGAAGCTTGGAGATTTGCTGAGCATCAGAGAAGGTTGGCTTTTTTCAGCCTACCTGACATATCAGCCCTTTTAATTTCAGCTGTGCTTTCAGGTGGAAAGCAGAGAAGCTTTTGCTTTTGCTCCCCAAGGAAGATCATGTTGTAATCAGCTGGAATTTCTGTGTGAGGATTAAGAAAAGGGGTAAAGAGAATTCTGGAAATGCGAGGGTAGGACAGTCTTCATCTGAGGCACATAGTCAAATCTTATTTTGCAACAAATTAGGGCATTTTCAATGGTCTCAGAAATGTTTGAGAAATTTTTACTAGAAAAAAAGGGAAGCATATTTTAATTTATTTTTTGCTGTTTTAATTTTTGTTTCCTTTTTTTAACTTATTTTTAATTCACTTTGATTTTAAAATAAATACGAGGAGGGGGAGAGGATGTGAAATCACACGGTGCACTGTTACTGGCCTTGTCTGCAAGCACAGCTGTGTTTCTGGGTCTGACACCTGAGGGGCCTGTTTCCTGTCCCTCCCCTGCCATTCTTCTCTTGGTTAGGTGACCTTCCTTTCTCCACACTGAGGAGGAAGCTGACCCCTCCTGCTACTTTCAGGGACCCGGTGTTGGACCCCTGAATTCTGGTGTGATTGTCTTGGTGGGAAGTGGGTAAGGCCCGGGGGCAAGGAAAGTCTTCTGTTGGGACAGGGGATGTTCCCAGGGTCAGTCACACTCGGGCAGGAAATACCTAGCAAGGTGGCTATCGGGAGGGAGAGGGAGCCCCTTCCTCTCTCGGGGCCTTGTCTCTTGAGCTTAGTCTCTAAGGAGTCTAGAGGGGTAAGATGGTCATTGCCGACAGGAAGGAGGCGGGGGGAAGCCCTGGGGGATGCTGCAGGGCTCTCCTGGGGCTTTGGGGCACTGACAGCGATGTTACCTAGCAGCTAGTGAAAAAAAAGAAAACAGGGTTTTGAGAGATCTAATTCCCTTTTGTAATCAGTAAAGTCTGCTTCCACACCACTATGTAGATGAGTCAGGTCTCTTCAGTGAAACAGAACCAATGGATAGATAGATATTTAGATAGATAGGTAAGTAGATATAAGAGATTTATTATAGGAACTGGCTCACATGACTATAGAGGCCGAGAGTCTCACTGCCTGCTGTCTGTGAGCTAGAGAGTCACGCAAGCTGCTGTGATTCGGTCCTAGTCCAAAGGCCTGAGAACTGGGGAGCTGATGGTGTAAAGCCCTATCTGAACCCCACAGTCAGAGAACCAGGGGCACCGATGCCTGAGGGCAGGTAAAGGTAGATGTCTCACCTCAAGCAGAGAGAGAATGAATTCATTCTTCCTCCACTTTTTGTGCTCTTGGGGCCCTCAGCGGCCTGGCGGGTGCCCACCCACACTGGGGAGGGGGTCTACGCATTCAAATGCTCATCCCCCCTGGAGATACCCTCATGGACACACCCAGAGAGCATGTTTTACCAGCGATGTGGGCATCCCTTAGCCTGGTCAAGCTGACACCTAAAATCAACCATCATAACCGCAAACTAGTATCGGCTGAGCCGCGGAGGAGAAGCGACAGGTGTGGTTTTCTTGGGCTGGATTTGCAAAGGGGAGGGCAGTGCCCCCGCTCCTACCACCCCCAGGTTGTGCAGCAGGGCAGTGACGAGCGGGATCCCAAGGAGAAAGTGAACGTCCTTGGACCTGGGCTGTGAGGTCAGCCATCCTTCCCCACACAAGTCACATTTCATTTCTGGGAGCCAGTGGGTTTCCCTTACCACTTAGCACACTCTCTCTCCTGCCCCGCTGGCCTTGGAACTCCAGGAAAGCAAAGATCCTATCTTGTTTGGCTAGTATGTCCACGGCAACACGGAACTCAGAATCTGACATACAGTGGCTTCTCAATAAATAGCATTTAAATAAATGTGCCGCAGTGTTAGTGTTCCACCTAGGACTTCTGTATGGAGAATGACCCATGTCCTCAAGGCGTTCTGATGATGGCACGCAATGACTCATTCACTCTTAGGTGACCGAGACAACTCTGTTAGTATTCTCTTTGGAGAGGTCATTTCAGCCAAATCCTTGACTTTTTTTTTTTTTTTTTTGCGGTATGTGGGCCTCTCACCGCTGCGGCCCCTCCCGCTGCAGAGCACAGGCTCCGGACGTGCGGGCTCAGCGGCCATGGCTCACGGGCCCAGCCACTCCGTGGCATGTGGGATCCTCCCGGACCGGGTCACGAACCTGTGTCCCCTGCATCGGCAGGCGGACTCTCAACCACTGTGCCACCAGGGAAGCCCTAAATCCTTGACTTTTATCTGAGACTCTGCCTAGAGACGATTATGTTGGTGACGTGGTACTTTGGAATGTTTCTGCCCTAGACTTTTTTTAATTGAAAAATTAACATTTGCGTATGGTTAAAAAAGTCCAACAACAGGGTAAACCATGAAAAGGGTCGTCTTCCCAGGCCAGATGTTTAGGCAGACACTAACTTCTTGGACACACTTCTGTGAATTTTCTATGTAAATGTAAACACACACGTACATATTTATATGGGCATATTTACAGGTATGCACATGTGTTCAATACAACTGGGAGGATATTACGTATAACTTGTTTCCAATTTGCTTTTGTCATTCAAAATATATCTTGAAGATTTTCCCTATTGCAACATGTAAATTGACTGTATTCCTTTTTAAAAAAAAAATGTATTAAGATAATAATTGCACGTGATATAAGTATGAACCATACATAAGGGTTTATAATGGAAGGGAATCGTCTGTCTCATCTTCTCACTTCTAGCCCTGACCCCTTCAAGGCAACCTCTTAGAGTAGCTCCTGTGTTTATTTTTTCTGGTAAACTGCACCGCATTATAAACAACACGTTTATACTCCTTAATTTATCGACTTAAAATCTTATCTATTGACACTCTGCTATGATGGATGATGAATACCATTGACTAATATGCTTATGTCTCCAACAATTCTAGACGTTATCTATGTTATCTATTAATTTTCTCATAAGATAGATGAGCATTTTGCACTTACTCCACCCCAAGTCTTCCCAATTTTGTACTGTCTCTATTTACAATCCCCCCTCTGGTCACCTCTGCAGCCTCAAACACCACACTTAACTTTATTTCTCTTTGCATCGAACATAGGAAGCATCTTCTGACTTTGAAATATAAGAACATGAGCAAATCTACCCTCCTCTCTACTTATCTCCTCCGCAACAACATTCCCCTTTTTCAAAGTCTCTCAGCTCCCCCTTTATTTTGCCATTGTCAAGGTGGATTACATTCTTATTCTATTCTGTAACCATAATGACGTCTTCTTCCGTGATTTGCTGGTACATGCAGGTCATATATTGATTTGAACTCTTTCAGCAGCGAGTGACGGAAAGCTCAACCCAAAGCAAACGAAACAGGAAAGAAGTTTGCTCACGTTAACAGTAAAGTCTAGGGGGAAATGCGGCCTTAATGCAAAGCTTCGTTTAAAAGTGTTATCAGGACCCAGTTTCTCTCTCTTCACCTCTTAAATTCTCTCCCGTCAAGAAGGCAAGATGTTGGCAGCTTTCACTTTCTCAAGTTCAAATCCAGTAAATTCAGGGGAAAGGAGAAAGTTTCTTCCCGGTCATCCTGATTGGAATATTGTGTTCTCATGCCCATCCCTGAACCCATTGCTGGGACCGGGGGGCTTTGGGTGTGCTGATTATCTAAGCCTCACCTCTGGAACCAGGCCTGGAGCTCCACCCAAGGCACAGAAGGGGTTCCCCCAAAGGAAATCAGGGTACTGTTACCAAAAGAAAGGGGGAAAGGATGCTAGGCACCAAAAATAACAAATACCCACCCTAGACCACAAACTCTTCAGGGTTCCGTTTATATAAACTTGTGAACTGACTGAGCGCAGGACACAAAGAGTGGTGGTTTCTGTGATCTAACGGCGGTGCAATAAATTTTTTAAAATGTCATCAGCCAAATAAAACACATCTGGAGGCCTAATGTTGCTTGAGAGCCACCAGTTTGCTACTACTGGTCTGTATGTTAATTCTGAGAAAAAAGTGTGCATAGTGTTTATATTATTATAGCTATGTAAACAGTTTTTACGGCAGAGAGAATTAATGTTTTCAAATTCTCTAGGATTCCTGTCGTGCCTCCTGCGGCACTCAGAGAACGTTCTTGGTATCAAGTTGCAAAGATTCTCCCCCTTTACTCTCCCCCATCACTCAGAATCCAGCTGTGCCGTAGTTTGCTGCATACTTGCCCCAGACTTTGAATGGCAGATACGGTTGCCTACGCCCCTGACATTCCCTCGTTCTCGCCTGCTCCGATCTTTTCTTTGTTTCTCTTGGTTGTTGTCATTGATGTTGCAGTTCTTCTTAAATGTCTTGTGATGTCTTATGATCTGTATTTTTACCTGAGAGAGGAGTTGGAAGTTAACAGGAGCTCTGTGAATCTTGGTGGGATTCGTCAACAGACCTGTTCACTTTAAGTGAACAGGCAGGGAGCTTTCTGTTACAACGTCTGGTCTATATAAAGAACAAGAGGGTCTTTGTTCTTGGATACTGACATCCACACTAGCTATCCTGACAGTTCATTAGACACTTTAGATAAGAACTGATCACACAGCTCATTAAATAGCTCAGATGTTTCAATAAGACCCTGACCCCCTACCTTAATCTTTATTTTTTTAATTTATTCATTCATTTTATTTATTTATGCATCCATTCATTTATTTATTCATTTTAATTTATTCATTATTCATTTTATAGTCTGTCTGCAGGTAGGGGAGGGTATAGAAACTTTTAACTTCCATATTCAGACCTTCAATTTTTTTTTTTTTGTGCGGTATGCGGGCCTCTCACTGTTGTGGCCTCTCCCGTTGCGGAGCACAGGCTCCGGACGTGCAGGCTCAGCGGCCATGGCTCACGGGCCCAGCCGCTCCGCGGCATGTGGGATCTTCCCAGACCAGGGCACGAACCCGTGTCCCCTGCATCGGCAGGTGGACTCTCAACTACTGCGCCACCAGGGAAGCCCCCAGA
The DNA here is from genome assembly GCF_005190385.1 of Monodon monoceros. Lineage (NCBI taxonomy): Eukaryota > Metazoa > Chordata > Mammalia > Artiodactyla > Monodontidae > Monodon > Monodon monoceros. Next base: position 7,277,010 of record NW_021703778.1, read on the forward strand.
CCTTCAATTTTATCCCACATTTTCAGACCTACTCTTTAGTTCCACTGTACCTGCTGCCTGGGCCAAGAGCTTCCATGAGGTGCCACTCAGTATGCTGGCTTTCTGGGTTTTATTTTTTTTCCTTTTTATTAATTAGTAATATTTCATCTGCTTTTTTTTCTACAGAAAGTTGTTGAGTTTTCTTGTATATTAGTGGCCTCCTTCCTATTCTCTTTAGTGTTGTGAATTTAAGCCTTTGAAAGGATTCCATTACTATTATCTTCACGGTTTCTTAGAAAGGCGACGACATAAATACGTGTGCTCCATTAGTACACCATATTAAACTGGAAGGCTCTACATCCTTTTTTTTCCCAAGTAATTTTTAAGTTTTGCACACATTAAAGTTCACTCTTTGTGTTGTACAGTTTTAAGGATTTTGACAAATGCATAATGTCATGTATTCAAAATTACAGTATTATACAGAAGAGTTTCACCACCCTAAAATCCCTTAGACTTCAATCTATTCACTACCCTCTGACCCCAACCCCCATAGGACCCCTGGCAAACACTGATCATTTTATTATCTCTGTAGTTTCTTTTTTCCAGAATATAATATAATTGGGATCATACAGTAGATAGTCCTTTCAGACTGGCCTTTTTCACTTAGCAATATGCATTTAAGGTTCCTCCGTGTCTTTTTGAGGTTTGACAGCTCCTTTCTTTTTGTTGCTGAATAACATTCCATTGTATGGGTGTATCACAGTTTGTTTATCCATTCACATATTAAAGGACATACTGTGCTTCCAGTTTTTAGTGACTATGAATGACCCATTCTGCATCCCTATTAGTAAGGAATGAGAGTTTCTGTTGTTCTGCATTCTTGTCAGTATTTAGTATCGTCAGCTTTTTTAGATTTTAGCCACTTGAAGAGGTGTATGTTGGTATCTCATTGTTGCTTAATTTGCAATTCTCTAATGAGAAATTATATTGAACATCTTTTCATATATTACCTATTATCTGTATATCTTCTTAGATGAGGTGTCTGTTCGGATATTTTGCCCATGTTTTTGCCAACTAGATAGTTAAAAAAAAAAGTCTTTTTTTTTTTTTATTGCTGCATAGTATCCAACTGTATGGCTATTTTCTTATATATTAACTTGTCTTCTACTGATTAACAATTAACTTTGTGATTACAAACCCTGCTGCCGTGAACATTCTTGGACATACCTCTATGCACATGTATTTATCTGTAGAATAAATCCCCAGAGGTAGAGTGCTGGATTGAAGGTTGTTGGGAAGTTCCTCTTTGGAGTGTGTGTGTGTGTGTATGTGTTTGGAAAGTGATACTGTATAGTAAGTAAAAGCATGAACTCTGAGGCCAAGCTGCCTGGGCTCATAATCCTGGCTCTCTTCCTTAGCAGTGCTGTGACCTTGGGCAAGTTACTTAAGTTTCTGTCTTGTTTTTCTAATGGGTAAAAACGAGAATTAATATATCACCTTTTTCCTAAGGTTGTGAGGATTAAATGAGTTAATTTCCTGAGGCTCATGTCTGATCATAAACACTCAATCACCATCACCTGTTAATGTTTTTATTCTAGGTTGGACTTAGCGACCACACTAGTGAAGATAAGGCACTCTTCTAGGTGGGCTGGAGCTGCCCTCTGGCTATCACTCTTGCGACTGCTCCTTGTGGGAGGTACAGTGGTCTCCACAGAGGAGCTGCAAGTTCAGGGCCAAGAAGAGAGAGACAGACCTTAGGGAGGGGCTTGGAGCTTTCTTACCCAGTCGTCTACCGAATGTAGCCACTCAAAAGCTGCCCTGTTAGCTGCTGTCCCTCTAGTTCTAGAAGATGCTTGGCACATAGCTGAATGAATAAAAGAATGAGTGAACGAAACCAGGTTTAAGAATTATTTTTTCTTCTCTTTAATTCCTTCCTGTCTTCCTCGGGTCTTCAGTAAAGTCTTGTTAACCATTACAGCCTCGCTTTGTTGTGAGCTGCTTGGGAGGGAGGGTACTGAGGAAGAGCATGTAGGGAAGCATCACAGAGTCGTCCTGCCTGAGTGCACAAGAGACACAGAACGCAGGGCCCAGGGCTCCCCAGGAATACCTGGTGGGGGGAGCCTGCTAAAGGCCTGGACCTCCTGCTTCCACGGAAAGGGATCTGCACTGCTCGTACTTGGGTATTAAAAGGAGAATGATCTCTCCAGACTGGGAAGTCTGATATATCTGGGTTAGTACAGGGACTGTTACTTGGTAACCTTTAAGTAAATGACAGCTTTTTACATTTTATTTCTAAAGTTTGGTAAAGACTAAAACTGAAGTCCTCATTTGATGCTGTATCCACTCTTCCTCACACCGTATCTGACCTCATGTATTATCGATACGGCTGCACACTCAGGACAATATTCCTAGTACAGCTGTTATTTTGGTAAGATGATTGTCAGGTCGAATGGGACTCAGAGACCAGATAGGATAGCAGGGGTCTTGGGCTTTCAACTAGCCCTTCTCAACAGCATAATCTTGCGTTAGAATCTTGAAATTTCAAAGAATCAGTTTCTGTCTCCATAAAATGGGGGATACATGCTGTAATATCTACCACCTGTCCGAGCTTAAGAGCACATCTTGACATTATATTAAAAGAGAGAGCAAACAAATAAATTAGAAAGGGCAATATACCCTGAAATCTTGACCTGAAAGTCACTATTAATGGGAAAACCATTACAGTATTATATTTCTTTAGCATTCCTAGCAGATGCTCGGCTAAGCAAAGATCTCAATTTTGAGCATTGTTTTGGAATGTGGTTATAATTTATTATTCTTATTCTCTTTCACCATTCACAAATTGGTGTGTTGAAAAATAGATCTATGTTCAAAAGGGGGTTATTTTCCAAAATTAAGTAATATACACAGTAGATGGACAGAACACACATTCACACATACATAATATTTGTGTTAATTGCTCACGTTGGCTCCTTTTTTTTTTTTTTTTTTTTTTTGGTGTTGTTGAAAATTAATAAAGGACTTAGCATGGATAGTAAAGACCAAATTAACAAAGACTTCTTTGTAGTTACCAGGCGACAATATGGATCCTGAAGCCAGGAAGTTTGTTTGGGAGAAGATTCAGGAAAAGATCGAGAAAAGTTCTTGGGACATCAGACCCAAACATGGATCTCTCCAGACGGAAGATTCAAGTCAGCCTCCTATTTTAATAATGAAACAGCTTCCAGGGTCGAGGACCTTCTTGGGGGTCTTCATTTGTGACGCATAACTGGGTGGTTTTTGTTTTGTTGGGGGGAATAAATATTTGAAGGGGGTAACCGAAGAAGGTTATGTGGCTGTTGTGATGTTATTGATACACGGGCTGACGCTATTATGGTGGATGCTATCAACTACATTATCTTTATGCCTCCAAGGTAATCTGAAGCAGCTGTCCATTGACTTGGCACCACCTTACACTGAAGTGTCTGCCCCGCCTGGGGACTGTAACCCAAGTCAACCACATGCCTCACAGACAGCTTTCTTTAGCCACTGACAGCATCAAGGAAGGAAGAGCGTGAAATCGCCGGGAATGGATGCTTCCGAAGCAGGGTTGGCTGCCGAGTGACTCTCAGGGAGGGTGGCCTGGCCATCTCCTAATCTTCTATTTGGGGGCAGCCACTAAAGGTCCTTCTCTTCAGGCAAGGAAAGAGTCACCTACTATGGAGGCGATCAGAATCCCTGGAAAATTTTCTTTCCCCCTTTGAACTCTGTAATGTTTCGCTGCAGGTCATGTCCAGGTGGAAGGCAAGGCTGGCTGAAAGCCTGAAATCTCCATCTAGAAGGATGCATCCATTCCCGTGCTCAGCGCTGCTTGCTTGTTTTGGGGACACAAGGGAGACTGCTCCCTTCGATCAGCCCAGCGCAGCCGATACCCCTTCCACCGTCTTTGTTCAGCCCAAGGCCAAAGCGGGCCGACACCCAAGTCACCCACGAAGGGAAGAAGGAACTCCAGAGAAAAGGCGAGAATCCGGCACCCATTCAGAGAGAAATGGCAGTGCGAACCGGAATTCAAGTAACCACGCTGCTGTCCAGCCCGCAGAGACCCCTGTGGATTTGCCCAGCTCTCTAGATGGGGCGTCGGACTGTGAAGCAGTTACTTTTCAGACTTCTATTCCCAGACCATCAATTATTGAAACACCAGCGGTGAGTGTTCCCAGTGTTACTGTAGAAGGAGTGGTATTGGGGGAGAGTCCAGTGTTCGGTGAGTGTCTTCAGGAAACAAGCTTGTTTAGAGTTATGAGTGAGTGAGACATTGGGGGAGCTCTTACTAGTGAGAGGAAGTGTGTAAAGCCTTTTAAATTCTCATAAGGTTCTCAAAGGATGCGGAGGGAGGCCATGACAATAAGCACCAGGGCCTTGGCAGTGGCCAACACTGACCTTTACCTGCCCCTGGTGCTCCAGAACCAGCAGTGTCTCAACACAAGATGAGGAGAAATAGGGTCTGGAAAAGCATTTAAAAATTTTTACTGGTTTGTGAATTTATCTATATGAAGATCCACAGTACGAAAGGTTTGATTATAGAATTTAAGAAGTTGCCTCTACTTAAAATGAATCACATGACATTTGGGAAAATTTGGAAAGGACCATCAGTGTATACGCACAGCAGTAAGGAAAGGAACTGGCCTATAAACCTATTCGTAATGGGGATGTTTCTGTGATCGTTTCCTGAGACTTAAAGGCAGGAGAGGGAGTTATTTGAAAAAAATGGTGCCGTTGCTCTTAAAAGGAAGCATCTTGAGTTATTTATATATCTACTTTCCTGTTTCTGGAATTACTGGATTTTAACTGTTTTTTTGTTTTGTTTTGTTTTGTTTGTTTTAACGTCTTTATTGGAGTATAATTGCTTTACAATGGTGTGTCAGTTTCTGCTTTATAATAAAGTGAATCAGTTGTACCTATACATATGTCCCCATATCTCTTCCCTCTTGCGTCTCTCTCCCTCCCACCCCTCTAGGTGGTCACAAAGCACGGAGCTGATCTCCCTGTGCTATGCGGCTGCTTCCCACTAGCTATTTTACATTTGGTAGTGTATATACGTCCATGCCACTTTCTCACTTTGTCCCAGCTCACCCTTCCCCCTCCCCGTGTCCTCAAGTCGAATCTTCTGATTGGATAGAGCTACAAAATCATTTCAAAGTTCCTGGTAATCTCAATTTGGGAGACAGTGTAGAGGCGGGGTTTCTTGAATGATGTTTTCCAGAGACACCCCTTGAGCATTCTGGGGTTGTATTCCTGCCCATGTAGCTTAGGACCAGATTGAAAAAACGGAGAAGTCTTTGGCATCAAACATTACTAAGATATTCTGATTTTTTAAGATTATTTTTTCTATCTAGTTTAACAAATCGCTTTTCGTCTGACTTGCTGATTTGAACGCAAGCAATGAGAACTGCCAAACAGTGAAGATAGGATTAAAACGGGATTTTAAAAATAGTTTCACTTGACATTCTACAGGCTTATATTAAATGATTGAAGCTCAGCCCTACTGTGTACATCCTTCTATTCTGAGACTGGACCGAGGATTTCACGAAGCCCTCTGTTATAGCAAGAACTGTAATTTTTTTTTTTCTAAATCAAAATCCAAAACAAACAGAACCCCAAATATATCTTGTTCAATTTTCAGTTTACACCCACATCCAGAATAAGACATTTGTAGTAGTACCGTAGTTAGCTTAGTGGATGGCATGGCTAAGATTATATCTGCTGCGTTAGTTAAAGGAACAAATGATGCGCTACTTTAATGGGCTGGAAGAGTTTCTTTTGGGTAGAGATTCCAGCAACCCAGGACCCACCCTATGTTGCTAAACACAGCAGCAAGTACAAGAGTTGATTTGATTTTATCTTTCTGTGTTAGTGGCATATGTGACACAGGGGTTCATGGTAAATAAGTGTATTCAAATGTAACCAATTAAACGCAGCAGGGTAACATCCATATTTGTTGTCCACTTGGTATGAACAAAGCCAAGGACAGACCACAGAGGTGAGGCAGGCCTTATGATGGAACCAGCCCTAATGCGAATCTGAATATAAGTGTCTCAAAGAGAAACACACATAGGACGTTTCAAAGGAGGTTGGAAGGTCTGGAAAGGAACATTGCAGGGGAGGTGGAATTTGAGGTTGGTCTAGAAGGAGGGTTAGGATTTTTAAAGGCAGAGATGAAGGGGAGGACCTTGCAATAAAAGGAAACTGTATGAACAAAAGCTTGAATGTAGGGGAATGCAGCATAGGGATAGGCAGGTACATCTGTTTGGTTAAGTTGGAGCGACATCTGGAAAGGTAAATTGAGGCCAGAAGTGGTTTGAAAGCTGTGGTGAAAAGGCAGTGGGGAAGCTTTGAGAATTTTGAGCAGAGGAATGTCACGCTCGGGATTTCATTGTGGGAAGATAAACAGGTGGGGCCACGTAGGATGGATTAGATTTGGGAAGACTGGAGCTGAGAGGTCATTGTAATCATCCCAGCCTGAGGATGGTCACAGAAGGAACAGCAGGAAGGTGGGGTGGGGGGAGGCAAAGAAGAGAGGACCCCACGGGGTAGCAAACGCAGCAGTGGACTCTGGGTCCCAAACTGAGCAAGGAGGAGAAAAAGACCAAACTGGGAGTGATGAAATGGAAACACTGCAAAATTAAGTGCCAGGGTGTGCAGTCCCGTGGGCGTAGTAAATGGGCATGTGTTTTGGTTCCGATTTGAGGAGCTGATATTCACAGAGAACTTGCTGTCCACCAGCCATTGTCCTGAGCGCGTTACACAGAGTATCCTATCGTTACATGGTTACAGTGAGGCGCATATTCTTACAAGTCCCATTGTACAGATGAGGACACTGAGCCTCAGAGAGGGTCAGACACTTGCCCAAGGTCACAGAGGGAGGGAGTAGTAGACCCAGGATTGGAGCCCAGTTCTGTTTGATGCCAAAGTCTATCCTCTGAATTATGACACGCTTCTACTGCTTATCATTATTCTTTGTAGGATGTTTGAGGATTTACAGTCAAGTATTCATACCTGAATTCATACCTTTCATTTTTATTAATTTGCTGAACATTGTTTTATCTGTTTCATGGTGTATAACATGACGGAAAGAGACGCTTTCTACTCTGCCTCCTGCTGATGACAAGGCTTTGTCAATGACAGTGTGGGATTGCTGTGAGATCTTCCCATTAAAAGTGCCACAGGACTGCCCAGATTTTTCATTACCTGGTACTTTTGTCATGACATGTTTCCTCTCAGAAGATGATGAATAAGCTTCTTCGTTACAAGCTTGCCTGGAGGCAAAACAGTTCTCTTTTGGAGGCACTGAGCCTCATCGTTTAAGCTGTCTTGGAAGAGGCAACAAGTAATACTTTTTTTTTTTTTTTAAGAGCTCAGCCTTGGCACATAATCATAGCTGAGAAATGAGTCCCTCTATCTGTCTTTAGTTTCCTGGGGTTCAGACAGGAGGGTGAGTCATTTCAATGTGAAACAACATCTGGTCTGAGCAGGAAAGCTCAAGATAGGGAGGCCAAGTGAACTAATTAAAGAGGAAAGGTTTTCGTTTGTGTAAGCAGACGTGCACACATCTGTATTTCTGAAGTGATGCCAATTAGTCTTCAACCTTTTTGCGGTCGTCTCTTCCCTGATCCAGGACTAAAACCAAGGTGATAACAACCATAAAAGTGGAATGTGTCTTACAATTGCTGCTATCTTCTGATTATAAATGTTTTCTTTCTTAGTGGTCTTGCAATGGAAAAGTCTTATAATGGGTGGGATCGTACAGTCAATGAAATACAGCAGTAGGCTGTTTACTCTTTATTTTTCAGCCAAGAAGTACTGTGTTCTTAATCTGTGCCAGGATAGCACTAGTCCTGGAGAAACAAAGATAGTTTAAGACACAGTCCGTGAAGCTGCTTACATTCCAGTAGGAGATACGGTTGGGTAACTGGGCAGTGTCAGTGCAGTACGAGAAGGCTTATGGGTCAGCACTGGACACCATAGGAGCACATGGAAGAGACTCCCATCTTAGCCTTGGGAAGACAAGGGGGGCTGGAATATATGGAGAAGGATTTCTACTTTATTTTATCATTGCACATCAGACCTAACACTGCCTTCTTACTAGCTGAATGGTGCTATTTTTCTCCTCTCTCCCTCTCCCTTGACAAATCTGGCAGTGTAAGAAAGGCACAGCTCCCACAAGAAGCAACTAAGGGCTTCAGAGTTAGTATGGAAGTTTCAGAAAGTCTTTCTATAGCAGTGGTAAGTTTCCATCCAGTTCTTTTTTTTTTTAATATTTATTTATTTATTTTATTTTATTTTATTTTATTTTATTTTTGGCTGTGCCAGGTCTTAGCTGCGGCAGGCGAGCTCTTCACTGCAGCGTGAGGGCTTCTCTCTCTCTAGTTGAGGCGCGAGGGCTTCGCTGTGCCGCGGCATGTGGGATCTTCAGGGACAGAACCCGCGTCCCCGGTGTTGGCAGGCGATGCTTTGCCACTGGACCACCGGGGCAGTCCCTTCATCTAGTTCTTACGCCAACAAAGTAGCCAGCCTAACACAGGAAGAGAAAGTAACTGTGGTTCTGGAAATCATTCCTGGGTATTTTAACTAAAAGTCTACTTTACAAAAAGGAAGGGAAACAGAGCCTGTAAGTGCAGTTGCTAACTGCACTGCTTTTTGTAACAGGCTGGCTTTGCTACTAGACAGAGAAGTGGTAACCAAGACATCCCCAAAACGCAAATCGTGCTCTGGACGCAGTGTCACAGGCTCAGGTGGTCACTCCTTTCACATTGTTGTGCAATCATCATTACCATCCATCTCCAGAACCTTTTTCATCTTTTCCAGCTCAAACTCTGTATCCATAAAACACTGACTCCCCATTGGCCCCTCTTCCCACTCCCTGGCAACTGCCATTCTACTTCCTGTCCCTATGAATTTAACTACTCTAAGTACCTCATGTTAAGTGGAGTCACACAGTATTGTCCTTTTGTGTCTAGCTTATTTCACTTAGCATAATGTCCTCAAGGTTCATCCATGTTGAAATGTGTCAGAATGTCCTTCCTTTTTAAGGCAGAATAATATTCCATTGTATTTTTATACCACATTTTGTTTACATATTCATCCACCAATGAACACTTGGGTCATTTCCACCTTCTGGCAATTGAGGTTATTGCTTTTCTGAACATGGGTATACAAATAACTCTTCAAAACCTTGTCTTCAATTCTTTTGAGTATATACCCAGAAGGAGAATTGCTGAATCATATGGTAATTCTATCTTTGCTTTTTTGAGGAGCTGACGTACTGTTTTCTACAGTGGTTGTACCACTTTATATTCCCACCAACAATGCACGAGTGTTCCAATTTCTCCACATCCATGCCGCCACTTGTTGCTTTTTGAAGTTTTGTTTGTTTTGATAATAGCCATTCTATTGGGTGTGAAGTGGTGTCTCACTGTGGTTTTGTTTTGCATTTCCCTAATGATTAGTGATATTGAGCATCTTTTCATGTGCATATTGGCCATTTGTTATATTCTTTGGAAAAATGTCTATTCAAGGCCTTTGCCTCAATTTTTAAATTGAGTTGTTTATTTTATGTTGTTGAATTATAGCAGTTCCTTATATATTCTGGTTATTACTTCCATGTCAGATATATGATTTGTAAATGTTTTCTCCCATTCTGTGGGTTGCTTTTTCATTCTGTTCATAGTGTCCTTTGATGTACAAAAATTTTAATTTTGATGAAGTCTAATTTATCTATTTATTCTTTTGTTGCCTGTGCTTTGTGTGTCATATTTAAGAAATCATTGCCAAATCTAATATCATGAAGTTTTCTCTATGTATTCTTCTTAGACTTTTATAGTCTTAGCTCTTATATTTAGGTCTTTTGAGTTAATTTTTATATCTGGTATAAGTTAAGGATCCAAATGCATTCTTTTGCACATGGATATCCAATTTTCCCAACACCGTATGTTGAAAAGACTATCCTTTCCCCATTGAATGCTCATGGCATCCCTGTGAAAAATCATTTGACCATGTATATGAGGGTTTATTTCTGGGCCCTCTATTCTATTCCACTGGTCTATATGTCTGTCTTTATGCTAGTACCACACTGTTTTGATTACTGTAGTTTGTAGTAAGTTTTGAAATCAGGACATGTGAGACCTCCAACTTTGTTCTTTTTCAAGACTGTTTTGGCTATTTTGGGTCCCTTGAGATTCCATATGAATTTTAGGATGGATTTTTCTATTTCTTCAAAAAATTATTGGGATTTTGATAAGGATTGCGTTGAATCTATAGATGGCTTGGATAGTATTGACATCTTAAAAACATTAGGTCTTCTAATCCGTGAATATAGTTTGTCTTTCCATTTATTTGTGCCTTTTTAAATTTCTTTCAGCAATGTTTTGTAGTTTTCAGTACACAAGTCTTTTGCCTCCTAGGTTATGTTTATCCCTAGGTATTCTATTCTTTTTGATGCTATTGGAAATGAAATTGTTTTCTTAATTTCCTTTTCTGATCTTTCATTGTTGGTGTGTAGAAATGCAATTGGTTTTTTTGTACATAGGTTTTTCATCTTGTGATTTTGCTGAATACATTTATTAGTTTGAATAGTTGTGTGTGTGTATATCTGTGGAATTTTTATATTTTATACATATGAGATCATTATAATCTGTGAACAGAGATAATTTTACTTCTTCCTTTCCAATTTGGATGCCTTTTATTTCTTTTTCTTGTCTAAATGATCTGACTTGAACTTTCAATACTATTCAGCAACACTGTGTTCAACAGAAGTGGCAAAAGCGAACATCCTTGTCTTGTTCTTGATCTTAGAGGATAAGCTTTCAGTCTTTCACCATTTAGTATGATCCTACCATTGAGTACAATGTGGGTTTTTTATATATGTCCTTTATTATATGAAGTAATTTCCTTCTATTCCTAGTTTGTTGAGTATTTTTATCATGAAAGGGTATTAAATTTTCTCAATGCTTTTTCTGCATTAATTGATATGATCATATTTTCCCCCTTCATACTGTTAATATGTTGTTGTATTGATTGATTTTTTTGTATGTTGAACCATCTTTGTATTCCAGGATTAAATGGTATAATCCCACTGGGTCATGGTGTAATCCTTTTAATATGTTATGGAATTATGTTTGCTAGCATTTTGTTGAGGATTGTTGCATCAATAGTTATCAGGGATATTTATCTCCAGTTTTCTTTTCTTGTAGTGTCTTTGTCTGACTTGGACATCAGGGTAATGCTTGCCTCATAGAATGAGTTAGGAAGTGTTCCGCTCTCTTCAATTTTTTGGAAGCTTTTGAGAAGGGTTGGTGTTAATTCTTTTTTGTTTTTTTGGTATTAATTCTTTACATGTTTGGTAAAATTCACCAGTGAATCTGGCCCAAGGCTTTTCTTTGTTAGGAGGTTTTTGGTTTCTGGTTCAATCTCCTTACTAGTAATAGGTCTGTTCAGATTTTCTATTTCTTCACGATTCAGTCTTGGTGAAGAGGAGCCACTTTGATAGCACCACTTAAGTATGGTAATCACAATCATGATTACCACTTGCTGAGCACTATTAATAGTTTAGGCGTGGTGCTAAATGCTTTACGTGGATTAGATCATTTGATCCTTCTAATCCTCCTACAATGTTAGCTTCTGATAATTCCAATCAATTCTCAGCTCAAAACCCTCCAATGGCTCTCTCATTCACTCAGAATAAAAATCAAGTCTTCACAGTAGCCCATAGGTCCTTTACAGAGTATGTCCATTACCTCTCTGAACTCACCTCCTACTGGTGGGGAAATTAAGACTCAGTGGAGTTAGGCATATGATCCATTTCCACTCTAAGGGTAACCTTTGCAGCAGGCTGGGAAGCTCAATTCAACCAGTCAAAGCATGACTTTCTTGGGCTGTACAGAACTCATGTTGCCAATAACTGAATAGCTGTTAATTCTGTTCTCCTTGTCTAGGCTCCACGCCCATCCTTCCTCTTCTCTTGGCACAGTCTCTGTTAAGACCTAGGATAGTTAATTAAGTGGGTTTCAGCTTCCTTGGTTAGAATCAGATTCCGACTATGCTCTCTTGGCCATGTTAATTGGAATTTGGTGTTGGAGAGGCTACTGGATACCTATTAACAGAAAAACTCTTGGAGATATTCACCTCCATAGGCAACTGATCTCATTCAACAAATTAATTTTATTTTCAATGTCTTAAAGTTGCCTTGAAGTCAAGCCTTGGGAATACCATCTGTAGAGGGCAGTGTTGCTTAGAAGCATATTGTAAACTTGTATGTAAACATCTATCACTCCCTCATCCCACCCTAACCCTGCATTCCCTTTATTTAAGCATCATTAGGGGCAACTGTGCTAGGCTGCATTTCTACTTTCTAGTACAAACTAGTGTTCCTGCATTTCTTTAGAATGAAATCTTCCCTTCTTTTTCCTATGGACCCTAATAGAAGAGAACAGAATTCTAGGCTACCTATTAAAAAAAATACCCTATTAAGAAAGCTTTCTGCCAGACAGATGATTTGACATAAAAGCAATTCTAATAGAAAGCAACTTACAGACCCATGCAATCAAATGTTAGTTTTCTAGTTCCTTTTCATACTCTTAGCAAAATCACAAACTGCCCCCCTCGACACACACACGCCAACACCAACAAGGTGGGTATCTTAACAAGCTGGTGGGAATACCATACCATTCATTTTAAGCCCTGATAATTTCTTACACTATGTTTCTGCTTTCAAAAGATGTTAAACATAGTGGCGTGATAGTGCGTGATATACCCAGTGTACTCAGACAGGAATTTTCCAATCCAGGTATTCAGTTGCATCCCAACTGGAAAAGAGAGAGACAGCTTCTTGGATTCTCTTAGAATGAAATAAAATAAATAGTCCTCATAAAACCACGCAAATTTTACATCGAACCACTTTGACTGTTGGAGACCATCCATAAAAGATGACATGGTGGCAAAAATGCAAAATTTTCAGACAATTTAGAGCTGAGGGGCATATATGTTCCAAGCTAAGAAATAAAAGTTGAGTGCATAGGGGCTTCCCTGGTGGCGCAGTGGTTGAGAGTCCGCCTGCCGATGCAGGGGACGCGGGTTCGTGCCCCGGTCCGGGAGGATCCCACATGCCGCAGAGCGGATGGGCCCGTGAGCCATGGCCGCTAAGCCTGTGCGTCCGGAGCCTGTGCTCCGCAACGGGAGAGGCCACAACAGTGAGAGGCCCGTGTACCGCAAAAAAAAAAAAAAAAAAAAAGTTGAGTGCATAATTTTAGCAAATTTTAAAGCATTGTTCTCAAGTGAGGTTTCTCCTGCGTTCACAATTCAGATAAGAATTATATATATTTTCTGAGGTGGTGTTGATATGTTGGAGGGAGAGGTACAAAAGGAAGAGGTCAGCCCATTTCTGAGCCACACCTATTTCTAGCACATCAGAGAGAACCTGGCAATCTGCCCATGACCTAGTTGATCCTTTGCCCTCCTTTTCACCGGTGGTTAATAAAAGAGCAGGGTTTACTTTGTTCATAGGCAATGGCCTGGGATTGTCTAACCAAAGAGTCACCAAGGAGATTCCAAGACCCATTTTCCCAAAATAACTGCTTCTGTAGAGTTGGGATTTCCATCCTCTTGATTATATAGTACGTAGTTGTCCTTTAGTCAAAAATTATCTGCTATTTCACTCGCTGAGTACATGGGAAACTTTAACATTTCATATGCTCCAGGAACCATAGGGACGAGTTGAATGAATGTGCTACATCAATCATGGCAAGTTAAAGGCTTTTTCTCTAGCCAAGGACATGTGTTAACCTGACCTGAACTGCCTGTAGTTTTGCACTCACAGTTCCCCCTTTCCCAAGAAAATAGATCTCATCACGTTAACACTTTTTCCATTATGAGGTTGACACGCTCGCTTTTGTAATTCTGCACCAGGGGAGGAGAGAGTTTGGAAATTGGAGGCAATTAGAGGAAGAGGGAGTCTCCACAAAGGGCACAGGACCTGCTATGGGAAGTGTTTATGATTTTGTTGTGGGAGGCTGGTTTGTGGGTATCCCACATTCAGTTAAATGGAAAATGACAGCCCTGGCAACTGTTATATTTTTAGATAAAACAACACAGTCTTATAGAAAGTTCAAATGTGATATATGTATACCTATAATTAGAGCCAATTTAAAGTTATCTCTTTTAAAAAATCACTTATATATGGCCAAGTCATCTTCACCAAAGCCACGAAGGATACTCAATGGGGAAAAGACAGTCTCTCCAATAAATGGTGCTGGGAAAACTGGATATCTACATGCAAAAGAATGAAATTGGACCCTTATCTTACACCAAACACAAAGATCAACCCCAAATGAATTAAAGACTTAAATGTAAGACCTGAAACCTTAAATCTCCTAGAAGAAAACAGGGGAAAAACACTTGACATGGGCCTTGGCAATGAGTTTTTGGATTTGACATCAAAGCACAGGCAACAAAAGCAAAAATAAACAATTGGGGCTATATCAAACCAAAAAGCATATGCACAGCAAAGGAAACAATCAACAAAATTAAAAGGCAGCCTACAGATTGGCAGAAAATATTTGCAAATCATATATATGATAAGGGGCTAATAAAATATATAAGGAACTCATACAATTCAATAGCAAAACCCCCCCAAATAACCCAATTAAAAGATGGATAAAGGCCCTGTATAGACACTTCATCAAAGAAGACACACAAATGTCCAATAGGTACATGAAAAGAGGTTTAATATCACTAATCATCAAGGAAATGCAAACCACAGTGAGATATCACTTCATACCTGTTAGGATGGCTATTATCAAGAAGCCAAAAGATAAATATTGGCAAGGATGTGGAGAAAAGAGAACCCTTATGCACAGTTGATGGGAGTGTAAATTGATAAGCCATTATGGAAAACAGTATGGTGGTTCCTCAAAAAATTAAAAATAGAACTACCATATGACCCAGCAATTCCACTTCTGGGTATATATCCAAAGGAAATAAAATCACTACCTTGAAGAGATATCTGCACCCCCATGATCACAGTGGGGTTATTCACAGTAGCCAAGACATGGAAACAACCCAAGTAACTGTCAATGAATGAATGGATAAAGATAATGGGACACACACACACACACACACACACACACACACACACACACAAAGGAATATTATTCAGCCTTAAAAACATGGAAATCCTGTCATCTGTGACAACATGGATAAACCTAAAGAACATTATGCTAAGTGAAATAAGCCAGACACAGAAAGACAAATACTGCATGATCTCACTTATGTGTGGAGTTCAACTAAAAAAGCTGAACTCATAGTAATAGAGTGATTGTTGCCAGGGGTTGTGGGTAGTGGGGGAAAGGGGAGATGTTGATCAAAGGTACAAACTTTCAGTTTTAAGATGAATAAGTTCTGGAGACCTAATGGACAGCATGGTGACCATAGTTAATAATAACATACTATATCCTTGAAATTCACTAGGAGAGTAGATCTCAAGTGTTCTTACCACACACACAAAAGGAGGTAACTATGTGAGATGATGCATATGTTAGCTAATTGGGGTAATCATTTCTCAATGTATACAGATATCGACACATTACGTTGCATACCTGAAATATATACAATTTTCTGTTTGTCAATCACTCTCCAGTAAAGCTGGAATAAATCACTCTCCCTCATCTGCTTTCTGATGTACTGACTTAAGGGGGAAGGAAGGAGGCACTAGACCTGGGGAGTTGCTGGCAATCAGGAAGTCCTGGCCACCCCCTGCTTGTGAAAGATGGCTGTGAGAAAAATCATGTATGTAGAGGCCGAATAAATGGTGAGGTCTTGGGACTTCCCTGGTGGCGCAGTGGTTAAGAATCCACCTGCCAACACAGGGGACACGGGTTCGATCCCTGGTCCGGGAAGATCCCACGTGCCGCGGAGCAACTAAGCCCGTGTGCCACAACTACTGAGCCTGAGCTGTAGAGCCCATGAGCCACAACTACTGAAGCCGGCGCGCCTGGAGCCTGTGTTCTGCAAAAAGAGAAGTGACCGCAAAGAGAAGCCCACGCACCACAACGAAGAGAAGCCCGCACTCGCTGCAACTAGAGAAACCCCACGCACAGCAACGAAGACCCAACGCAGCCAAAAATAAATAAATAAAATATAAATAAATTTTTTTAAAAAAGGGTGAGATCTTGTGTAAGGAAGCTCTTGAACAGGAACGTCAATGCACATGCCCTAAACCAGTAATATCTGCTTTCTTACCCTCTTTGACTGAGCTGGATGTTTTAGGAGATACACACACAGGAAGCAGGAAGGAAGGAAGAGCAACTGAATAGACTCTGCTGCATAGTCAGGTGACGGCTCTCCTAGCTGGCTCTCCATCCCAGGGCTTTACCTAGGATTCCAGGAAGCCTGTCTCTGGACTGAGTCTCTGCCAGGACCCACCTAACCTGGATGTGTAATACTTGAGTCTCTGTAGGGAGAGGTATCTTGGTGTGGTGGTGTTGCAAGTTGACCTGAGCTATTTTGACCATTCAGAATTGTCCAGTAAACAGTGGTAGCCTCCAACAAGTAGAGGCGCCTGGGGGCTCCATGTCTACCCATCCACAACTTGCTCCCCAGTGATGTGCTTCACTAAAGAAGGTCTCACATGAATCCTGCCACGGGTACAAACATCTGTTGGCGAGAGCGCACAAAAAGAGGCATCTTCCCTGACCCTGAATGCTGGAAGAAGTTCCCTAGCTCTTGTCCTTTTACGTAGTAGCCCTTGGCATGAATAGAATGATACATAGGAAGGTGACAGTATGCTAATGGCAAAACCAGCCAGCCATGCGAGTCAAATGGGGTGAAGAGCCCTCTGTTGGATGTGGGTCCAAGACCAACTGGAGTTTAAGATCCAGGATGTGATAAAGGAGTTGGATTTCTGAACTGGCCACCTTCTCAAACTTCATTTTACAAAGGCAGAAACTCTGGTCAGTCAAGGACCTTGAATACCATTCATTTCACAAGGGAAAAATAATTTCCAAAATCTCTTAGGCTAATAACAAATCCTCTAGTTGAGATTTGGCTAGCCTCATGTGGAACATTTGCTGTGGTCATCTCTGGAAGTAGATACCTGAATAGGGTGCTTCAAATACTAACTAAGCACCTCTGAGTGTAGCCTCCAAAACTTTCTTTGCTCTCAAGAAGGAACACAAGGAAAAATGTTCTGGAATTTGGCCTTTGGACATTGTTGGGTAAGGATGGGATGCTTGGCGCTGCTGTAGCCATCCTGTAAGTGGGTGAGGACACACTTGTAGATAAAAGCAAATAACCTTGAGATGGTGGAGTAGGAAGAAAGAACCTGGGTTCCTGAAGATGCCATGGAAGCACTTCAACTGCAACTCAATGTCCAGGGGATACAGATACTCAAAGTGTTTACGCCAAAGTATTAAAAAGTAATTACAGATGTTTTAACAAGGGTGATCCAGACTGACTTACCTATCCCCGGGAAATTTCCAGGTGGTCTCACAGTCATCTCAAATTCAATGTGTGCAAAAATGAACTATCCTTCCTCCAAACCTCCTCTTCCTTGTATCACTTAGGATGCTTTTAGCTGTAAGAAACAGAAAAACTTAAACTTAGACGCTATGTAAACGTATTATGTCGCTTAAAAACAAGCCCCAAGGGTGGGTGGCTTTGGAATGGGTTGATTCAACAGTTCAATGAAGCCATGGAGCATCTAGTGTCTTCCATCTTTCTGCTTAGCCACCCGTGGCCTTGGCTTCACCAACGTGTGTTTCCCTTGGTGGTGATGAAATGGCTCCCAGTAGCAGCTGGGTCACGTGACTTCTCCCTCCCCCTCTAACCTCCCACACACTTTGGACAATCCCTCCTCATAATGTTATTGCTCTGTCCCCTTCTCTGTCACCATCCCCAATACCTAGTTCCAGGTTGGTGCCTTCTCCTAGGCTGGCCTAGGACTTGGTGTTTACCTCAAGTAAAGCACTTATTAACCCGCACCATATTTGTTCATATGTCTGGCTGTCCCACTAGGCTATCAGGAGCTTGAGGACAGGGGCTGTATCCTTTTTCCTTTCTACCTATGATGGGCAGTGCCTAGAACAATGCCGGACAAATATTTGTTGAATAAATTGAAGGGTGAATCAGCAAAATCAAAATCAGGGGAGAGGTTTATTGTACATGAGCCTTCACAGAGCCTTATCATTTCACCTTTGTTTAGTGTTGCCAATATCTTTGTGATCCATTCCTTGTTTTAGAAATGGATGGAAATAATTTAAGACCACACCAGAGAGTAGGGGTCAAGATATTTTCCCTTTGAAGGATGAACGGTTTATTACTCAGGTTTAAGACAAATGAGCCAGAAAAACTTATTTTGAAGTGAACTCAGCTAGAGGAAGCAGTTTTCTTTCAACTGTCCTTCTAGACTACTTTCTGAAGCCCTCAATGAATTCCCCACATGGCAAAGAACTAACCTCTTTATGCTTCTGTTTACCTATTTTCAAAATGAGAGTTTTTATTATTCTAGTGCCGTGTTGGAAAGAATGACTATTTATACAGAAATTTAAGAACTACAGGAGAAAATAGAGAATATTAATAACAAAACGATGACACCATTGAAACGGGAGCTGAAGGAAACAAAGAGATGCATTCACCTCATCACTCTCTGTGATTTTAATAGCATGTGGAGAAGTATATAGATAATCTTGTTCACATTATTAAGACTCTGAGCTGTATTAAAGACACTGTAATAATGGCTTAAATTTCTTTTCACAATTCTGACTTTACAATGTTTTTGGCTGAAAGAAAAAACTTTTTTTTTCTGATTTGCAAAGAACTCAGTATCTGAAAGATATTTTCAGTTAATCTGATTAAAGCATAAAGCATATGATTTTGCACTTAATGGGTTACTTTCTAAATCGGAGATAAAAGCCAATGATGTACATATTATTGTCAAGTTAGAGGGTGTTAATGGAGAAAAAAAGTAATTTGATTTAACAAGGAACAAATCATTTCATTCAGCAGGTTATTTCTTCTGTGCCTTCAGTAGTTGGTGTGAAGTCTAACTTGGGAGCTTTAAAGTTTTCGTTCATTCCTTGGTTCAACAAACATTAATGGGGGCCTAACACATGCTGGGTTAGCTGCTGAGTTTGCCACAAAGAAGCAAGCACTCATTTTGCCTTGGAGCTGCTTGCCCTGCGTTAGGACAGGAGTCAGGCAAAAAAAACCACAACAACAAAAAACAAAGAAAACCAGCTGCAAAATGAGGTCATCAATGCCAAAATGGCATTATCTCATTTCTACGGCTTATTGTTCAAAGCATTATACAATTATACACACTCTTTTCTTTCCCATCCAATGAAATGGCCATAAACCCAAATGATCACATATCAGTTTCTCATAATGCAGGGTCTCAAAGCTGGAAGGTGTTCACCAGGTAAGCAAGGCAGAGAAAGGCAGTAGGTGGCCAAGAGCCTGACTCCAATTGGCTTAAACAGGAAGGACATTTCTTATCTCACATAACTAGGTGTCCAGAGGTTGGCTGCCTTTGGAGTTGCTGAAAGAAGCAGAGGGGCACTTTCAGGCTCTGGGGCAGACCCTCTCATGTCACAAGCCCATTTAGCCCCCGGGGGGGATATTCATTTATCTCAAAGTGGATGGCTAGATTTTTTCAATGAAACTTTTATTAAGAAGTTAAGGAAACGGAGCAAATATACAGAGGGTTGAAATGAATGTTTACAGAGCAAAGAGATTCTCTTTTTCAATCCACTTTGCAGGCCGTTTGTGTTCTTTTCTTTCAACTAACCTGGGAATGCATGTCAGCAGTCCCAGCAGCCCAGCCCAGACTTTGAACTTCAGGTGAAAGTTTTGCATTCCTCTGCTCCTCAGGGACCAGCTTGTTGGCACCTCCTGCAGATGGGAACCCCAGGCTGGGCATCTAGGGCATCCCTCCCCTCCTACCCCCTGCAGACATGCTCTGCTCTCTTGGAAGAAGACACGTTCCCTGCTGGCCTGTAAGGTATTTTCCTGGGCATGGAAGCATGAGCTCAGGCCTGTCTCCTAAATACCTCTTTGACTTCAGGTCTTTGAAATGATATTCTTATCCCAGGCTAGTTTTAAAATGCATGTTTGCTTCAGGTATTCACTAGCCTATTGTTACGGCCAATTCTTCACTTTAGATTTTCTGTACTTCCCGTGCTTGTGTGTGGCACCATCTTTCCTGCGTGACCATTTGGATTATAATTCATTGTCCCCAGAGGCCATAAGCAAAACCCCTCTTTGAGTTCCAAAGGCTGACTGTTGAATGACCTACTGGATTGTTTATTCCTGTCTGAGGGAGCTTCCAATGGGTGGCTCATTTGCAGGACACAAATGACAAGTCCCCAGCCAAGGTTGACCAGCTCTCCCATTGTCTTTTTGGATCATGGAGGAGCTCAGTGAGGAGCAATCCTTCAGAAGCTAATTGCTAAGTTTTACAGCAGCAGAATTGCTTTACAAGGACAGTACCGAAACCAGACCTGATTCCCATGGATTCATTCCTTTATCCAACAAGTATTTAGCAAGAACGTGAAATGTGACCAGGCACCGTTCTAGGAACTAGAGAGCCAACCGGTTGCGAAGAAAACAGCCCTTGTGGAGACTCCAGCCTACTGAGGGAGGCACACAATAAATAAGATAGACTAGTAAGTTATATAATATGTTACAGATAGTAATAACTGCAGGAGAGAAATGAAGCAAGGGAAAGGATGTAAAATGTTAGGGGTGAGGGGGTGCAGAAATTCTGGAGAGGGTGACCACAAAGCACCTTGCTCTTATTTGGGGTTGATGTCTGTCTTAGTCTGTTGGGGTTACTATAACAAAAGACTACAGACTATAAACAACAGAAATTTATTTATTATATAAATTTATTTATTATATAAATTTATTAGAACAGGTTTATAAACAACAGAAATTTATTTCTCACAGTTCCAGATACTGGGGTTCTGAGAGCAGGGTGCCAGCATGGTCAGGTGAGGGCCGTCTTCCCAGTTAAGACTTCTTGCTGTGTCCTCACATGGCGGAAGGGGCAAGGGAACTCTCTGGGGTCTCTTTTATAAGGGCATTAATCCCTTTCATGAGGGCTCCACCCTCATGACCTAATCACCTCCCAAAGGCACCACCCCCTAATACCATCAGCTTGGGCATTAGGTTTTCAAATATGAATCTGGGGGTGGGGACACAAACGTTCAATACACAGCAATACCCATTTTGTGGTGGTCACTATTCCCATTGTTCACGCTGCTGTTTAACTGATAAACAGTTCCATCCCATTCTTTATCCCAGTTGTTCTCAACCCTGGCTGCATCTAGAATCATTTGGGGGAGTTTTTTTTTGTTTTTTTAATTGCTAATACTAATACTGACTAATAATTCTAGCACTCTCAGAATTTGTATTTAATGCATCAGAGCTGGGACTGTTGCATCAGTATTTTAAAAGCTTTCCCCAGAGAGATGCAACATGTAACAGCTTCTTTATTGTTCTTTTACCCTCACATTTTTTGAGATCCTTAAGGAAAACAATGCCCAGTACCAGATGTGAAGGATTCCTGATAATTCCTTTGTAAAGTGAATGGTGAAGCACAGTAAGAAGGGAAAAGGAAGTTTCTGTGATTTAGTTTGTTTTTTAAGTGACTATTTCCTACTCAGTAAGTCATGCCTTTTCAAATCTCCTTTGAAGCTTAAAACAAAAATCGCCCTGCCTATCAGCACTATATGTAGATGTATTTTCCCTCCTACCATGCAAATAGAATCAATGGCATCCTTCAAATACTAGGCTCAAAAGCATAGTTATATACTTGGCAACGAACTGGCAATCTTTCAAAATTCACCTTCAAGTTCCATGACTTGCCTCTCTAAGAAAGAAGGACCTAGATGGCTTTATAAAGAGAAGAAGAAAGAGAATGGCTTTATCCTTCCTTCTTCGGAACCAGTTCCAACCAAATTATTTCCACCCTAACTGAGAGCTTGTTGTTTTTCCTTTACTATGACATTATCGGGAGACGACTCTGCCTGCTTTAAGAAACCCTCAATGCTACCACCCTCTCTTCGGCTGCTGGAGACTCTTTCCCCATAGTTTCCACTACGTGACATAGCAATTATGAGGTCTTAGTCACACATTGCCATCTCCCTGCAGAAATCATTAGGCAGTGGTTTCTTACATCCCGAGGAGTTCCCTCTTAATCTTTTTTTTTTTTTTTTGCGGTACGCGGGCCTCTCACTGCTGTGGCCTCTCCCGTTGCGGAGCACAGGCTCCGGACGCACAGGCTCCGGACGCGCAGGCTCAGCGGCCATGGCTCACGGGCCCAGCCGCTCCGCGGCATGTGGGTTCCTCCCGGACCGGGGCACGAACCTGTGTCCCCCGCATTGGCAGGCAGACTCTCAACCACTGCGCCACCAGGGAAGCCCCCCTCTTAATCTCTTGATCTTCACCAGGGGAATTTTGGATTTGCCTTATCTGATTCATTAAATAGTGTATCTGTCAGAGTTCTCAAGAAAAACAGAACTAATATGGTCTGTGTGTACCAATGTCTACATGTTACATCTATCTATCTATCCATGTACTGAGAGAGATTTTAAGGAATTGGCTCATGAAATTAAAGGGACCTGCAAGCCCTAAATCCACAGGACAGGACAGCAGGCTGGAAACTCAGGCAGGACTTGATGCTGCAGTCTTGAGGTAGAATTCCCTTTTCTTCAGGAAACTTCAGTCTTTACTCTTAAGGCTTCTAATTGATTGGATGAGGCCCGCTCATGTTATTGAGGGTTCTCTCCTTTCCTTAAAGTCGTCTGTAGACGTTAACCACATCTACAAAATACCTTCCAGCAACACCTACATTCGTGTTTGATTAAATGCCTGGGTAGCATAGCCTTGCCAGGTTGACAGGTAAAACGACCACAAGGAGTTTGACGAAGAGAAAAGCATCATGGAATTTGGAGTCAGAAAACCTGGGATCTAGTCCCAACTCTCCATTCAACTTGCTAAATGGATCCTGAGCTTGATTTTGCTCTTCTGGAAATTTGGGGATGGGGCATCGACAAGAAGTTTCTAATGCAGTGAAATCCCATTTGGATCTAGAATTCTCAGAGCCTTTCAAGATCATTCACCATCTGGAATGTTTCCCCCCCTTATCTTAAAGTAGGTCTGCTCCTGGGTTACAGATTTTGTGCTCATTACCACAAGGGCTTTCCAGTGAGTGAAAAGGTGTTCTCTGAGGAAGAGTGGATGAAAAAAGACATGGATGGAGCGACTCCAGGAGAGACTGGCTATGACAGAATCGAATGGAAGGATTTAAGTTGAGGATGATGCTGTAGCATTGTGACTACAGAGTCTTTGCTGTGGGGGCCTCTGAGCTCCTTTTGATTCTATTGGGGGTGAGCATTGCTCTCCCAGACTCAGCCCTGGCCTGATACCAAGTGTGAATTTTTGCTGCTCAGAAGAGTTTTCTCTTGGATGACTGAATCATTTTAGGCTTATTTTAGACCATGGTTGGTATCAAATACTCCATGCAAGTGTCAAGTCACAAGATCTATAGAGCTGCCCCCCTCTTATCTATGGGGGATATATTCCAAGGCCCCCGGTGGATGCCTAAAGCCAGAGATAGTACCGAACCCTTTATATACCATGCTTTTTCCTATACTAATGGGTGGGTAGCATATACAGTGTGCATACTCTGAACACAGGAATGATTTTGCATCCTGGGCAGGATGCAGCGGGCTGGTGGGAGAGTTCATCATGCTACTCATAATGGTGCACAATTTAAAACTTAGGAATTGTTTATTTCTGGAATTTTCCATTTAATACTTTTGGACTTCAGTGGACCGTGGGTAAATGAAACCGAGGAAAGCGAAACCGTGGATGAGAGGGGACTTCTGTACATTTGTTGACTTGTTGCAAATGGTCAGTTCCCAAGCTTCTCTTCCTCTAAAATATGCTTTCCCCCGACAGTGAAAATGTTGGCAGATAAATTCATTTAACTGTCACTAACAGAGCTCTTAACTCCAGCCCTGGCCTTGGACAGCAGCGGTGACCTCAGCCCTGTTTACTCACTACATCCTGTTGCTGGGAATCAAACCCGAGCTTTGGTGTTAAGAAGCATTTTTCATTCTTCCCCAGATCTGTATTTCATCTGTGACTGAATAACTTTAAAAGGAAAGAAGTTCATAAGTTTCAACATATTACAGATTTCCATAAAAAAATGAAATTATCCATGTGGCTGCAGACACACGGACATGCTGTACCTGGCAAGGGGCCTGTGTGTCTTAGGGGAAGAAACCCCAATTCAGACGACTGAGGCAAGTACAGCTTTTATACGGAAAAGTCCAGAGTCGGGCGGGCTTTGCAGTGCCTGCTACAGTGACCCAGAGATGGGACCAGAGACCAGCTCTCCCCACATCGCCTCACTGGTTTTCTAGTGACACTTTGTTTTTTTTAAGGTTGCCTCCACTCATGGTCACCTCAGGCTACCAGCAGTAGTTCTTAGGGTTTCGGGTGTTCACATCCCCGTTCAGCTGCAGAGTTGTTCTTTTTCAACCATAGACCAAGTCTTGGACTTTGTTTTCTTGTCCTGATGTCCACGGAGATGGACGTTGTCTGCTAGACAAGTCAGATCCTACCTCTGGCGCTGGGCTCAAGGTCACCCTACCTGTCTCATGTGCCTGTCCATCAGAGGAGGGCACAGTGGATTCAGGAGAGGCTCGGTGACAAGTACAAATACATTTCAGAAATGACTTGGAGTCATTCTTTTTTTTTTTTGCGGTACGCGGGCCTCTCACTATTGTGGCCTCTCCCGTTGCGGAGCACAGGCTCCAGACGCGAAGGCTCAGTGGCCATGGCTCATGGGCCCTGCCGCTCCGCAGCATGTGGGATCTTCCCGGACCGGGGCACGAACCCGTGTCCCCTGCATAGGCAGGCGGACTCTCAACCACTGCGCCACCAGGGAAGCCCTAGACCTTGTTTTTGATGTCTATTTCACATTATCTAAATACATCCAGTTATGCAAATTTACATTTTTATTTGCTGGACATTAAATGAATGTAAAATTTCCTAAAATAAAATTTTTTTTTTTTTTTTGCGGTAAGTGGGCCCCTCACCATCGCGGTCTCTCCCGTTGTGGAGCACAGGCTCAGCGGCCATGGCGCACGGGCCCAGCCGGTCCACGGCGTGTGGGATCTTCCCGGACTGGGGCACGAACCCGTGTCCCCTGCATCGGCAGGCGGACTCTCAACCACTGCGCCACCAGGGAAGCCCCATTCTTCCTTTAAACATTTTGATGTGAAAATTGTTTAGTTGAATTCCAGGTAATTTTTGTTTTCAGCCATCACACATGTTACATTTTATATGTGGGAGGACAATGTTGATGATTTGGAAAACCACTCACAAAAGACTTTCTTTGGTTATCAAAATGGAAAAGTTGAGCGTACTTTTCTTCTTTCTTTGAAAAGCAGTAAAAGTTCTCTGCGTCACTGAAGAGCAGATGGGAAGTAAAAAGTCTGAATAACAAAAAGTCAGTCCTATAAATATTCATCCTCACCATTTCGTTCGGCTCTATTGCTCTCGTTTCCCTTCCACCAGTCACACACAGTAAAGATAACATGGATGTGAGGAAAACTAAAAGAGGAGAATGCTAGTTTACCATTAGTTTGAGTAAATATTAAATAATCACAATGGCCCCCGACAGTAAATCTAGAAGTTGCTTCTAGACTTTGTGGATCTTGACCAAGCACCACGGAGCAGGCTGAGGAAGACCTGCCCATGATTGTACAATGGGCTTTATACTCCCAATCCTAACTTCTAGTTTCTGTTGCCATCCTGACTGAGAGCAAATAGTAGAGCTTGGTTTGTCAGGAACAGTGTAGCCACAAAAACTTTGTATACGTGTTTCACTGTGGCACTTGTGTGTGTATGTGTGCGCACGCGTGTGCTCTAAAATCTATTACCACTCTTTTTATTACTACCCTTTTGATAATATCATAAATAGCTTTTGAACTAGAACCTTTGTGCTTTGGGAGCACTTACACTTTATTAAAATTATACTTGGGCTGGTAAAAATTGCCCATCCTTTTTTTTTTTTTCTTTTGTTTTTTTGTTTTTTTTTGTTTTTTTTTTTTTTTGCGGTACACGGGCCTCTCACTGTTGTGGCCTCTCCCGTTGCGGAGCACAGGCTCCGGACGCGCAGGCTCAGTGGCCATGGCTCACGGGCCCAGCCGCTCCGCGGCATGTGGGATCTTCCCGGACCGGGGCACGAACCTGTGTCCCCTGCATCGGCAGGCGGACTCTCAACCACTGCGCCCCCAGGGAAGCCCCCCAAAAATTGCCCATTCTTACATTTTCTTTTATACGATATGCTGTTTGAATGGCTAAGTTTGCGTGAGCCTTATTCACCCCATCTTAAGATCAGAGACCGTCACACACACAGAGGTCCCCAGACACAGGACAGGCTTACACACCATGGCACACATTCAGTTCCATTGGTATTGGCTGTTCATATCCTATACCAAAGGGTTACTAGAAGCCACGTGCCTTTGCACCTGGACTGGGCCTGGAGGGGAAGTAGAACTCTTATCTGAACATTTTGCAAGTGAAATGGGAAAGGGAAACCATTGAGTGTGAAGCTGGGTCCCTTCCAGGCACTCTGTCCCTTCCAGAGTGTTCTCTTTGCAGAGATGAGTGAGGAGCAAAAGGGAAGAGACTCTGACGTCATGACGATTTGACGGGCCATAGGTTGAGTCCCTTTTTCCAGGCCTCACTTTCCAGGCTGCAGTAAAATGGCCTGAGCAAATGGGTCAGAGTCTCTGCAGAAGTCAGCTGCACCAGCAGACGGGGTATTGGGAAACCTGCGGGCTGGGAATGACATCAGCCTGAGATGGAAAAATCCGCCCTGGCCCAGTAAATATGAAAATAGGGAGATGGGTATTTCAAAAACCATTTGCAACCCAGAGCAAGAGAGGCTGTGGATTAGACCTCTTTTCTGATTCCTTTCCTTCTTTCTGCAGTCTCCTTGTCTTCACAGCCACTGGGGAAGGCTTTCTGGTCCTGTTCACAACCTACACCTTATTTGGAGAGGGATGTGGGAGCTCGGGCAGGTAGACTGCAGTCTAGATATGTTACAACCTCTTCTCAAGAACCTGACACTTACTTGCCCTCCTGTCCCTGCAGCTCTCAGAGCCACAGACCAGCGAGAGGGACACCCAGGGACAACTCTGGGGGCATCTGGGGGTGGTCTGGGGGAATTATGGACATCCCAGGACTTTCCACACTTTTTCAAAGGATTAGCATATCAGGTCACTCCACTCAACCTGCCTCCCGCAGGGCTCTGCTCAATGCTTGGCATCCCAGACTCATTCAGATGCCCCACTTTGGTGGCGGTCCCCCAGCCTGAACCGGTAAGCTCAAAAACTGTTGCAGATGACCAGCTGTGCTATCAAACATGCTCGGGCCCTTGCAGGACAAGGACCATGTATGGGAAATTATATAAAAACCAAATGGTTTCCCAAAACATCCTCTAGTTTTCATGGCAAAGAGAGCTTCTTTAAAAGCCCACATGTGTGGGTTTGCTTTGAAACATTCTCTTGCTTGGGAGGGCTGGGGGTTGGGTCTCTGTGCTTGGATTCAACTTCTCTCTAGGGACCATAGTAAGGAAGGAAGGGAGCAGATGTGCACACCCCATCTGCCCAGCTGGGGCCCATCGTCCTCCCCTCATGACCTAGCAGATGTCCACCAGCATACGGGGCCAGCCCCCTCACAGATGAGCTGACAGAGAAATGATGCGTTAGGCAGACCTGCTTCTAACATTTGCAGGATTGGAGCCAGAGTAAAAATGTCTGAGGTCAAGCTCCCCTTTTTGTGCCATCCCTGGTTCCTTCCTGTGCCCTGACGGAGCCTCTAACACATGCCTCTGGACCCCTCTGCCTGCAGATCCCAGTGCTATCCCATCCCTCCCCAAAGAGCCACCCTTTGAACTCTCTTTCTCAGCAGAGGTGCACACACTTGCCATGTGGTCCCTCAGGAGTCCAGACCTGAGAAAGAAGGCTCCACCTGGGTGGAATTCCTGGGTCCGGAGTCCCAGTGGTCTGCAAGGGGGAATGGGTGCTGGGTGGGCACATCGTCTGGCCCAGAACTCCTTGAGTGGAATTCTCTAGAGCAAAGTGCTACAGGCAGAGGCACTGCCTGTCTGGGTCCAAGGGCTTGATTCTGTGTCCTGAAGTTTCGTGACATCCCTGGGATAATATCAGTGAAAGTTGTGTGCTGTGTTTGTACTTTTCATAGACTGGAATGTTCTCATCTTTGATAGCTTTACAGTGCTTTAAAAATGCTTTTCCAAAAAGAACAAAGCAGGAGGCATAACCCTCCCAGACTTCAGACAATACTACAAAGCTACAGTAATCATAACAGTGTGGTACTGGCACAAAAACAGACATATGGATCAATGGAACAAAATAGAGAGCCCAGAAATAAACCCACACACCTCTGGACTATTCATCGACAAAGGAGGCAAGAATACACACTGGGAAAAAGATAGTCTCTTCAGCAAATGGTGTTAGAAAAGTTGGACAGCCACATGTAAATCAATGAAGTAAGAACACTCCCTCACACCATACACAAAAATAAACTCAAAATGGCTTAAAGACTTAAATATGAGACATGACACCATAAAACTCCTAGAAGAGAACATAGGCAAAACATTCTCTGACATAAATAGTACCAATGTTTTCTTAGGTCTGTCTCCCAAAGCAATAGAAATGAAAGCAAAAGTAAACAAATAGGACCTAATCAAACTTACAAGCTTTTGCACAGCAAAGGAAACCGTAAATGAAAAGACAACCTGCGGCCTAGGAGAAAATATTTGCAAATGATGCGACCAACAAGGGCTTACTTTCCAAAATACACAAACAGCTCATACAACTCAACAACAAAGAACAAACAACCCAATCAAAAAGTGGGCAGAAGACCTAAATAGACATTTCTCCAAAGAAGCCATACAGATGGTCAATAGGCACATGAAAAGATGCTCATCATCGCTAATTATTAGAGAAATGCAAATCAAAACTACAATGAGGTACCACCTCACACTGGTCAGAATGGCCATCATTTAAAAAGTCTACAAATAATAAATGTTGGAGAGGGTGTCAAGAAAAGGGAACCTCCTTACACTGCTGGGGGAATGTAAATTGGTGCAGCCATTATGGAAAACAGTATGGAGGTTCCTCAAAAAACTAAAAACAGAGTTGCCATATGATCCAGCAATTCCAGTCCTGGGCATATACCCAGACAAAACTATAATTTGAAAAGATACATGTATCCCTATGTTTGTAGCAGTAATATTTACAATAGCCAAGACATGAAAGCAACCTAAGTGTCCTTAACAGATGAATGGCTAAAGAAGATGTGGTATAGATATAGGATAGAATATTATTCAACAATAAAAAAGAATGAAATAATGTCATTTGCAGCAACGTGGATGGACCTAGAGATTATTACACTAAGTGAAGTAAGCTAAAGACAAAGACAAATATCTTATGATATCACTTTTATGTGGAAGCTAAAATACGCCACAAATGAACATATCTTTGAAACAGAAATAGACTCACAGACATAGAGAACAGACTTGCAGTTGCCAAGGGGGAGGGGTGGGAGGGGAGGGAAGGATTGGGAGTTTGGGATGAGCAGACGCAAACTAGTATATATAGAATGCATAAACAATGAGGTCCTACTGTAGAGCACAGGGAACTATATTCAATATCCTGTGATAAACCATAATGGGAAAGAATATGAAGAAGAATGTATATATATATATATATATGTATAACTGAAGTCACTTTGCTGTACAGCAGAAATTAACATTGTAACTCAACTATACCTCAATAAAATTTAAAAAAAAATGCTTTTCCAGGGAATTGGTGTTGGTCTTTCCATTATGA
Organism: Monodon monoceros; assembly: GCF_005190385.1. Taxonomy (NCBI): domain Eukaryota; kingdom Metazoa; phylum Chordata; class Mammalia; order Artiodactyla; family Monodontidae; genus Monodon; species Monodon monoceros. The sequence continues at coordinate 7,306,949 of NW_021703778.1, forward strand.
TACAGCTCCGTTGGTTTCCACTGATGTCCTAAGTCTCAAGAGACAGGCCACAGGTGACAGTCAGTAGTTATCCCAGGGAGGATGCATTTAGAAGACTTTCATGAATGAGTGCAATTTGTTTCCATAAGAAAGGTCTTGGAGACGGTACCAATGGATTTTCATACTAGCCTTGCCTCCAATTGTTCTCCTGGCTCCAGGTGGTCTTCTCCTAGGTGTTCCCCTTATATGAGCTGTTCACTTGCATCTTTCCATGTTCCCAAGTGCCCTGGCTCTTCAGGATGACCACCGAGGTGCCTCATCCATGACTGGCTTCCATGATGGGGTTAGACCTTTCTTTTCTTCCCTCTTTCCTATCTGAGGTTTCATTCCCTCAAGGTCTGCTGTTTGTGGATGTGTTAGTGGCTGTTAATAATAATCCCTCCCATGACACATTTGCATTGTCATAAGTGGTTCTGGAATGATGCCTTATCACAAAGACATTACTGCTGGTGATTCTAGGCACCCCAGGAGGGAGGGTATTATTGGGAGGGAGTGGGGTCTTGGTGCCTCTGCTCCCTGGGGTAGAAGAAGCCAATGGTGAGAAATCATCCAGCTAGAACGAGGCTGGCAGAGAGCAACTACTGTCCTTCTGACTCATTTCACATCGCTGGGAAGACCTCACTATGACTGGGACATGAACTGTGGTCATGCCTCAATTCTGAGAAGGCCATTACATTATTTATTTGGGCAGAGAGTAGGAGTGCTGGCACCAGGGGAAACCATTATATGATGAAGTGTTTTTTACTTAACAGATGGACTCATAGTCTAGCCTTGATCTACAGAGTAGATTTTGATGAGGGACTCGTATCTCAGAGGCCAGGTTGATTGAGAGGGGAAGGGGGTGTCCGGGCAATGCCAAAAGGCAAGCATCTCGTTGAAGGCTGCTAAGCCAACAGCGCATTGGATCACGTGAGCAGGGGAAGACTTCCTGCTCACCAGCCACCCTTCGGAGTGTCACTCAGGTTCCAAGACCTCGGCCAAGCTGGCTTCCAAGAGGCTGGCAGATCACATGGTCTGGGCTTTTGTTTCCCCTTAATGGCATTGTTCCCTGGCTTACAAACACAGCCATTCCACCCCGTGACTCCTTCCCAGAGAGGCTGGCTGGAACCAAACCCCAGCTCCCTCGCGAACTCTAATAGGTCTCGTCTGGTGCTAAACTCTAAGCACACCGCAGAACAGGAAGGATTTGACTCCAGGACAAGGACTCGGATTTTTTTTTTCTTTTTTTTCTTAAAGGAAAGTTACTCTGGATCCCAATGGTATAATCAGATCTATTCTTACCCCTTGTTTTGAAGACGGACGGGGTAAAATCCAGGCCAGCTGGCACTCGAGCCAGCGGCTCACACAGGGCCACTTGGGACTGCTGAGGCTTTGATGTCCCTGCAGTTTCACCTAGTTTCCTTTGTGCTGCATCTCCGTTAGATGCTGTACCTTTGAAACCTCTGGGTACCAGTCAGAGTTTGTAGTTGCAAGCAACAGAAATTAACTCTGGTCGATTGAAACAAAACTGATCAAAGGATAGCTGTGTAGCTTATAGAGGAGCTGGAATTAGGTTCTGGCCTACACAGCCTGGAACGACACTCCAAACTGTGCTGTAGAACTGGTCCTGTGAAGACCACCGCTAGCATAGGTGCTGCGGCCTGCCCCTCCGGTTCTGCTGGCTCTGGACACCGCCTGCTACTACTAGCACCACTGCTGTTGCTGGCAGGGGATACAGATTTGCCTGATGGCCCCTCTTTCCAGTTCCATCTGTCTTAAGCTGCTAGCTTCCCATTCAAAGTCTTGGGGGGGGGCGAGCATCTGATTGCAGGAAGTCAGGGTAGAGTCTCTGCCATAGCTACAGGTAAGACTGGGATAATGAGCTACTGCATCAACAGTGGCAGGCAGACTCTACTCCCACTGAGACTCAGAGTCCCTAGATGTGGGAGGGTCAGATACTGGGTGGCCAGAAAGAATGACAAACGTCCACTACCCTCTATTAGATCTAACCTTGACCCTCACGTACTCACTCCCGGCTTAAAGACATTCATTCACTCAACGTACATTTGCTGAACACTTGTTAAGAGCCAGGCATTGGGATAACTTTGTGTGGGACGGGGTGGATTATAGAGATAATAGAGAATGATCTTCTTCTCAATAGCCACCGATCTAGGTGGAAAGGTAGACAAAACAGAATAAGAAAGGTGTAGTAGGTGCTTTGACAGAGCAAGCACTGGGGCACCTAATCAGAGGAGGTAACACAGAAATTAAATCTTGAGGAATAAGTGGGAATTGCCAGGGCAAAGGCAGGTGAGGGTGTTTCAGGAAGAGGAACTTCATTGCAGCTGTGGATGGTTGCAGGGAGGGGCCAGGTTGGGGCTGAGGGTGGAGTGACAGACAGATCATAAAAGCTTTGCACGCCTCACTGAGGAGCTTGGATCTTATATTGAAGATTGTGGGGAATCACTGGGGAATTTTAAGGAAAATCAATTTAGAAACACCACTTTGTCATGGCAATCGCAGGCAACAAGACTAAAGGTAAAGACTTTCACTTTAGGAAGTTACAGGAGTCTAGGGACGAAATAGCGACAGAGAGATCCAAGAATAAAATAATTTAGGAAATGTTTCGGAGGTGGAATTGACAGGATTTGGTAACTGATTAAATGTGGGATTTATCGATATAAGAGGAAGAGAAGTTACAGATGACTTGCAGGTTCATGGGCTGGGCAATTATCAGGAAAGTGATGTCACAAGTTTGGAGGAGAGAGGATGTGTTTGATTTTGGAAATGTTGAGATCGAGGTGCCTATAGGGCATCGGAGTAGAAAGACCTGGGAGGCAGAGGAGCACGCAGAGCTGAACTTCAGGAAAGAGGGCTAAGGTGGAGATGGAGGTTGGAGACTGTCACCATCGTGGTCGTTGTCAAAGTCATAGCGATGCTGCTATCACTCAGGGAGAATCAAGAGAGAGCAGAGGTGGGGAGGAGGCCCAGGGATACCATGTGGGTGTGGATCATCAGTGATTTGAGAAGACAGTAAAGAGAGTCTGTGAAGCAACAGAGAAGGGTCAAAGTGACAGAGGCAGGAAGAAGACCTGAGCAGTGCGAAAGCCGAAGGAAGAAAGGTTTTTAAGGAGGAGGAAGTAGAAAAGGTCAAGAGACACAAGCACTAAAATGTGCATGTGGTTTTGGTGGGAAGATGCCATTGGTGACCTTTATGAGAACTGTTTCGATGGGTGGTGGCCGTCAGTATTACAGTGAGTCTAGGAGAGAAGGAAGGTGAGACCGTGGAGATAAGGAGTACAGAGTATTTTCCAGGAAGTCTGATTATGGGAGAGGAGGGATGAGACAGGGCAGGAGCTAAGGGGTAATATAGGATCCAGGGAGGAATTGCTAAAATCTGGCCATTACTCCCTTTCCAGCATTTTATTACCAGATACTGATCTTCGAATGTATGCAATCTACTGCCCCTCTTCCCTTTGCCTCCCATCAAGAATGAACAGAGAACTCACCCAGCATTTAATAAATACTTAGTGAACACCTCTTACAGTCCAGGTACCGTTTAGGTTCACTGGTAAACAAAATAGACAGTGATTGCTGCCCCTCATTAAGCCCAGATTTCCCCAGGGAGAGCATAATAAAGAAATAAATTATACAGTATGTAATTGATAAAATGCTAGGGAAGAAGAGAAGAAGCAGGCAAGGTGAGGGGGAACGGGAGTGCCTCCTGGGTGCCATGCAATTGACACGTTCAGCGGTCTGGTCGGAGAAGGCATCACTGCTCTTGACGCCTGACTTGTGTCTTGCTCCCCGGGCCTGACTGTCCTGACAATCTGTTCAGTACTGCAGCTCCCACCTGGCTCTTGCCATTCCCCATCCGCTAGTCTGGAGTCCTGCCCCAGAGCCCTCACCTGGCGCCCCGATCGTGGCTGGCATACTGCCCACCACTGCTCCGATCACCAGAGCCGCGGCAGCTCCACCCTGGTGCCGCCTGCCCACTGGAAACCCCTAACATCCCTTGCTGATGGCTGTCGGACCTCAGTGGGTCCTGTCATCATGTTTGCATGTTGTTTCTTGACCGCCAAGCTGGATTTCCTCCCAAAACGTATCAGGACTTTTTATGATTACAAGTGATAGAAAATGAACCCAAGTTTGCTCAGGCTGAAAAGAGAATATATTGCCTTGTGGATGTATAGTCGAGGGGCTAGGCTAATTTGGGGCACAGCTATATGTCATCAAGACTCTCTCTAGTTTTAAAAATAGACCTTAATTTTTAGAGCAATTTTAGGTTTATAAGAAATTGAGTGAAAGTACAGAGTCTCTACATACCCCCTCTTCTCACCCTTCCCCCCCACTCCCCTCCCCCTCAGCTTCCCCTATTATTAACATCTTGCATTGGCATGGTACATTGGTAACAACTGATGGACCAATATTGATATATTATTATTTTAAAATTATTATTATTTTTTGATGTGGACCATTTTAAAAGTCTTTATTGAATTTGCTACAATATTGCTTGTTTTGTGTTTTGGTTTTTTGGCCACAAGGCATGTGGGATCTTAGCTCCCCGACCAGGGATCGAACCCACACCCCCCTGCATTGGGAGGTGAAGTCTTAACCACTGGACACCAGGGAAGTCCCTGATATATTATTATTAACTAAGTCTATTGTTTCATTAAGGTTTACTCTTTGTTTTGTACATTCTATGGGTTTTGAAACACGTATAATGATATGTATCCACCAGTATAATATCACATAGACCAGTTTCACTGCCCTAAAAATGCCCTGCGTTCCACCTATTCATCCCTCCTGCCCTCCTTCTACCTGAAGCCTTCTATAGTCTTGCCTTTTCCAGAAAGCCATATAGTTGGAATTCCATCATACGTAGCCTTTAGCCTTTTCATACTGGTTTCTTTCACTTGGCAATAAGCATTTAAGTCTCCTACAAGTCTTATTGTACCTTGATAGCTCATTTCTTTTCATACCCGAGTAGTGGAGTCCATTGTATGCACATAACTCGGTTTCTTTTTTCATTCACCGATTGAAGGAAATCTTGGTTGTTTCTAATCCGGGGCAATTGAGAATAAAGCTGCCACAGACATTCGTGTGCAGGTGTTTGTGTGAACATAAGTTTCTAACTCACTAGGAGCACAACTGTTGGAGCACATTGTAAGAGTATGTTTAGCTGTGTAAGAAACTACCAAGCTGTGTGCCGAAGTGGCTGTAATTTTGCAGTCCCACCGGTCATGAATGAGTTCTTATGGCTCCGCATCCTTGCCAGCACTTGGTGGTGTCGGTGTTTGGGTCTCAGGCATTTAGCTGAATAGTCCAGGGGATGCACTAACTTTCGGCACAGCTGGATGTCGAGTTAGGACATGAAGGCTCTGACTTGCTCTTTCTGCTCTTCTGCTCTTCTGCTTTCCTTTCCCCCAGGGCAGCTCCATTCTCCTGCAGGGATCTACCTTGTGGTAACTCTCGATGGCTCTAGGATTAATGCCCATACTCAAGTCCGGTATAAGGAGGATACCTCTTTCCCAGTCATTTTAGAACTCGAATCACATATCTAGCCTTGAAACAATTCTTGGGGCCAAACAACTGACATCTTTTTCTTTCATTCATTCATCCTGAGCACCTCCTACGTGCCAGGCACATTCTAGGCACTGAGGATGACTGGTCAGTCCCAAACCACATGTTCCAGGGGTAAAGTCTATTCTCTGCCCGAACCGCGTGAACCGAGAACTGAGGATGTAAGGTGCCCCCAGGGTGCTGCTGCCAGAAGACAGCTGGTCGGATCATGGATGCTGGGCTGGAAAAACCACTGCTGATTGTGCCCACGGAGCTTGCCCGACCCAGCGGGGGGCTGCAGTTCTGCGGCAGTTTCTCCAAATCCACCAATCGCCTGGGCCCTTTCTGGCCAGACCCTGAGGCAGGACATGTGGTAGTTTGATATTCCCGCCATGGAGAGGTGGAGGCTGTTCCCCGCAAACCCTTTGAAACCGGACCACTCTGTGACTGCTTTCGCTAACAGCAGGATGGAAGGGGTGTTCTTCTTCTTCTGCACGGACTGGCAGCTTTTGTCTTGGTCTTTGGAAGCCACTCACCATGTTAGAAGGATGAATACCCTGAGACCACCATGCTGGGAGAGTTCTAAGCCACGAGAAGGGGCCCAGGGGGATGAGAAGCCACTTGGAGAGGGGCTCCCCAATGTGTGGGTGAGGAAGCCGCCTGGGAAGGGGGTCCTCCAGCCCCGGCTACCCCAGCTGATGCATGTGGATCAGAGCTCAACAGCCCAGCTGAGACCTTTCCAAACTCCTGACCCACAAACTTGTGAGGGAAGTAAAATAGTTGCTTTAAGCCACTAGTTTTGGGGTTGTTTGTTACGTAGCGATAATACCCAGAACAGACAGCAGCTAGTATAATATGGTAATCAACTGACACTGAGCTCACCAACCCATTCGGCCCAGGTCAGTCGTCAGCCTTCCTGTCTGGACACCTCGCCTTTACGAGCCCTGCGCGCAGCCCTGCAGGTGCTGTTGACCTCATTCTGTATTGACTCACCTAACCTCCTTTCTCAGGAGGTATGTGACACGCTTCAGGCCACCCAGAAACAGGCTACGGCTGGGAATCTGGAGGGAATGTTTTGGAGCTAAAAGGGCTCTGGGAGACCATCTCATTTTACAGAGGAGATTTAAAGAGACCTAAAAAAGTTAGTGGTCAGGAAGAAGAGCCTGGCCTGCAGCCCAAGATCATGGCCACTTACACTGCTTTCCAGTCCACACTCACTTATCTGTACAAACAGTGGGTTCAGTTGGTGGTGTAGATAATTCCAACTTTGCTCTGAAACACACTTTATCTCTTCCCTAACTCCCATCCCCAACGAACTCACTATTCTGATTGCTCTATCTCATCTAATTTAAGATTATTTGAAGACAACCCAGGCTCTGGAGTTGACTGTGGATTCAGATCCCAATTCAGACATTTATTACCTTTGTAATAAGATACTTAGATTTCCCACGTTTCAGCTTCCTTAGCTGTAGAATGGGGAAATCTTCCTCTCTCGGGTTTTGTGCATCTGTAGGTACAGCTATTGTGAAGTTCCAGCGAGGGCCTGCACATAGACTTTTTCTCCCAACGCCGGCACGGGGTAAATGCTCCATACGGAGGTACCAGCTACTGCCGAGTGTCATGGGAATCAAATGCCTAGAAACAGAGCTTTTGCCTGTGAACAGGTTCAGTCCCAAGGTGGTCAGCATGTCTGACAACATCGCCATCCGTCAGTGGGGTAAATGGCATTTTCAGATGAGGAAAAAAGATGAACTGAGGCATGGGGCTGGTGCCTGGTCCCAGTGAAGCCAACGGGCTGGTTGGGGAAAGAGCAGTGCTGCACGGGGGTGGGCTGGCCCATCGGCCTGGGGAGCATTTTCAGAGGGGCCTCTTGGTCGGGGAAGATAAACTTATCTTAGACCATTTCCCTGTGGAAATAAAATGCTTCTCCTGACGAAAGGAAGGGCTCTTCTTCATTCTTCTCCCCTCTCTTCTCCCACTTCCTTTTTCTCCCCATGGCATCCCAACCCCAATTCTGTGATAGACGAATAAAAGAGAAACCATATGAGCAAAACAAAAGGGCCTCCTGTCAAGCAGAGATGAACGGCCTCTCTCAGCTGCTTCCCCACAGCCCTGACAAGGTTTCTGGCTCCCTTGTGCTCTGGGCTTTACTCTGGCTCACTTGCTTCTTTGCCTGCCTTATGACTCCCTCCCTTATTCCTTGTCCTTCTGCGGGTTCACAGAACTTCCCACTCCTCACGCTTTCTCAGGCAGGGAGGTCTTTCCCCAGGCTGTGCACACAGCCACCTGGTGCTGGCTTCCGAATGGAGTGCCCGGGCTCACATCATCAAGACGCCAGTGGATCCCTCTGCAGCTTTAAGCCACCACGTTCACTCCCTATTTTACGGGCAATGTTTCCCATGGTATGCATTTAAAATCTATTTTTAGCTGACCCTTTCAGAATTACAGCATTGACTGTCCTGAAATAATGCTGCATGCTTGTGAGGGGCCATAAATCCCAGTAATAGTTACCCCTGGCCAAAGTTAAAGTGTCGGAGGTGAATAGTTACTGATTTATGATGTTTGTACTTAGTAAAGGATTTTAGTGTATCTTGGACTTAGAAAAGAGTATTGACTGATAGCGCCAGTGAGGAGAACTGAGTGATAATGGGGTTTGAGTTTCTTGGTAGCAGACTTACTGTGCTTATATAAAGTATTGTTCAATTTAGCACAACAGAATGTTGAAGGATATACAAATGGATAGAGATTTAATTGTGAGTCTGTAAGAAAGCTGTCGCAAACAGTTTGGGTTGTCCCTTAGACAGGGGGTGGGGGGTGGAGTGGAGTAAGGGAGAGGCGGATTACTCTTCCTCAGAGACCTGCTGAAAGTAGGTAGACGAATTTACATCAAGATACCATTTCTTGGGCTTCCCTGGTGGCGCAGTGGTTGAGAGCCCGCCTGCCGATGCAGGGGACGTGGGTTCGCGCCCCGGTCCGGGAAGATCCCACATGCCGCGGAGCGGCTGGGCCCGTGAGCCATGGCCGCTGAGCCTGCGCGTCCGGAGCCTGTGCTCCGCAATGGGAGAGGCCACAACAGTGAGAGGCCCGCGTACTGCAAAAAAAAAAAAAAAAAAAAAAAAAGATACCATTTCTTTTAACTTCCAGCAGCAACATAGCGGAGCACGAGTTTTGGAGTCATAATCTGTTTATTTAGTTATTATTATCTCTTTGTTGTTTTCTTCACTCTTCCATTAATTTGTCTACTCACTCGTTCAACAGATATTTACGGACTAGTGCCAAGCCCTGAGCTATATAAAATACAGGCAGACCTCATTTTATTGTGCTTCACAGATACTGTGTTTTTTACAGGTTTCTGGTAACTCTAAGCAGGTCTATCAGAGCCATTTTTCCAACAGCAATAGCTAGCTCACTTCATGTCTCTGTGTCACATTCTGGTAATTGGTGCAATATTCCAGTCCAGTGCTTAGGACTCCATGCGCTCACTGCTGAGGGCGTGGGTTCGATCCCTGGTCGGGGGACTAAAATCCCACAGCATGCCCCCCCCACACACAAAAAAACAAACAAAAAAGAAATTGCCACCCTGCTCAACCAGCAGCCGTCAACACCGAGGCAAGACCTTCCACCACCAAAAAGATTACAACTGGCTAAAGGCTCAGATGATGGTTAGTATTGTTAGCAATAAAGGATTTTTTTTTTTTTTTGATATGCGGGCCTCTCACTGTTGTGGCCTCTCCCGTTGCGGAGCACAGGCTCCGGACGCACAGGCTCGGTGGCCATGGCCCACGGGATCAGCTGCTCCGCGGCATGTGGGATTTTCCCGGACAGGGGAACGAACCCGTGTCCCGTACATCGGCAGGCGGACCCTCAACCACTGCGCCACCAGGGAAGCCCAATAAAGGATTTTTTAATTAAGGTGTGTATACTGGGTTTTTTTTTTAGACATAATGCTATTGCACACTTAACAGACTACAGTAGAGTAAAAACGTAACTTTTATACGCACTGGGAAACCAAAAAAATTGTGTGACTCACTTTATTGCGATATTCCCTTTATCACAGTGGTCTGGAACCAAACCTGCAATACCTCTGAGGTGATACAGGAAGATTCAATCATACCTGTTGAACCACTGGCAGAACAACTGTTAAGTCCAAATACTTCTTCAGTTATTCTGGCCTCACTCTCTAGATTGTCAACATAATCTTCTGGATATAAATGTTCTTCCATGGTGTCAAGACCCCCAGTCTCCTCCCCAGCCATATTTTCTCCCCACATAGCTTTTTCCCTTTGCTATCCGGGGTGTATCACTTCTAGTGTTCTTTTGCCAATGCCTTCAACATCCTTGCCTGCTGAACAAAGTCCACAGCAGCAGCTGGCAGACCCATAAGTTGGATTATTCCAGCCATCCACTTTCTCCAGTTCTGCATGTGAGTATCCGAGAATTGCTGGGGGAAGTTACAATCAACCATGGCTGTCACTAAAGCCATCCAGCCACATGTTCTGTGTGCCAGACACAGTTTAAGCACTGGTGTAGCAGTTGGCAAGACAGCTGAGTTCCTGTGCCCGTGGAGCTTATGTTCTTGTGGGGAGACAAACGAGAAAGAGGGAATAAATAAAAATGTGACAGTCATAATTTCCCTGCAGAGAATCAAACTACATTGTTGTGAAAGCCAATGACCAAATGGCCATCCTAAATTACGTATCCTACGTGTCCTAAATTAGGTGTTGAGAGAAGGCCTCTCAGACGTGGTGACTTTTGGGGTGAGATCTGAGTGAAGAGAAGGAGCTGGGGATCAGGGGAACAACCTTCCCAGTGAGGAAAAGCACTGGCACCAGTGCCCTGGGAATGAGCTGCGTAGACTCAAGAAGGAGGCCCAGAGGCAGCCAGAGCTCTGTGCACAAGAGAGGAAGTTCAGAGGCAGGTAGTGGCCAGATAAGAAACAGGGCTTTGTGATACGTGCACCCCAGCATTCATAGCTTGCATTACTTGCAACTGCGAAGATATGGAAGCAACCTAAGTGCCCAACAGCAGATGAATGGCTAAAGAAGATGTGGTGCACATATACAATGAACTACTACTCAGCCATAAGAAAGAACGAAATTTTGCCATTTGCAGCAACATGGATGGACCTGGAGGGCGTTATGCTAAGTGAAATGAGTCATACAGAGAAAGACAAATACTGTATGATATCACTTATATATGAAATCTAAAAAATACAACAAACTAGTGAATATAACAAAAAAAGAAGCAGACGCACAGATATAGAGAACAAACTAGTGGTTACCAGTGGGGAGAGGGAAGTGGGGAGGGGCAAGATAGGGGTAGGGGATTAAGAGGTACAAACTACTATGTATAAAATAAGCCACAGGATATACATTGGATACATTGTACAACACAAGGAATATAGCCAATATTTTACAATAACTATAAGTGTAGTATAACCTTTAAAAATTGTGAATCACTATACTGTACACCTGTAACTTATATAATATGGTACAGCAACTATACTTCAATAAAAACAGAAACAAACAAACAAACAAAAAACCCCAGGGTTTTATAAGCCAGAAAAAGAGTTTGGACTTTAATGGAAATTTGAAGGAAGTTTTAAGTGAGCACATGATATGGTCTGATTTCCATTTCTAAAACCTTGGCTGCAATGTAGAGAAGGAATTGAGGAGGACGAAAGTGGAGGCAAGGAGACATTTAGGTCATGTTAGTAGCCCTGAGATAGGGTGATATGACTTAGAGAAGAAGCTAATAGGGGGACTGCGGAGAAGTGGACAGACTCAGATCAGATTTTGGAATCAAAAGGACTCACAGACGAGTGAGTGGTGAGGGGGTAGAAGGTGAGATAACACTTAGATGTGGAGATCGAACAATTAGGTGGGTGGTGGTGGTATTTATGTATGTGGGGAAATTCAAGGAAGATAAGGTTGGAAGGAAATACCAAGGATCTCCCAATTCTACTTCTAAGAATATACCCAATAGGAATGAGTGCTTATAGCCACCAAAAGACATGTGTGAGCGTGTTCCCAGCAGCTTTCTTCGTAATGACCCAAACCGTAAGTAACCTAAATGCCCATCTACAGGGGAATGGATAAATACTTTGGGATATATTCACACACAGCAATGAAAAAGATCAAACAATGGATACACACAATGACCTGAAAGAACCTCACATTGTCTTGAGTGAGAGAAGCCAGACTCAATTTATATGAAGTTCAAGAACAGGCAAAACGAATCAACAGTGTTAGAAATCAGAAGAGCGATTCCTTCTGGAGGGGCAGAAGCACTGGCTGGAAGAGGCATGAGGGAATTTTCTGGTCTGGTGGAAACATCTGAATCTAGGTGGTGCTTCTACAGGGGTGTAATTCATCGAGCTACTGATCAGTGTTAACTATGTAAATTGTGTCTCAACTTAAAACATATACTTTTCTTTCTGCCATATTAAGTTTAAGATACTTATTAGACCTCCAAAACTGTCGAGTAATCAATCGGACGTAGAAGTCTGCAGTTCCAGTATGACGTCAGATTGGAAAACATTTTTTTTCAAGTTAACTATATTGAGGTATAATTTATATATCATAAGATTTATCCATTTTAAGTGTACAATTCAATGATTTTTAGTAAGTAGCCTGAGTTGCATAGCCACAATCCACTCTTAGAACATAAATTTGAGCACCACAGTCAGATCCCTCATGCCCGCGTACACGTAATCTCTGTCCCCACTCTCAGACCCTGGCAACCGCTAATCTTTCTGTATTCACAGGTTTGTCTTTTCTGGACATTTATTTGATCTTTTGTGTCTGGTTTCTTTCACTTAGCATAATGTTTTTGAAGTTCATCTGTGTTTTAACATATATCAGTACTTCATTCCTTTTTTATTGCTGAATAATATTCTACTGCACTGTAATGCCACATTTGGTGTATCCATTCACCAGTTCATAGACATTTGAGTTGTTTCTCCTTTCGGGCTGTTATAAGTAATGCTGCTATGAACAGTCATATACAAGTCTTCGTATGAATGTATGTTTTCATTTCTTTTGGGTTGATACCTAGGAGTCGAGTTGCTGGGTCATATAAA
>NW_021703778.1:7319619-7406265 GCF_005190385.1 Monodon monoceros
TTTCTTTTGGGTTGATACCTAGGAGTCGAGTTGCTGGGTCATATAAACTTACATATAACGTTGCAAGAAACTGTCAAACTCTTTTCAAAACGGCTGCACCATTTTTCATCCACACCAGCAATGCCCAAGCACTCTGATTTTTCCACATGCTCACTAACACTTGTTATTGTATGTCTTCTTGATTATAGCCATCCTTCGTGTGAAGGGTGTGAAGTGTCATCTCATTATGGTTTTAATTTGCACGGCCGTAGTGAGCCATTGATATTGAGTGTGTCTTCACAGGAAATAAAGATCAGAAGATCACGGGCATAGAATTATTATTAAATATAAAAAGTATTTAAATGCTGGACATCCTTGGCGGTCCAGTGGCTAAGACTCCGCGCTTCCAATGCAGGGGGCATGGGTTCGATCCCTGGTCGGGGAACTAAGATCCCACATGCCACGTGGCATGGCTCCCCCCACAAAAAAAGATCTAGATATTTAAATATGATTAAAAATCACAGGGGTGGATGAGATCACCTAGGAAGTGTGTTGCTAGAGAAGAGAAAGTGGCCAAGGGCAGAGCAATGAATTCTCCAACATGTCAAGGTCAGGTGGAGGAGGAGCTGGCAGAAGTTGCTGGAGACGAACGGCCAAAGTAACAGGAGGACAATTCCCTTAGCCCTCCAGGAGGTCCGTCCTTCGGCGCATCCTGCCCACGCTGCCATGTTATTCCTCGTGAAATATAAATCTGACCATTTCAGTCCCTCTTTAAAATTCAACATCAGATCTCTTCGTGTGGCCCTAGAGGGTTTTCCACTATCTGGTCCCACCTACATCTGCAGCCCTATCTCTTGCTACCCTTATGTAAACATTCTAGACAACAGTAACACTAAACCACACTCGAGAGTGTTTTGCTCTTTTATATTTCTGCAGTTTTGCACATATACTTCCCTCTGGTGGGACCTGTCTTGTTCATCGCCATCTTGTCCGATCCCTCACATCTAACACAGTTGTTGACAAATGCTTTGAGCTCAGGGCTATTTACTGACTAGCTGAATAAATTAATCAAGGAATAAAAATAGTGAATGTAGGTGTGTGATTTGCCCTCTAACTTGAGAAGCTCCTTGGCTTTTTAAACATTTTACTATCAGTCAGTCTTACAATTGGTTGCCATTTTTTCTACTTATTTGTTCTTTCAAACTAGTACTTAAAAGTTAAAATGCTGTTTATTGTGCTTTTCATGTAGGCAGTAAGTTAAAATTATTTCTTGATCACTTACAACCAGTTGTCAACCCAGGTTTCCGGTAAGGATGAGGTACGAAACTGAAAGGCATGAGAACGGTAAGGGAGACACCAGGGACAAATGTAAACAGCACAGGGTTGGGTGTTAAGAGACCGTGTTTCTGTTCAGTTCTGTCTCTCTCCTGATCACTTCCTTTCTATGGGCCCATTTCTTCATTGGAAAACTAGAGAATACACTTGATCTCTGAGGTCCCTTTCAGCATGTCCATTTTGAGGCTGGCTATCTGAGTATATTCTAGAGGCACGCACTAATGCTTTGCCAGAGAGAGGAATTTTTTTTTTTTGAGACTCTCCATCTTTGTTCTCTGTTCCCTTTACCCATGGCTCACCCTCTGGGCACCATAACTAAAACCCATCGTAGCATTTTATTGCATTTAACCTATAATCACACCCTACCTTCCTCATAGGTTTCCTGTAACAATGAAATATAATAATATATATAATAGCACTTTGGAAAATGATAGAGTAATATACAAATATTAAATGTTAACATTACTACATTTCCCAGGAAGGAAGGGACTCTAGAACTGTAGTACAGCTAGACAATTATAGACCCCTAGAAGTTGACTATGAACAGGATTCCAGTCCATGCCCCGGTTCAGAGAAGCTTGGCAATGTATCAGCTACCCATCTGCTTTAAACGCTTTGGAAAGGAGTCTTCCTGGTCTCCCTGAAGAAAGCACACCAATGTCTGATCCCCTGGCAGTTGGGGAATTCTTCCTAGAATCATTCTGAAGCAGGCTGTCTTTTGCCCCCAGTTTTCCTGCTCATCCTTTAATGATACATTTCCTCCAAATGGATCTGGAATTCAAGCTCTTTTTCCTTTACTGAGGTGTCATCTAACCAGCTGTCACCCTGCTTTTCATCAAGGCCACCCTTAAATAGCTCCAACAGATGTGTATCTTTCCCATCACAAAAGGCCATCGGATTGGGGGGGTGGTGGATAAATTCCACTTATTTTTCCCAGTGGCATGCACAGGACTACAGAATGACTGAACCCTGAAATACAACCCAATTTTGCAGTACAAGCCTCAAGACAGCAGGTGGGTGACATCTTGCAGGACGCCGGTCTGCAGCCAACACCGGCTGGCTCAGGACTGAGCTGACTTGGCAGGTTAGGGCTGGGACAGATGGGCTTCCATGTGCCACGGGGGAGGTGGGGAGGATGACGTCTATTAATTTGTTTTCTTTGAGGGATTTGTAAAACTGTACCCACTGCATTTCACTACCAAAGTACCAGACAGATGAACTATTTAAGAGCACAGAGCTGTAGGGAAATGCCAAGACCAGTGCTAAATCTGTAGACCCAAGTTGTCACTGCATTTGAGCAATGAAGGTGTGTCCTGACCTTCGGGGTACAGATGCTACTAATTCCTGACGAT
Organism: Monodon monoceros; assembly: GCF_005190385.1. NCBI lineage: Eukaryota > Metazoa > Chordata > Mammalia > Artiodactyla > Monodontidae > Monodon > Monodon monoceros. The sequence continues at coordinate 7,322,286 of NW_021703778.1, forward strand.
CACTTTTACAATCATTTACAAGATGCTTCTAATCCCCTATCTATCCAGATAGGCCAATGTAAGAAAAGTATAATTGGGCTCTACCTTGTGCCTGACAACGTTGGTGTCTACGAGCTCCATTCATTACTATTCACTCTCCCCCCATGGCTTACTAAACAATGATACAAAGGATCTTTAATGCTATATGTGGCAGGACATTTACGCTCGTTATCTTAACTTTTTAATCTTATTATAAATTGATTAGTGTTCTTTTCAGTGAAGAAGATTCCACTAAGTGAGTTTAAGTGTGTGTACATGAAGAAATCTAGTCCCCAATTTATGTGGGTGTGGCTGTCAGTCCATTTATGTAATTCAATGGCTCAAGTGATGGCAACGTTGGGTTGACACCAGTTGTCCTTGCCAAAATCCTCTCTATATACCAGGTGACCAGAACCTCTTTTCAGGGACTGTGATAGTTAATTTTATGTGTCCACTTGACTGGCTCAGAGGATGCTCAGATATCTGGTTAAACATTATCTCTGAATATGTCTATGAGGGTGTTTCTGGATGAGATTAGCATTGGAGTCGTAGACTTCATAAGTAGATCACACTCCCCAGGGTGGGTGGGCATCATCTAATCTGTTCAGGGCTTGACTAGAACAAAAAGGCAGAGGAAGGAGGACTGTGCCCCTCTTTTCTGCCTCATGGCTTGAGCTGGGATATCTCATCTCAACTTCTCTGCCCTCAGACTGGGATTTAAATCATCACCTCCCTTGGTTCTCAGGCCTTTGGACTCAGACCGAATTACACCACTGGCTTTCCTGTGTCCCCAGCTTGCAGACAGCAGACTGTGGGACTCGGCCTCCATAACTGTGTGAACCAATCCTTCATAATAAGTCTCCTTTTATATCCTATTGATTCTGTTTCTCTGGAGAACCCTGACTAATGTGCAGACACTCACTGAAATTAATTCCAAAGAGTTTGTGCAGTTACTGTACCAAATTAGAAGTCTACTGGAGAAGAAAATGTGGTTTTCTGGAAAGAACACAAAACTCTGGAGTCAGACGGACTTGAAGTTGAATCTAGCTGTTTGATCTTGGGCAAGTTGCATAGCCTCTCTGAGCCACGGTTTTCTAATTATCCAACGGGGATTATAAAATCCGCCTCTCAGGGCTGTGAGATAAATGTTAGATTATCGGAGCTGAACTAACCCCAGTTTACTTTATCACTGTCATGGACAACCTCCCTCCACTGCTGAGTGCATCCACCGCAGTACTTCGAGAGCCCCATGAGCTACCTGTCACCAGTGTAACCTCCCGGTGGCGCCAGGCACACATGCTGTCAGTATACCCTGCGTCTAGGAGCTGTTTTGTCATCATAAGTAAAACAATACCATTTTGGCGGCTATCATTTTTGCTTAACATGTAACCTTAGTCAGGTTTGTGTGCAACTCGATGGCATTTTTTTAAACCAAAAACCCTAGGGATCTCTGCATGGGGCTGACAAAGTTCAAGGGAAATATTATGTCCGTTGACAAAACTGAATCAGATACATTAGAGCGACTCTGGGATTGATTGTGGAAAGCTGGGTGAGGTTGTGTGCAGGTACGATAGCTTATATTCTTTCTGTGACAGATTTGGTATGGTTTCTGTGAACAGTTAAACTGCTGTATGTGACTTGAATACTTTACTCTGTTTCTGAATATCTAACGTTTTATTATATATACTGTATAAAGTATATTAAATAGTATATATATTTTAATATATATACTATTTAATATTATCAAATAATATTTTTAATAGTAAAATAATATTATTATACAAGTCTTCAAAATACTTGTACTTTATACACAGACATTAGATGTTTCTGTCAGCAAGAAGCATATTTTGGATTAACTACGTCAATTAAAATATCAAGTATATTCTACTTTCATATTTAGAATACCTTATATTTACATAGCCCTTTACAGTTTAGAAATACTTTCACCTACATTTGCTTCTCAAAACAACCTTCTGGTGACTCCCTGGTGGTCTAGTGGCTAGGATTCCGCGCTTTCCAAACAGCCCTCTAAAATAGTCCAGGCAGATATTACTGTCCCCATTTTGAAGAGTAAGGCCACTTATTAGGGTTCCAGCAGGTGACAGGACGTCTAGCAAATGGCAAAGCCCTCATAAAAAACAGCTCTTCGGACTCCTGGTCCAGTCGATATTCTCCCACGACCCAGCACTGCCTCCCTGACTGGTTTAGAGAGTGGGGAATAGATTTGCCTCGTTTCCTTGCTCTTGCTTGTGGAGTATTCAGAATGTAGCCAACATCTGCTGAATGGTGATGGCTGTGCAAGAGCCAGCGGTTGTAAGAAAATGAACACAGAAAATCAGTAGGTGACTGCGGTGGCGTAGAGGGTAGGTGCAGTCAGGTCGTCACACAGTTTACCGTAGAAACTGGGGCACTTCTGAGAGTGGAAGGTGCCCTTATTACTAATGACATTGGGACAGCAGGGGTAAACTGGTGCTATCCCAGGGAAACCAGATATTTGGTCACCTTAGATATAACAGTATTACAGGGGAGCAATATGGTGGAAACAGAGGAGTATGTGCTGAGAAATAAATCTTCTGGGGGGTAAAATTATTGATTTAGTTCCTCTCTCCCACTGGACCGAGAGCTCCATAAGGGCAGGCATCTCTGTCTTATTTTTTCAGTGCCCAGAACCTAGTAGGTGCTCAATAAATTAATCAACGAATTGACTGATACTTGGATTTTCTCTTGGGTACCTGAAAGTGGGCATGTTCAGAACAACGCAGGAGGTAAATATAAGTAGCAGTGTTATATGATAACTGGACACTTAAGAAGCATCATGTCCTCCTGGGAAGTCCCTGGCAGTCCAGTGGTTAAGACTCCACACTTTCAGTGCAGGGGGCACAGGTTCGATCCCTGGTTGGGGGACTAAGATCTCACATGCTATGCGGCATGGCCAAAAAAAAAAAAAAAAAAGAAAAGAAAAGGTAAGAAAGAAGAAGCATCGCGTCCTCCTTAGCTGATTGTTTTGCAAGTCTGTCGGTGATTCAGAGTTTTGTAAATAAACCAGCATGCAGTGGGAGGGAAACATGACCTTCCAACCCAATATTCTATATATTGGGGCAGGGAAGCTGTTGACAAAGAGACGAAGGAATGTATCTCTTGAGGCCCTCAGTGATGAATAGCTCACTGCCGGCCCAGCTGGGCTTCTGCACCACTTGGCATCAACACCCTGGGGGTGGTTCTCCTCTGCTTTCCCCTTCATTTCTACTTAGTGTGTCTGCCTTTGTATTTCTCACGGGTTTTCATTTCAAGTTTGACTTCTGCCACTGGCGAATGAACAGAAAACACACACATACAGGCAAACCCTAAAAATCATACCACGAATGAAATCAATAACCAAAAAGAAAGATAATTGTTGACTGTTCTTCAAGGAAGTTGTTGGACTGAACTAAGATTTGATCAATGGAAAGCAGTGTAAATGCAACTGATCTTAAAGATTCAAATAATGACCCAAGCCATGGCTTTAAGCCCAGATCTCAGACCACCCACTAACTCACAAATGTAGTGTTGGCTGGACAGTCCCTTTTACTTTTGGGGTCATTCAATGGACTTCTTTACTCCATAACTATATGAGGGTGGGTGTGACAGTGAATGAGAGAATGAGAGAGAAAGGATAGAGGTTGCCTGAGACCGGCATGCTTAGCCCAGTCCTCTTTCCTTGGTTTGGAATTTAAAAGTTTGCTAGAGGGTGTTTCATCTTCTTACGTCTGATTAGAGCTTTTATATTTACCTTAAACACCCTGAAATTACTTTCTAAGCTTCTTACTCAAAATTAGCAAATGAGATGGGCTGCTAAAGCATAGAGATTTAGCTAAGCACGTTAGTTTCCCCAGAAGCCCCAGGAAGAGAGGGGGGAAGTGATTCAAGGAAAGGAAGCCTGCTATTAAGTTGGCCACCACAGTGGACAACCAGAGCTTAATACTATGGGGAAACTCTGGGAAGTGATCCCTCACACTGAGGGATGAGGGAGCTGGGGTATTTGTACACCAATTCCCAAGAGTTGTCAGTTGAGTGCTGCTACTGGCAGGTGTTAATTGCCTGGTACTTCGGGCCTGCTGAGTCCCAGGCTACAGTCTTCCTTAGCTCCGGAAGAAGCCCTATGGCACAGAGATGCAGCCACTGAGAGCTGGAAGTCCAGGCTGGAACACGCTGTCACAGTTAAGATCTGAGAGATTGGGCTTGGGCATTATGACCAAAGTCCAAAGCATGACGGTGCTACTTCTAGAACAGTATAGATCTGTTTTTGATAATCAGAGAATGGTCAGAGTTTAAAGGACCCCTCTATGGGGGAAGGCACAAGAGAGGAGCTGATCATTTGGGAAGCAGGGAAGGGTCATTCAATCTGCCCTGGTCCTTTTGGGTAGTACCTCCTATGTAGGGTCAAGCCATTTGCAGAAGGTTGGCTATAGAGACTTCTAGCTGCCATGTGGGTAGACCTGGTTTCTAGGGGAAGCATGACTCTATTGTCCTTAATTGTGGAGCATTACCAAAAAATTGACCCCAGAGATCCAAACACACAGCTGACTGTCTTCTCAGGTTGGTTCCACGTTGTTCCGTGCTATGGCTTCAGTCCTTTCTTCCTTCAAGCCTGGTGCGGACGTCCAATCCTGCTGTATCTTCCTGATCAGCTCCGAGGAAGGTACACAAACCAAACCACTCTACCTGGTTTGTAATGGGAGATGCCTCCCACTGAGCATTCTCCGGTGTTCACTTCCCCTCAGATCTGATGGGGAGTTGTTAGGGATTGAATGTTTTGTGTCCCCTGAAAGTTCATGTGTTGAAATCTTAACTTCCAATGATGGTATTAGGAGGTGGGGCCTTTGGAAGGTACTTAGGTCATAAGAGTGGAGTCCTCATGATGGGATTAGTGCCCTTACGAGAAGAGACGTGAGGGGAGAGCTCGCTCTTCATCTCCCCCTGCCCACCCTTATCCGCCAACCCCCTCCACCTTGCTTCTCTCTGTGCCACATGAGGATATGCGGAGAAATGGCCGTCTGCAAACCAGGAAGCAGGTCCTCCAGACACTGGATCTGTGGGCACCTTGATCTTGGACTTTCCAGCCAAGATCAAGAAGTACATGTGTGAAGTAAATGTCTGTTGTTTAAGCCACCCAGTCTACGCCATATTTGTTATAGTAGCCCAAACTAAGACGGGAGCATTGATTGAAGATAAAATCCAGAGTAAAAGATAATCTGTGGTTCATAAATCTGGCCTTTTGAGGAGTAAATCTCATTTTTTTCTCCTTCTTCCTCTCTCTCTCTTCCTTTTCTTTGAGAGACCCCCCTAAGCACCTCTAACTTCAAGTAGATTCTGGCCTCTAGAAAACCCAGACAAGCTTCATCACCCAGCCCAATCAGCTGGTTCCTAGCTCTCCGCAGGGAGCTAGGATGCTGCTGAGGGTCTGAGAGTCGCAATTCTCCTGCAAGGCTTGTGGGTTTACACACACAAAGGCCCACCCAAAGGCACATGGCCCTCAGGTGCCGTCTCTCTTCCCCCTGTAGGGCTGGGTTTATTTTCACGGAAATCTAAATCATATGTTTCCGTTTCACTGACACCAAATTCATTAGCAATGTTGTGTCCCTGCAACCATTTGAAGTTATGACAGCTGAAGGATTTATCCCACAAATGTTTATTTTTGTGCTTTCATTCTCAAACATGCTTCATTTTCTCACAGCCATGACCCTGGGGCGGAAGAGGCGGGGATCTGTGTGTGTTTAAGGCCCGGGACTCCTCTGCTCTTCAGATGTGGATGAGCTTCCGTTGTCTTGTCTCCTCCTTGTAACCTTCTTGTCTTGTCTCCTCCCTGTAACCTTCTTCCTCCTCACTGTGACTGGGCTCCTGAGAATTTGTAGGAAGACTGTGTGAGGGCTGATTTTTCCTTCTGGGAAGGTCCTGGTCTAAACTTCGCTCTCCTCCTGAAAATGAAATGTGAGCACATACTCCAGGCACTTTCTAGAGCTGATCCAAACAATTCACAGTGGAGCTGGTGTTCCAAGTCACGCTAGTAGATAAACTATCTGAATACATGGGATATCTGCAAAGCTAGGCCAGCACCTCTCTAAGAGCCCACGAGGCCAGGGACCAGATCTTATTCACCTTTATGCTCTACTAGGTCCAGACAGTGCCTGGCATATTACGGCACTTGATGTTTGAAGAATAAGCAGATGACTACTCAGTAGTTAAGAGAGATCCATACAGACACATATGACTATAAATACCTATTCATGGGTTTATACATGTTAATCTCCCAAATTAACATGGCCTGGTAAGTCCACATTCTAAAATGAATCAAGGTGGATTTTTTTTTTCACTATTTAGGAAAATAAAAGGACTTTCTCCCCCTGTAATGCAGCTATGGTCTGAATGTTTGTGTTCCCCCCAAATTCATATGTTGAAAACCTAACCCTCAAGGTGATGGTATTAGGAGGTGGGGCCTTTAGGGGTGACTACCTCGTGGGAGTGGAGCCCCCATGAATGGATTAGTGCCCTTATAAGAGAGACGCCAGAGAATTAGCTTGCCCCTTCCTCCACGTGAGGACACAACATGAAATCTGCAACCGGAAGAGGGCCCTCCCCTGACCCTGACCATGCTGGCACCCTGATCTCAGACTTCAAGCCTCCAGACTGTGAGAAATAAATTTCTGTTGTTTATAAGCCACCCAATCTGCTGTATTTTGTTACAGCAGCCCAAACAGACTAAGCAAAATGCTTAGCATAAAAACAACCTTAATTATCTAAGTATGCAGGGTTTGTCAAAGTGAGAAAAGCTGAACTAGTTAGAGTGACGCTATCCCGGAAACAAACAAGAAACTTTCAGAAGTTTAACACAGTTGCATTTTGTTTCTCACTCACATAACAGTACAGGCAGGTGAAGAGGTCAGCCGGGTAGCTTCCTGCCTACAACTACTGTTCAGGAACCCAGGTGATGGAGGTTTTGCCATCTTTGACTCCCTGGGGGTTACCTATATTCCAACCGAGAAGGAAACAAGAGCATGGAGGAGCCCCACAAAGTTTTCTGAGCAGCCCAGGAAGTGGCATCACTTTCGTGGAGGCTCCAGTAGTGAGCTCGGTCACATGTGGCATCCAGATACAAAAGTATCGTCCCTGGCCAAGTAGTCACTTGCCAGTGACAGCTCCACTTAGGGAAAGGGAGTGCGAATTTGGGGGGACAACTCTCTCTCTCTGACACAAAAGCCAAGAAAAGTTCAGCCCAAACTCCCCAAAGGGATGGCGAGGCAGGTCCATACATCTAGCGTTACGAACTCATGAGATACAAGGGCTTGGGAATGGATTGTCGCCAGAGACAGACCTCCCTCCCCTCAGGAACCCCAGCCTCACAAACACTGTGAAGCAACAGGGAGCACAGGAATCCATCTTTGGGGGAGGGGGGTGTACATGTGTGGGAGAAACTGTTCCCTCTGGGATATGAAGTGTCTCTTCCATTAAATGTTTCTATTTAATAACATTGAGAAGCACTATCCGTAGGGTATTTCTTTTTCTTTTATTTCTAGGAAATGTTTGTTCTGTTTTGAAGCTAGTGAAAATGCAGAGGATAAAGTAAAACTGCTATAGGCCTGAATTTTCAAAATGAGTTTCAATGATTCTCCCTGTATCTAAATTCATCTTTAAACCCACAGACTCAGATCTGGTTGATTATTTGATAGAAAGTGGAAACCAGTGGTGGTGGCTGCCCTGGTGGGTATTCGACTACAACAAACTCCCTAAGTGGGTTATTCTCCTCCCTAAGTGGGTTATTCTTCTTCATACCCAAATGTCAAATAACCTGTGGAAGATGCAGTAGAGACACAGAGCTCATAGGCGGCTAAGTCTGTTAATAATAATGATGGTGATTCAAATGGTGATAGGAGCTGACTTTTACTGTGCATTCGCCAAGCGTCAGGCACGAACTTAAGTACTTTACAGAGAAGGGCTGTTTGTATCTTCCTAAGTTAAGTACTCAAGATCATTTTACAGAAGGGGAAATTAAGGTACAGAGAGATTAAGTGATTTGCTCCAGGTTACACAGCTAGGACAGCATGACCCTCTTCCTCATCCACTTCCCACAAATGATTGAGAAAGGCACACTAATGCCCATTGCTGTGGGATAACAGAAAGAAAAGGCTCAAGCAATAACAGACATCTGGCAGTAATAAAATATAGATTTTGTTTTACCACATTACATTTTTCTCTGCTTGCTTTTAAAATTTCGCTACCATGTATGCTTTATATATTATAGAACACCCTAAATGCCTTTAGAAGCAACTTAACTGCTTTTTCTTTGTTTTTTTGTGTGTGTTTCTCTTTTTTTTTTATCAATTTGAGGGAATGAGATAGTGGGAATAGATCAAGTGGTAGCTGTTTGCTGTCATTTTCATGGAAATAAAAGAAGAAATTCATTTAGAGCAATAGGAACTAAAAGGTTAAGGCGGGGCACAAGAGTATATTCCTTTAATGATTAAAAACACTCAACGAATTAGGAATAGAAGGCAACTTTATCAAACCAATAAAGAGCACTAGGAAAAACTCACAGCTAACATCATACTTAATGGTAAGTGACCGAGAGCTTTTGCCCTAAGATCAGGAATAAGACAAGGATGTCTGCTCTTGCCACTTCTATTAAACACTGTACTAGTGGTTTAGTCAAGACAACTAGGCCAGAAAAAGAAATAAAAGGCATCTAGATTGCAAAGAAAAGTAAAACTATCTCTATTTGCAGATGACATGATATTGTATATAGAAAAACCTAAGGAATCCATTGAAAAACTGTTGAAACTAATGAACAAGTTCAGCAAGGTTTCAGGATACAGGACAAATATATAAAAATAATTGTATTTGTAAAAACTAGCAATCAACACTCAAAAATGAAAGTAAGGAAACAATCCCATTTACAATAGCATCAAAAAGAATAAAATACTTGGGAATAAATTTAACAAAAGAGGTGCAAACTTGTACACTGAAAATTATAACATATCATTGAAAGAAATTTTAAAAGACCTAAATAAATGGAAACACATCCCAGGTTCATGGATTGGAAGATTTAACATTGTTAAGATGGTGATACTTCCCACACTGGTCTACGGATTCAATTCAATGTTTATCAAAATCCCAGCCACCTTTTTTGCAGTTTAAGACAAACTGATCTTATAATTTACATGGAAATGAAAGGGACCCAGAACAGCAAAAACAATCTTAAAAAAAATGGTTGAATGACTCACACTTCCTGATTTCAAAAATTACCATAAGTCTACAGTAATCAAGACAGGGCAGTACTGGCATAAGATAGATATATACATCTACGAAGTTGAAGTGAGAGTTTAGAAACAGATCCTTACATTTATAGCCAATTGATTTTTTTTAACATCTTTATTGGAGTGTAATTGCTTTACAATAGTGTGTTAGTTTCTGCTTTATAACAAAGTGAATCAGCTATACGTATACATATATCCCCATATCTCCTCCCTCTTGTGTCTCCCTCCCACCCTCCCTATCCCACCCCTCTAGGTGGTCAAAAGCACTGAGCTGATCTCCCTGTGCTATGCAGCTGCTTCCCACTAGCTATCTATCTTACATTTGGTAGTGTATATATGTCCATGCCACTCTCTCACTTCGTCCCAGCTTACCCTTCCCCCTCCCCATGTCCTCAAGTCCATTCTCTACATCTGTGCCATTATTCCTGTCCTGCCCCTAGGTTCTTCATAACCATTTTTTTTTTAAGATTCCATACATATGTGTTAGCATACGATATTTATTTTTCTCTTTCTGACTTACTTCACTCTGTATGACAGACTTACTTCACTCTGTATGACAGACTCTAGGTTCATCCACCTCACTACAAATAACTCAATTTCACTTCTTTTTATGGCTGAGTAATATTCCATTGTATATACGTGCCACATCTTCTTTATCCATTCATCTGTCGATGGACACTTAGGTTGCTTCCATGTCCTGTAGCCAATTGATTTTTGACAAAGATTCCACAAAAATTCAATGGAGAAGAATAGTTGTTTCAACAAATGGTACTGGGACAACTAGATAGTCACATGCAAAAGGATGAAGTTGGACCCCTACCTCACACCATATACAAAAACTAATCCAAAATGGATCAACAACCTAAATGTAAGAGCTAAGATTATAAAACTCTTAGAAGAAAGCAAAAGAGTAAATCTTCATGGCCTTGAATAAAGCAATGGCTTCTTAGATAGAACACCAAAAATACAAGCAATAAAAAAATAAATTGGACATTATCCAAATTAAAACCTTTTATGGTTCAAAAGCCTCCATGAAGAGATTGAAAAAACAACCCAGAGAATGGAAGAAAATATAATATTTGCAAACTATATATCTGATAAGGAACTTGCATCCAGAAGATATAAAGAACTCTTGCAGCTTATACCCAGAGAAAATCATAATTCCAAAAGACACATGCACCCCAATGTTCACTGCAGCACTATTTACAATAGTCAGGACATGGAAGCAACCTAAATGCCCACCGACAGAGGAATGGATAAAGAAGATGTGGTACATGTATACAATGGAATATTATTCATCCATAAGAAGGAATGAAATTGTGCCATATGCAGAGACATGGATGGACCTAGAGACTGTTATACAGAGTGAAGTCAGAAAGAGAAAAACAATTATCATATATTAATGCATATATGTGGAACCTAGAAAAATGGTACAGATGGACCTATGTGCAAAGCAGAAATAGAGACAGACGTAGAGAACAGAAGTATGGACACCAAGGGGGGAAAGGGGAGGTGGGATGAATTGGAGATTGGGATTGACATATATACACTACTATGTATAAAATAGATAACTAATGAGGACCTACTGTATAGCACAGGGAACCCTACTCAGCGCTCTGTGGTGACCTCAATGGGGAGGAAATCCAAAAAGGAGGGGATATATGTATACGTACAGCTGATTCACTTTGCTGTACAGCAGAAACTAACACAACACTGTAGAGCAGCTATACTCCAATTAAAAAATAATAAAAAGCGAACCCTTGCAACTTAACAATACAAAGACAAATAAACCAATTTTAAAACGGGCCAAGGATTTGACTGAATATTTCTCCAAAGAAGACGTATGAATGTCCAAGAAGCAAATGAAAGGTGCTTAATATATTGGTCAGTAGGAAGTGCAAATCAAAACCACAATATCACTTCAAACCATCGGGATGGCTGTAATTAAAGAGACAGACAATAACAAATATTAATGCAGATGTGGAGAAACTGGGACCCCCATGGTTGCTGGTGAGAATGTTAGACAGTTGCGGCTCCTTTGAAAACAGGCTGGTAGTTCCTCAAAATGTTCAATATAGATTTACCATATGACTTGGCAATCCTGCTCCTACAAAAGCTGTACATGAATGTTTGTAGCGGCGTTATTCATAACAGCCTGAGAGTGGAAACAACCCAAATGTCCACCTGATGAGTAGATAAACAATATGTGGTATATCCATATGATGGTATATTATTTGGCAATAAATAGGAATGAAGTACTGATACATGCTACAACATGGATGGGCTTTGAAAACCTTATGCCAGGTAAAAGAAGCTGGTCACAAAGAAATGTGTAAAAGAGGCAAATCAACAAAGACAGAAAGTAGATTAGTGTTTGCTGGGAGTTGGAGGGAGGGAGGAATGGGGGGTGACTGCTAATGGGCATGGGGCTTCTTTTTGGGGTGACGAAAATGTTCTGGAATTAGCAGTGATGTTTGCACAACTTTGTGAACACACTGAAGACCACTGATTGTACACTTAAAAAATAAAATTAAAAAAGTATTTCCTTTGAAACTATTAGATATTCCACAGGGGAGGAAAAGAGGGGGTGCAAACAGCATTTGCTAATGAATTCTATGTCCTTTGCATTATCCTGTTCCTTAAAATACTTGCCCGAGGACTTCTCAGATTGTTTTAAGACAAGACAACGGTGTCTGGTAGCATTCTTAGGGAATCATTTCATTGGCTATTATTTTCCCCTACTTCCCAAGTGGCCCTTCAGGTGACTGATGAATTGGACCTGATGGGGCCCCAAACCTTTTAAAGTTTACTTGAAAAAAACCCCCATCTTTTTACTGGGAACAGGAGTCCCAGTTGGAGGGTGTTCTGGCACAGACAGGGGATCACCCACCTACTAGATAAATCATAGCTCCGAAATTGACAGCAATCGAATCACCTAGACTAGTTATTTCATTTTGCAGAAAAGGAAACCAAAGTCCAAAGAGGCTGTGACTTGCCCACGATCACCTGGTTGGCTGGAGGAAGTGCCCCACCCGGGCCCAGATCTCCTTCTCCCAGGTGAAGGCATTCCCCGTCCCCCACTCTCTCTGTAGAGAGGGACCAAACACTGGGGACCCAGTGAGGAAAACAACCCACACCATGATTTCAGCAGATAGAATCTAACACAGAGGACTGGTGACAAAGGAAAGCCCACAGGGCAGGGCAAGGCCACCCAGAGATTAGCAATGGCTGGAAGCAGCTACCACCCTTGGGGCCACACGGACAGAGGTGGGAGCCAGGGCCACCAGCAGGAAGTGAGCCCGTGGAGGGGGGTGCGCTTGCTCGTGGGGAACTGGAACCACAGGGGAGATGTGGCCACTGTTGGGAATGCTGCCAGAAGCAGAGAGGAAGGGGGAATAGGTCCTCTGGCTTCTCCCTACCTCCCCACCTCTCACCCCCTCTGGTGACTCCCAAGAGCGGGGGAGGGGGGAAAGCATCACTGAAGGCAAAGTATTATTATGCTGTATTAGGACATTTACAAACACATTTTAATTTAGTTTAAAAATCTTGATCTCTTCCCTGAGGACAGGCTAATGAAGTAGGTCAGGATTCTTATTTTAGAGGCAAGAAAAATAGGGCCAAGGGAGAAGGTGTCCCTGGCTGAACTCTGAGGCCCAAGACCCAGGCCTGAGTGTGTCACTGGGGCAGGCTTTGTCCAGTGAGCCCCAAATCAGAGGGCCACGGAGCCTGCCCTGACACCATCACCTGACTGCGAAGCCTCATCCCCTCCTACCACCGGCCGGTAAGGTGATGGGAACAGCCCTGGACCCCGAGAAGTTCTGAACTCTGATCTTAGTTCTGCACAGACAAGTACTATGTCTGGAAGCCGCTTCATCTTTTTCAGTCTCTGTTTCCTTGTCTGTAGAACTGGGAACCAACGTTTTGACTCTTCCCACCTCTGAAGGTGGTTGAGGATCAAAACCATACTGGCTGTGGAAAGAGGGGAGGCATCCACAAACCTAAGTCAGCATTACCAATGCCGTGCTTTATCTATCGTGATAATAGGAACCAACATCGCCACCAAAAGCTGTCCTGCTTTTCTGTGTCCCTTGTGCATTTCACAAAAGCCAGGTAGGTTATAAATTGAGATGCACTTTGTATTGGGTGGGCCAAAAAGTGCATTTGGTTTCTAAGTAAAAATAAAAGACACATTTTTCATTTTCACCAAGAAATTTATTGGACAACATATTCACCCTTTTGTTCCACTACCATCTGCCATTTTCCAGGCAACTTCATGATTCCATCTTCCCAAAACTTTTTATCTTTTTGAGCAAAGAACTGTTCCAGGTGCCTTTTACAGTCTTCCAGGGAATTGAATTTTTTTTCCATTAAGAGAATTTTGTAAATACCTAAATAAATGCAAATCTGAAGGTGCAATGTCTGGTGAATATGGCTGATGAATTAGAACTTCCCAGCCAAGCTGTAACAGTTTTTCCGGGTCATCAAAGAAACATGCGGTCTTGAGTTATCCTAATGAAGATTATGCGTTTTCTGTTGACTAATTCTGGACACTTTTTGTCAACTGCTGCTTTCAGTTGGTCTAACTGGGAGCCGTGCTTGTTGGAATTAATCGTTTCGCTTTCTGGAAGGAACTCATAATAGAGGATTCCCTTCCAATCCCACCATATACACAACATCACCTTCTTTAGATGAAGACTGGCCTTTGGTGTGGTTGGTGGTGATTCATTTCGCTTGCCCCATGATCTCTTCCGTTCCACATTATTGTACAGTATCCACTTTTCATCGCCCATCACAATATGTTTTAAAAACAGAACGTTTGCATTACGTTTAAGTAGAGAATCACATGTGGAAATATGGTCAAGAAGGTTTTTTTTGCTTATGTGGAACCCAAACATCAAAGCGATTCACATAACCAGCTGGTGCAAGTGATTTTCCATGCTTGATTTGGATATGGTGAGTATGCCGGCGACCTCCAGCGTGGTATAATGTTGATTGTTCTCAGTTAATGTCTCGATTTGATCGCTATCAACTTCAACTGGTCTAGCCGACTACGGAGCATTGTCCAGAGAGAAATTTCCAGCATGAAATCATTTTTGATGTGTTCGATCAGTCACAGCACCTTCTCCATACACTGCACACATCTTTTTTTGTGTTTCGGTGGCATTTTTACCTTTCTTGAAATAATAAAGCATAATATGCTGAAAATGTTGTTTTTTCTTCCATCTTCAATATTAAAATGGCTACACAAAAAATCACCAATTTTGATAAGTCTTTTTTTAAATGCACGCTGATATGACAGCTGTCACATACAATCTAACAAAGTTGTTTCGAATGAAGTTAAAGACAGCTAAGTGCTACTACAGGCATCGTACGGAAAAAACCGAATGAACCTTTTGGCCAACCCAGTATATTGAGGGGCAGATGGAGAACCAATCGGGTCTGCGTTTACCCAATAAGAAGCTAGTCTTATTGGGGGAGTTCTGACTTAAGAATGGTTGAGGCTTTCTTCTTGCCACTCAATAAATCATGCCGTTTCAAAATCTGTGAGGTTGCAGAGTCAAACATACTTCTCCTAGATTTGGGCAAAGACCTCCCCAAAACTAAAAACCAAAGAACGACCTTTCAGTAGCATAAAAGTTTCCTCCAAATCCATAAAACTCACATGCTAAAAGATGTCTCTGGGGTTTAAGCAGAATACCCATGATTATTCAGAAATAACAGAGTAATGCATTCCAATTGTTTAGCTGTCCATTACTGAGGGTGTCCAGGGGGAACTTTGCTGTTTTTCTGAGTTCTGCTTTGGGACTTAGCCAGGATTTCACTGCAGATCACATCCTTTCTATTTTACCCAATAAATTTCAATACTAATAATAACAACTGTGATTTATTGGGCACCTACCATATACAAGTCACTTTTAACAATTTATTCTCAACTTAAAAAAACCCTGCATAGTGGCAATATCACACCCATTTTACAGGACAGGAGACTGAGGAGAGGCATATGATTTGCTTGAGGAGGAGCCAAGATTCAAGCCCAGGACCCCCTGACATCAGAATCTGTGTTCTTTCCACCCCACCCACCACTGCCCTACACCACTGTGAGTCATCTCACTGCTGTTAACCCTTTCTAGTTCCTTCTCCCTGAGCCTGATTTAGTGACCACTTCTAGCAAATAGAATGTGATGGAAGGGTCAGTATATTACTTCTGAAAAGCACTGCAACTTCCTCCTTGCTCTCTCTCAGATCACTTGCTCTGGGGGGAGCAGGCTGCCATGTCATGAGGATACTCAAGCAGCTCTATGTGAGTCCACATGACAAGGAACAGCCAGCAAGGAACTGCCCCGTGAGGGAGCCATCTTGGAAGTGACTCTGCAGCCCAGTCAAGCCCAGGGTGACCACAGTCCCAGCCAACATCTTGACCACAACCTGGGACAGACCCCACGCCAGAACCATTCAGCTAAGTACTGGGTGACCTGCAAACACTGTGTGAGATGATAAAATGCTATTGTTGCTTTAAGGCACTAAACTCTGGGGGTAATTTGTTACACAGTGATAGATAACTAATACAATCTCCTAAACCAATCTTCTAATTTTCTCATATTTTTCTATCCTACTGAACTTTCCCTGGCTTTTTATTTCCTGAGAGATTTCCTTGATTGTATCTCCAGCCTCTTTTAATTTCAGCTGTCATATTTGTAATTTCTAAAAGTCTTTCTTGAGCTCTGATTGTTTCTTTTTTGCACATAATCTGTTGCTGTTTTAAGGGGTCTTCTCTTTTCTCTCTGAAGATGTTAGTGGCTTTTTTGATATTCTCCCCTGCTCTTTGTATTGTCTCTGATTCTCCTGAGTCCCTTTTTTTCTCCTGTTTCTCTCTCGCGTTAGAAGTTGTCCTCAAACGTCTGCTGAGCCTTGCTTTTTTTTTAATATATTTCTTTATTTGGCTGCATTGGGTCTTAGTTGTGGCGCGTGGGCTTAGTTGTCCCATGGCATGTGGGATCTTAGCTCCCCGACCAGAGATAGAACCCACATCCCCTGCATTGGAAGGCGGATTCTTAACCACTGGACTGCCAGGGAAGTCCCAGCCTTGCCTGTTGTTTGTATTCAGGAAAGAAGCAGTAGAAAGGGTGCTGGAAACTCTAGGAACTCTCTTTGTGAGGTCTGGAGTTTGCCAATTAGTGACAGCACCACAAGACAATGGCTGGACCACAGCTCTTTATTGTTAACACCCTGACATCAATATTTAATGCTCTTCCTCTGGCTTAGGTCTAAGACGGGTCCTCCAACCCGCCTTGAAGGTAACCTGGCTGTATGGTAAAGCAGTGGTTTGACTATTTAACCCAGCACTACTCAGAGAGCCAAGAAACATAGTCCATTTCCCATCAGATCCAATCCTGCATCTCTGGCCTCCAACACTATTGTAGGAAGAAAGTGAAAATTCTCAGGTTTTTTTTTTTCCCGGGTTGAATAGTAGTCCCATTCAGGTCAGTTTCGTTGGATAAACGTTCCAGTTTTCAGGCCTCCTCCCCCAGCGCCTTCCTGAGACTGAGTCTGGATTTCTTGGAGGAGGGCAGGGGGCGTTGGTTAAAGGCTTTGGATCCACGTGCTGCCGTCCGTGCCCTCACTGTTCTCTAATGAAGACTGGCAGGTCTGGATTTGTCCTGGGCCTGCTGTCTCTGCTGAGGTGCCACAGTCTCTTACAGCCTTCTGAGCCGTTCTGTGGCTCCAACTACTGGGTTTCATGGCCCAGCCATCTGCATCTTGGCTTAAGATCCCAGCACACTGTCACCAGTGTGACCTGAGCCAAGGCCATCAGCCCACCAAGTCTCTGAGGCACACAGAAACCTGTAGAGTCCTGGAGCTAACAGATTGCAGGGGTCCAGGAACATGGCCTTGGGGACACCCAACAGTCCCCTCCTACCACCAGCTCTGAGCTAGCAGCACTCCAGCCCCACGTGGGGCATAGCTGAATAAGAACCTTCTCCCCGATGCTTGCAGGAGCTCCCAGGCTGGGCAACCATGAACCCTGATGTTCTGCTCTTTCCATTCAATCCATTTAATGTGCTCTGTTCCAGAATTTCTGTGCAGAGTAGCGAAAACAGGACACAAGCCCCTGCCTAGTCCCCCATCTCAGTTCCCCACTCTCTTCCCCTCTCCCCCAGAAATGGCAAGAGATCTGCATTAATTTCTTGCAACTCAAAAACTCTCCCTGACTCCCAGATTCCTCCAGCCCTCGGTGGCATCCCTCTCCCCTCTCCTTGGGGCCGAAATGGTGAACGATTACAGGGAGCTTTTTGAACAACAGTCCCCTGTCAAACATTTATGTTTTCCGGGTAACACTGCCCATGCTGTGAAGTGAACATCCTTAGAGATAAAGCTGTGTTGACATGTATGGAATTGCAGGGCCAAGGGCCGTGAACGATACAGAGGCTTTGGGTGCATACTGTCAACTGGTGAGAGGGAGTAACATTATAAGCCGTTATCTTCCCTTACAACACTGTGGTTACCTTGATCTGATCAGCCAGAAATGGGCACGGATTTGAGTGAGACTCTAAAGCTGTCTGCAGAGGAGGACGTGCAGGGGAAGGGAGAGGAGAGAGGGGAGGAGCTCAGCCCCCCAAGACTCAGCAGCCAAGACCTGGGCTGCAGCGGAACCCTGGAGTTTAGGAAGAAAAGTCCGAGGATATGGGAAGCCCTGAAGTGAAAGGTGGGCACACTTTTAGTCTCAGTCGCCACTAAGGAAACTGCCAGAAACTACAGTCCAAAGTGAATACGAACTCTGGGGGCTTCCCTGGTGGCGCAGTGGTTGAGAGTCCGCCTGCCGATGCAGGGGACATGGGTTCGTGCCCTGGACCAGGAAGATCTCACGTGCCGCAGAGCGGCTGGGCCCGTGAGCCATGGCCGCTGAGCCTGCGCGTCCGGAGCCTGTGCGCCTTAACAGAAGAGGCCACAGCAGTGAGAGGCCCGTGTACCACACACACAAAAAAAAAACCAAAGTGAATACGAATTCTGGACTCATGTCCTGAAACCAAGCTCTTCTTGGTTACTTCAGAGAAAAAGAAATTTAAGGGAAAAAAACAAAACAAAACAAAATCCAAAACCTTCTTGTCTGAAGCTCTGCTCATTTTGTTCCCTTGTTCCCAGCAATGGTTTTGGAAATGGTTAAGGCTTAGGGTCACCGTAAGAGTGGTCTTGGCTTCCAGCCAGTCACCCCCGCTTCTGCAGCTTCTTAAAGTATCGAAGAATCTGTGTGCTTTTCTTTCTTTTTTTTTTTAACATCTTTATTGGAGTATAATTGCTTTATAATGGTGTGTTAGTTTCTGCTTGTGCGCTTTTCTTAAGTGATGCTGATGGGCTAGGGTCTTGACTTGGTAAACTTGGGGGATTTTTTGCTCTTTGACGAGAAACTGTGACTTTAAGCCTCAGACTACTTTGGGGAAAACTACAGGCACCACTGGAAACAAATCAAATCAGAATCTCTGGAGTGGAGCCTAGGCATCGGTATTTTTTAAATGCTTCATGTGTATGTAGTGTATGTGTATGTGTGTATGTGTGTGTGTGTGTGTGCGCGTGCATGTATATTTTGTTTGTTTTAATAGACTTTTTTTTAAAGCAGTTGTAGGTTTACAGAAAAACTGAATGGGAAGTACAGTGAGTTCCCATATACCCCCTTTCTTCTTCCCCCAGTTTCTCCTGTTATTAACATCTTGCATTAGTGAGGGATATTTGTAACAATTGATGAGCCAATACTGATACATTACATTAATTAAAGTTCATAGTTTACATCAGGGCTCACTCTTTGTGGTATACGTTCTATGTGTTTTGACAAATATAAAATGACAAGTATCTGTCAATACACCATCACACAGAATAGTTTCACTGCCCTAAAAGTGCCCTGTGTGCTCCACCCTTTCCTCTCTCTCTCCCTCCATGTCTCCCTGAACCCCTCCATAGTCTTGTCTTTTCCAGAATGTCATATAGTTGGAATCATACAGTATGTAGCTTTTTTTTTTTTTTTTGCAGTACGTGGGCCTCTCACTGTTGTGGCCTCTCCCGTTGCAGAGCACAGGCTCCGGACGCGCAGGCTCAGCGGCCATGGCTCACGGGCCCAGCCGCTCCGCGGCATGTGGGATCCTCCCGGACCGGGGCACGAACCCATGTCCCCTGCATCGGCAGGCGGACTCTCAACCACTGCGCCACCAGGGAAGCCCCAGTATATAGCTTTTCACATTGGCTTCTTTCCCTTAGCAACATGTATTTAAGGTTCCTCCATCCCTTTTCATGGCTTGATAGCTCATTTCTTTTCATACCTGAATAACAGTCCACCTTATGTACTTCAATAATATTTTGGTGCATGGATGTACCACAATTTATCCATTCGGCTACTGAAGCACATCTTGGTTGCTTCCAAGTTTTAGTAATTATGAATAACGCTACCATAAACATTCACATGTAGCTTTCTGTGTAGATGTAAATTTTCAACTCCTTTGAGTAAATGTCAAGGGGTGCAATGGCTGGAGAGCATGCAAGAGTACGTTCAGTTTTATAAGAAAGAGCCAAACTGTCTTGCAAAGTGTTCGTACCATTCTGCATTCCCACCAACAATGGATGAGAGTTCCTGTTGCTCCACATCCTCGTCAGCATTTGGTGTTGTCAGTGTTTTGGATTTTGGCCATTCTGATAGGTGTGTGGTGGTATCTCATTGTTGTTTAATTTGCATTTCCTGAAGACACATGGTGCTAAGCATCTTTTCATCTGCTATTTGGGCATCTGTGTATCTTCTTTGGTGAGATTTCTTCTCGGATCTTTTGCCCATTTTTAAATTATATTGTTTGTTTCCTTCCTGTTGAGCTTTAGAAGTTCTGGATACTAGCCCTTTATCAGATGCATGTTTTGCAAATTTTTTCTCCCAGGCTAGTGCCTGTCTTTTCATTCTCTTAACAGTGTCTTTTGCAGATCAGATATTTTTAATTTCAATAAAGTCCAACTTACCAATTTTTTCCTTCAGACATCCTGCCAGGGTTGCGATCCAGTGCCCAAAGAAAAGAGTAAATATGGCCTGGCTGCATATTTATTTTACCACTGGTCTCAAAGGCTGTTACCCTGGGAAATTCGGCTCCATGGATCATGAAATAAGTGGAAAACATCCTATCGTATCTGCACCACAGACCTCTGTCTGAAACGCACACCAAGTCATGAGAAAGGGAAATGGCCAGTCTGGGTTCAGTCCTCCTAAGGTGGAGAGACTGGGCAGTCATACAAAGTGACAGCAAGATGGGAGACGGAAGGGAGACTGTGAACAGAGCACCCGGGCTGGAACGTTTGTCAGTAATGCTGGGGGCTGAGGGCTCTGCCATTTACAGCCATTAACGTGCGCTGTGTCCTCCAAAGCCTGGTTGGAATTTGTATCCTTTTTTTCTCATAAGCTGCTGTCTCTTCCACAAGCTGGGATTCACCAAGAGACTCATGACTTCTTTTTTTTGGCCACACCACGTGGCATGCGGGATCTTAGTTCCCCGACCAAGGATTGAACCCATGTCCCCTGCAGTGGAAGCGCGGAGTCTTAACCACTGGACCGCCAGGGAAGTCCCCAGGACTTCTTTTAAAATTACTTTTTAAAAAAATTCCAATATGTATGAATATTTCACTATTATGATCGAGTGAGGGTAGGGAGCCACGTCTATGGATGTCCAAAGTAAAGTGACTTTAACAGAATGAAGAATGAAAAAGAAAAGGCGAATAAAGACTTGGGCCCTCCTACTTACGGCCCTAACGCGGGTCCCTCATCTATGCCAGCTGCCACGGCTCACGGAGGGCAGGGGAGTCTTTGTGAGGCCAGGGTGACCTGAGTTACAATAGTGGCCCACGCAGAGCACAGTCCTGGGAGCAGAGCTTTATCCTCTGCAGGAATGCATTCACTTCTCTTCCATCGTGGCGACACCCTGCTGGTGACCATCATTCCTTTGGTCCTGGTGACTTGGTGCTGAGTAGAAATCTCTGGAAGGTACCTGGAAGCACAAGCTCTCCGAGATGCCAAGTGTGATGATCACCTGGCCCAGAGGACCAGTCTGTCTCTGTGTCCTTGAAGAGAATCTCATTGTGGGATAAACTGGGGGGAGGCAGATGAAAGGTGGTTGTGAGAGCTTATGAACTCGCTTAAGAGGTGGCTGTGATAGAGCCAGGGCCAGACCATTTCAAATCATCTTTACTCTCTCTCTTTTTAAATTTTTCTTAAATGGAAGTGTAGTTGTTTTACAGTGTTGCGTATCTTTCCTCTCTTTTAGTGTGTTTAAATAAACTAACACAAAATTTACCATTTAAACCACTCTTATGGGTACAGTTCAGTAAGTGCATTCACGTTGTTCTGCACCCTTAACCGCCATCCATCTCCAGAACATCTTCTTCATCCTACGCTGAAACGCTATACCCATTAAACACCAACTCCCCATTTCCCCCCAAAACCCAACCCCTGCAAACCACCGTTCCGCTTTGTCTCTATGAATTTGACTACTCTAGGTACTTCACATAAATAGAATCATACACTGTTTGCCCTTTTGTGTCTGGCTTACTGCACTCAGCATGATGTTTTCAAGGTTCGTCCACGTTGCAGCATCCATCAGAATTTCGTTCCTTTTAAAGGCTGAACAATATTCCATTGTATGGACATACCACAGTTTGTTTATCCATTCATCCGCTACTGGACATCTAGCTATTGCGAATGCTGCTGCTATGAAAATGGGTATACGAATACCTATTCAAGTCCCTGCTTTCAGCTCTTCTGGGTGTGTACCTAGGAGCGGAATTGCCAGGTCATACAGTTATTCTACACTTAGCTTTTTGAGGAACCACCATGTTTTCCACAGCAGCTGCACCCTTTCACATGAGTACCAGCAATGCACAAGGGTTCCAATTCTTTACATCCATGCCAACACTTGTTTTTCTGTTTGCTTTTTGATAA
Organism: Monodon monoceros; assembly: GCF_005190385.1. NCBI lineage: Eukaryota > Metazoa > Chordata > Mammalia > Artiodactyla > Monodontidae > Monodon > Monodon monoceros. Next base: position 7,344,546 of record NW_021703778.1, read on the forward strand.
TACCCACCCCAACGGTATGAACTGGTATCTCATTTTGGTTTGATTTGCATTTCCCTAATGATTAACAATGTTGAGCATCTTTTCATGTGCTGATTGGCCGTCTGTATATCTATCTGGAGAAATGTCTATTCAAGTTCTTTGCCCGTTTCTGAATTGGGTTGTTAGTTTTTGTTGTTGTCACTGAGTTGCAGGAGTTCTTCATATATTCTGGATATTAATCTCTCAGACATATAGGATTTGTAAATATTTTCTCCCATTCTGTGGGTTGTACTCTGTTTTGATCCCACCTCAGATATGTCCAGTTTAATTTTTAACCACCCAGCTGGACTAGGTGCCCCCTCGATTTTATTCCTGATTTTGTCAGGGACCTGTCTCTGGGTAGACCCACCTTTCTGAGGCTGGGCTCTAACCTCTCAACATTTTTAGAGTACAGAGTAGAAAATCATTTGCTAGTGGATGTTCCTATGACTTCGAGCACCTTGTTAGCTCTCAGTTCCAACCTGTTCCTTTTTGTTTGGATGATTCATTTACCGTATTTATTTTACATAGCAATTTACCCAAAACTTTACTATTAGCCTCTTAGGACAGTTAGAAATTTAGGACAAAATAAAGTGATTGGATTTCTCCTTCCTAAGCCTTAAAATCTCTATTACTTGATGCAGGGAGGTGGATGTCATTCAATTATTTAACATTCTGTGAGGATATACATGTAGGCCACGTGGATGTGTGCTCTCTGAGCAGAGAAAGGTGGCTCCTACTGTCTATAAAATGGGAATCATGATTGCTGCTTTTCTCAAAAGTACACAAAAATGCCAGGGGTTTACTTAGCACCAGCTGGGAAAAGAACCCAGATTTCTGCCCAAGCATTTTAGCATTTCCTCTCTCTTTCCCTCTCCCCCTTTAAAAAACTTTTTTTAGAACCATCGTGATTGGTTCTCTGCTCAACCATTTCTGTTGCTACTACCCCTGGAAACAAACCAGAAATTGTAGTCTACCATGCTCCCCTGACCATAAATGGCAACCTTAAAAAAAAAAAAAAATCGAGGCAGTGTTTCTGGAAGAAGCAGACTTTAAGACCAAACTTGACATCAAGCCCTACTGTGAGTGTGAAAACTGGAACCATTTCCTTACTGATTGCTAAAGCAGGGTCGGCAACTACATTTCATTATAACTTAAGGAAGACTTAGAAATGGGTCAAAGTGTCATTTTTAAAAGGCGAATTTTTGTTTTGTGGTTTGTTCAAACTCAGAAAGATCTAAACCTGACTTTGCTATGGGAGAGCTGGCCTTCCCCAGCTGGAAGACCACCAAATGCATGGCTTTTTTAGGGTATTTTTAAAAGATAACAAATTCGATTATTAAGTTAAAGCCTTTAGGAAAAGGAGCAACACCATTACAACCGAGAGTTAATTCAATCACGTCTAGCCTAGGAAAAATGCTGAGCACAAGACACATGTTTAGATATACACATACATACTACATTGTGTATATACGTATAATGTTGTGTATATATACAAATAAATCATGTATTTCTCTTTGTTCCTGAAGAATATTTCATTAAATGCACTTGTTTGTGGAACAAATTATCATAATTCCTGCCTTTCCTTTTCAGTGTGTCTCCTATTCTTCTGTTGAAAGGAATACATAGAATTTTTAATTCTGCGGTATTTTTTACTGGTGGGCTGCTACTGCCAACAGCAGGAAACCAGAAATCTAGAAATCTGTTTTAAAGCTTTGAGAATGTTGTGACAATTGTTTTAATTATATTCTGTTTGCTAAGAAGTACCTCAGAAAGGAGCTGCTACATTGGTCGACTCAAAAGGCCTCCAGAGGGATAAGTTTGCAATGGGCTCGCTTCTCAAAGGTCACCACTATGACACCACACAAATACCTCTTCCCTTGTCCTTTTGGTTGGGGGGAAAAAAAAAAATCCTTGCCTGGGGCCAGCCGTGCCTTCTGCCTGGTTTCCCTTTCCTGATGTGTAATCCGAGCGGATGCCCTGGATGCCTTCTTTCCGTTCCCACGTGGAATGATTCTGTCTGTGAGAGACAGGAAACTATGATTGGAGCTGTTGTGACCATTTAAACGGGAGGGCTCGGCCCGGCACTGACCTTTTTAAAAGTAAGTTTGTTAGAGAGCCTTTCATGAGATCCGCATGATGTCAGGGAACAAGAGGTTAAATTAACACATTAAAGAATAAGAGAAGTGGCTGACAATCAGATGAACACAAGGCTTACTTCCATAAGAGATCAACAGGAGACAGGAGTTTTCCAAGGCAAACATGACTGGGTTTCTCGGCTGGGTCTTGTCTGGCACCAACGTGAAGCTCTTGATGGTTTAGAGCAGCGGTCCCCAACCTTTCTGACACCAGAGACCGGTTCCTGGAAGACAATATTTCCACAGAGGGGGAGGGGGGTTGCTTCAGGATGCAATGCCAGCGATGGGGAGCCGGGGAGAGGCAGATGAAGCTTCGCTCCCCGCCGCTCACCTCCAGCTGTGCAGCCTGGTTCCCTACAGAACGCAGACCGCTGGCGGTCCTCTCGCCCGGGGGCTGGGGACCCCTGGTTTAGAGCACTCAAGAGGCCACATTTGGGGCGAGGCAGGACGGGGATGCGTACGTGCGTGCGTGCGCGTGCGCGTGCGTGCATCCGTGCGCGTGCGCCCCACGTGTCAGCCACCGTCCTGGTGCTTCCCCGTAACCAGATGAAGGTTATTAGCGAAAACAGCTTAAACTGTGCTCACCCAGGAGTCATTTCTCCCCTCTTGCTTGCAGCATCCAAGTGACCCGCTCGGCCTCGAGTTCCTCCCGGGCTGGTGCGATTTCGAATAATTTGGGCTGTCAGAGCTGCCAGTGGAAAGTGGAGGTTATTTAGTCTGTTTCAACATCTGGGAAGGAGCGTGTCATTGTTTACATTGTTTACTGCATGCCCTAGGCACCGCAGCCGATTATGCATCATGGATCCTGCTCAGGAAGCAGAGATAAACCCAGGCTGAATTTCTCAGCTTCTACTCCCATCCCTGTTTTTATTGTCATTTCAGAATCAGGACATTCATCTTTTTATGGTATCTCGTCTGATGTCGGCGCTAATTACTCTCCCTACATTAAATTCCCTGCAAACACTGAAATGCCCTCAAGGCTTCCATATGGAAGAAAGCCACCCACTCCATTTTTCTTGAGTTCTGAAAGTTACAAGTCGGGGAGCCAGGGGCTCTCCCCCTCGTCTCCCAAGGTGCGTTAGAAGATGCCAGGCATAATGGCCATTTATTGTGACAGTGCTTGCCTCCTGCTTCATAAATCGCCCCAAGAAATGGCTCACCTTCAAAGAACAGTCTTTCCACTGGGGATTATTTCTCAACCCTTTGTTGATGCTCTCCTGGATTTTGCTAGACATCGTTTAGTGAGCTACTCTCTGTGCACCACAATCGTTGTTACTGCTTTTGTTGCTGTTGTTCCAAAGGACTCCTCACCGTCCTCCCTGCTCACAGGCTCTCCACACGCCCATGCAGTCTGCACGGTTTCCAGACTAATCTTCCCAATGGGCAATCGTTTTGCTCCAATACAGGCTTCCCACAGCCTTGCGAATTAGTAAAAAGCCTTAGCCTTATGATGACACTCAAACACCGTACTATGTGGTTCAGCCTACTTCCCCCTCCCCTACAAATGCCCTCTCTGTGACCAAACCTGTGTCTTATTATTCTCATCGCACACATACTTTCCCTGCCTTTCCTCATATTGTCTCTTTAGTCTAGAACTACGAACGCCTTCCTCCCATCTCTTCGTGGCCGCAGTATGCCCAGTTTCCACACTCCAAATCAAACCTATTTCCTTCAACAAGATTTTCTTAGTCCCTCAAAGAGATGTGGTTGTATCCTTCTCAGAACCTCCACAGTATGTGCTCCTGCCACTTTCAGGGTGATCAAATCTACTGGGACCACTGGAGAGTTTGTTATGGTAAACACAGGTAGACACAGACTGATGGATAGTTTGAATTCCAGTTGATAAAAGGCTTAAGACATCAATCAGCTCCCTGTGATGTAACTTACCACAGCTGGATTGAGTTGCTAGATTTCTCCAAAACAACAGAGGGCCACGGGGAAAACTGGCTGCCTCAAGGTGAATTTTGTATAGCTCTTCATAGCCCCCACGTGTGTTGAATGATCTCTCCAGGTGGTTTCTAGCGCTAAGACCTATAACCCTATGAACAACTTCTATTTGTTACTGCTCATAAAAGTCACGGGCCAATATTTTATTTTCACCTGGCACATAAAGGATGAGAGAGGTTAATTGAATAACCTAGGCTCATGCAGCAAGGCAACACTCGTTCTCAAACCAGACTTGAGGTATTTGAAGCTGAGTCCCACTGCCTCACCTTCTTTTGTTGATCAATTACATACAGCAAAGGTGAGATGATAATTTATCATCTAAATCGACACTTTTGTGTGTGAAAGGGGACATTGTTAATAATCATTCTGGAACGATAGGCATAAACCAAGATATATGGGTACTAAATTTAGGCGTAAGGGAAAAGTAAGGTAGTTTTTGTTTTTTTTTTAATGAGGTCTTCAACAGACCTTAAATTTGGATTCTTCAAAATTTATGGGGTACTCTAAATTTACAAGCATTTGTATTGCTTGCCACTCATAAAAACCCTCCTGTGTGGTTTTAGGTTGGCTGCCCTTCTGCCCTTGTAGCAAAAGGAAGCATATGGCGAAGCTGCCCATCCCAGCCCCAAAGTGGTTAATCATGAGTGGAACAGTTTTTTGTTTCATTTTTTGTCTACTCTGTGAGGCTTGTGGGGCCTTGGTTCCCCAGCCAGGGATGGAACCGGGTCCCCTGCGGTGAAAGCTCAGAGTCCTAACAACTGGACCACCAGGAAATTCCCTGGAACAGTCTTAAATTTCAAATTTCACCCCTTGCATTAACACTCCAATCTCTACTACCTTCTCAAATCGATAATCATTAGATTGTTGAAAGGGAGCCAGAAGTCTCTAGGGAAGCAAACCTTCGGAGTGCCCTGGGTGTATATCTTATTTCGCTTGCCCTTCCCACTTCTTTCTAATCTCTGAGCAAACTGTTAGCTGATGTCTGATGCCACCACACAGAATCAAAAGAGGACTCCTGTAAGGTTGGTGCCCCAGCCGATTTCTCACTCTGTGGATATAATAACAGAGAGTACGTCAAAATTGCGGGATGGCCCTTTGCCTCCAAACCTGTAATTGTCTCTTATTTACCAAGCAACCCTCTGGCCTTGGCCATGAATTGTCTATTCCTAGAAAAGATGATGCAGTGGAATAAAGAGCAGTGGGTGTTGGATATAGACTTGGGTTTGAATCCAGCGTGAGCTACTACCACCGGCTGCAAAATGAGGGAAACCATGCCTGATTCATAGAGGTTTTCATGAAGTATAAATTCAATAGTATATGTAAAGCTTTCAGCTCTCATCTTGGGCTCATAGCGAGCCTTGGTTATCCCTGTTGAAGCCTTTGACCCCAAAGCAGCAGACTCACCACTCAGCATGAGTTGAGTCAGCAGGTGAGGGAACTGTACCCACAGTGTAACCTGGGGGATGCAGACCTGGTACTTGATCTTGCCTTGGGCTTTCTCCACTCGCTTTTCTTTTTTTTTTTTTAGAGACACGGAGTTTGGAGGAATAAGCTAGAATAGAATATAAACTCAGAGTTCTCATCTTCCCTTTGCTCATAGCTATTGAGATTATATTTTATAAATCCCCCAAATAAAATATATAGTCTGACCATACAAAAAAGGTTGTAACTGACACTGTCTCATAAAATCCAGAAAGGGTGGTTGCCTTATTCATTGTGCTTTTCACATAGCAAGCGATGAAAATAAATGAGTGTGTGGAATAATAAATAAATAATAAATAAATAAATGAGTCTGTGGAATAAATGAGTGAATGAATGAGATACCATCACTACCATCACTGGTGTGGACATATTTATACATTTATATGTACAATTATATGTATTTATATTTATACAAATATAAATATTTTTATACATTACATAAATTTATATAAATATAAACTTGCACAGTTTTTATATACATGTACATAATTCTTGCATCCTGGTCTCCCTGATATATTTGCTATTTGCTCTATCAGTCAAGGTCCCAACAGGAAACAGATGGCCCTCGAATTAGAATAATTTAAGAAGAGCTTAATAAAGCGACTGTTTATGAAAGTGTGGGTGGGATGGGGAGGAAGCATAAGGAACACTAGTGACAGTGGAAGAGCTGTTACTAGTCCTAGGCCTTAAGGGATGAGGGCGGGAGGAAGCCGCCACAGGAACCTGGATAAAAGAGCATTTCCTGAGAAGGATGCCTTGATAGGAGGTCAGTGGAATGACCGCCTGGACCGCACTGTCCTCCCTCCCTTCGATCTCCTGCTCGTGGACCGAGCCCAGTGGGGAGTCAGAGCCCCGGGGAACCCATGATATAGTTATCAAGGAGGGAAGGAAGGGGGAGGGGGGAGGGGGAGGAGACGAGGCGGTACGTGGGAGACATTGGGTTTGGGCTATGTCTGAGATCCGAGGTACATTTTTTTTTTTTTTTTTTTTGCGGTACGCGGGCCTCTCACTGTTGTGGCCTCTCCCGTTGCGGAGCACAGGCTCCGGACGCACAAGGCTCAGCGGCCATGGCTCACGGGCCCAGCTGCTCCCCGGCATGTGGGATCTTCCCGGACCGGGGCACGAACCCATGTCCCCTGCACCGGCAGGCGGACTCTCAACCACTGCGCCAACAGGGGAGCCCCGAGGTACATTTTTTAAAGAGGAAATTAAAAGCAAAAACTGTTACTAGAGTCTTGGTTTCTTGCAGTGGTTCCCTGCCTAGAATTCCGCTACCTACCCCTCTGGCACTTGGGTGTCATCTCCCCTAAGTCGTCTTCCTTCCACTGGCCTCTCGTGACCTGCAGGTGCCTGAGCGCCTTCCTCTTTGCTCTCCCCTCGCACTTCTGACGTTCTAATGACTGGTTTCCTTCTCCAGGGGACTGGGGTTTGGTCCTCCTCGTCTCTCCTACACCCAGCCTAGCGGCAGGCGCACAGTAGGTGCTCCGTCACTGTTGGTTTGAATGGATGACTAAGTTTCCCACGAAAAGAAAGCAAGCTTGCCATTCAGCTACTACACCTGGGTCCCTTGGTTTCCTAGATTAAAGCCTAGAACCAATGCCTTCCCTGTAAGCGCGTCTCTTCTTCCTTAGAAGGGCAGGCAAGTGAAGACCACCGAGAGAAAGAGGCGAGGGCGCTGGTGAAGCCGAGCGTCTGGAGGTCGGCAGCGCCCTGAGCCTGGGAGCAGCAGGAAGATGGGTGGAGGGGGGCGCTCAGATCCGCAGCCACATCTGGAGAAAGGAAGCTCCGGTTATCAATTCCTGGTAAAGGAACTTGGGGCATCGCTTAAACGAACACTCGAACTCCCAGTAACCCCCTTCTCCTTCTGGAAGCCCTGACACAAGAGACCTTGAAGAAAACAGCAGATATGCTGATACGAAGGTCAGAGAGATCGGCAGGACGCCTGGGAGGCCGAGCTGCCGGGGTATCTCTTCCCCAGCTTCACTCTCTTCTGTTGCTCAGTTCGCTTTTGGTCGGTGTGGTGTGGCGTATATGTGTGTTTGCTTGTGTATGTACATGCATGTGTGTGTGCTCGTGTGTGCATAGGTATTTGTGAATATGTGCGTATCCCTGTGTGTGTTTGTATGTGTTTGTGTGTATATGTGGGTGCTTGCATGTATGTGTTTGCATGTGTGTCTGATTTATGTATGTGTGCGTCTGTGTGTGTTTGTGTATATGTGTATGTGTGTTCGTGTGCATTTGTGTATGTGTGTATATGCGTTCGTGTGCTTTTGTGTGTATATGTGTTTGAGTGTGTGTGTTTGTCTGTGTGTGTGTGTGTGTATGTGTGCCTGTTTATGTATGTGTGTATATATGTCTGTGTGCATGTGTGTGTGTTTATATGTGTGTATCTGTGTTTATATATGTGTTTGTATATTTGTATATGTGTGTATACGTGTGTGTTTATATGTGTGCCTCTGTTTATGAGTTTGTATATTTGTATATGTGTGTGTTTGTATGTGTGCATCTGTGTTTATGAGTGTTTGTATACGTGTGTGTATACGTGTGTGTTTATATGTGTGCATCTGTGTTTATGAGTGTTGTCTATGTGTTTGTATATTTGTATACGTGTGTGTATACATGTGTGTTTATGTGTGCATCTGTGTTTGTATATTTGTATATGTGTGTGTTTATGCATATGCCTGTGTAAGTCTGTGTATGTGTGTGTATATGTGTTTGTGTGTACGTGTGTGTATGTATGCGTTTTTGTGGATGTGTTTATGTGTGTTTGTGTGTGCACGCGTGTGTGTATAAGTTACTGGACCCTTATGCTCTAGGAGTAGTTCTAGCCCACTCTCTGCAGGAGCCAAAATTGGGCAGAGAAGTATTTCTAGGCAGAAGGAGACGGCAAATGAGAGAGAAGGGCTCTGGGCGGCACTTTCATTAGAACCTGCCCCTCCCCTGCCACACCTGTCCCTTCTCTTGCTGAATTTTCCCGTGTGCTCCAGGCAGACTTGAAATCGTCTGGTGAGGTTAGCCCACAAACCGTAAATATTTGCTGAGCGATCACTGTGTGCTGGTGACAGAATTCTCTTGGTTGTGTTGGGTTTTTATTTGCACAGAACTGCCTGGGTTCTGTTGAAGGGAAAAGATAAATACTGATCTTTATAATTATCTCTTTCCAAATAACAACAACGTTGACCCTTCTGTCATTGGAAAGAGCTCGGCATGCTTTCTCTGCTCCCTCCCTCATTTGATCTGGAAGCATGGCGGGCTGTGAGGTTGTGAAGGGCTGCTCCTTGTTAAGGAGAAAATAAAGCCCATAGAAGTGTGGACTTGGTCAGGTTCACATAATTATGTGGGATTGGAAGGTGGCTCTTTGGACTCTTTTCCATCAGATATCATTGCCTTTCTAAGATGATGTTGACAAGGGTTCGTGGAAGGACATTTTAAAAAAATCCTTTTAGGGGTAATGCAGCCTGAATAATGAGAGCTATATGCTGGCCCAGGGAACTCCTTAATCCTCTCTAGCAAGCTTTGCCAGGCTTTTTTGAGCATAAAGCTTCTGTGAGGGAAATTCCTGAAAAACAGTGAGTTCCATGGCACTACTGTGATTAGAAGAGCTTCCACAATTAATATTCAAAAATGATGTTGCTTTAAGAGATGTGCTTAGTCAGGACCCTGTATGCTGAGGGGCCCAGGAGAGGGCTGGACAGCTGGCGGCTGGCTTCCTTCCACCCCCCTCCCATTCTCTAGGTGGCACTAAGTAACTTCAGTTTAGCACTTTTTCCCCCAGGATGAATTGACACAATGTTTTCAGTTCATCTGAGCAATTTACAAATAGTACTCTATGGCAAGTCAAACTTCAGGAAAAGAGGTTGAGTTTCTGACCTTGAGTCTAAACTTCGTTACTGCAGTTTCAGCTTCAGCTGGGACTAGAAAAATTTAGGTTTACCAAAAAAAAAAAAAAAAGAAAGAAAAAAATCCACCTTCAAATTTCCATTTATTCTGGAAGGTTCTACAGGAAACCAAAAGAGTTGTTGGGTGTCACCGCTGAGGGGTGTGATTTCTTACAGACGTAGTTCCAGCTTCCACAAACGTCGTGGCTTAGAATAATTTCTGGAAGTGAGATTGGTCAGGTTATGGGACCCAAAACTCAGAAGTCACCTCCAGAATTCTTACGGAAGCCCCAAGACAGTGTTTGTGCTGGTGTAACTTGGGTATCTGGCCAAAGTTCTCCTCCTCCCCTGCTTTTTGATCCCTGACAAAAGACCACCTATATTTTCTGATCCCTCTGCCTGAACTCTGAGGGATGGATGGAGCAAAGTAGGAAGTGTTCCTTTAATGACTAGTGAGCAGAGGGTCTGGCCTTGCATTTCTTTACAGCTGTGTGACAGTGGGGTTTATATTCTTCATGTGGGAAATGAGGGTGTGAAATAAGAAGAAAGAAATATATATGTATATCCATCTCTGTCCCTGGTTCCTGACACAGAGCTCCTAAGATCCTTGTAAACAGGGGTCCGGGGAAAATCTTAGTTGATCTTTGACCTGGGTGCTCCACACAGAGCTCCTAAAGCCTTGTAATTCCTAAGTGATAAGAGCATCTGACAGAGTTCCTAAATCATTTGGAATTTCCTGGGTGATAGGAGTGTCTTTTGTTCTAATGAGGTGGCTCTTTGTGAGCTCCTGGATGGGGGCTGGTCACCAGAAAGACTAAGGCATGATCAGAAGCTTGACACATTCAGGCCCATCCTCCGTCCTTCAGAGAGGGGAGAGGGGCTGGAAATGGAGTTAATAATCATGCCTGTATGAGGAAGCCTCCATAAACATGCCAAAGTGTGGGTTTTGGAAAGCTTTTGGGGTAGTGAACACATCTACACACCGTAACCATGGGGACAGAAGCCCCTGCATCCAGGACCCTTCCAGACCTTACCCTATGTACATCTTCATCTGGTCGGGTGTATCCTTTCATATATCCTTTGTAATATATCAGCAGTAGTAAGTGGACTGTTTTGCTAGTTTCTGGGAGACACTAACAAATTAGTGAACCCAAGGAGGGGGTTGTGGGAACCTCTGATTTGTAGCCAAGTTGCACAGCAGTCGTGGGGAACCTTGGGACGCACTGCTTGCGGCTGGTGTCTGAAGTGGGAGGCTGTCCTGTGGGGCTGAGCCTTTAACCTGAGGCATCAGGCTAACTCTGGTTAATATAAGAATTGAATTGAATTGTGGACACCCAGCTGGCACTGGAGAATTGTTCAGTGTGGGGAAAAAGTTGAGTGTCAAAAGCATGGTGAGGGTGAGTTGGGGAAAGCAGTGCATTTTTCCAGGACGTGGGGATACCGGCTTTGCCCACCATACACAATTATTGAGGGAGTCATGTGAAATCACATAAGAGAGCACTTTACAAATGGAGACGTACTAGACAGAGATGAGGTATTACTAATTTTGTGAACCAATATGGAACCCAGATAAAAAACTGGTGCCCCAGTTTCCAGCAAAAACTCTTCTCTTGTTCACCAGGTATGGATGAAATCCTTTCGGCACAGTCTCTCCCCCCCTTGCATTGTCTTCCAGGGACATCTGGCAGTGTGCCCTGCAGGGCTTCAGGCATGTGTGGCCTCCTGGAGCATTGGTTTTATGCAAATAAAGAGTTGGGCAGAAACATTCATTTTTTTTAAGATCATAAATGCATTTAATTTGACTCCCAGGAAGAAAAGAGAGTTGGGAAACGTATATGAAGTGATATTTGCTATGCCTTTTTTTTGAAGTATAGTTGATTTACAATGTTGTGTTAGTTTCAGGTGTACAGCAAAGTGATTCTGTTATACATACATGTATTTTATATATATATATATATATATATTCGTTTTCAGATTCTTTTCCCTTATAGATTATTATACAATATTGAGTATAGGCCCCTGTGCTATACAGTAGGTCTTTGTTGGTTATCTATTTTATATATAGTAGTACACATATGTTAATCCCAAACTTCTAATTTATCCCTCCTCCCGCTTTCCCCTTGATAACCATAAGTTTGTTTTCTATGTCTGTGAGTCTATTTCTGGTTGGAAATATTCTTCTTTAAATAACATTATTCATTCATTCATTCAACCCATGTTTATAGAGTGCATGTGGAGTAGAATTAGATATAAAAGTAGCTGAAGAGTCGTGCTTCTCTCTCATCACTTATTCAAGATCTGTAACACAAATCTATGTGCAGGATATATAATAATCCTCAGTTGATCAGGATCTTAGTCTGTTCAGGCTGCTGTAACAAACTACCATAGACTTGAGGGCTTAAACAACAACCATTTATTTCTCACAGTTCTGGAGGCTGGGAAGTCCAAGATCAAGGTGCTAACCGATTCAGTGTCTGGTGAGAGCCCACTTCCTGGTTCATCGATGACCGTCTTCTCACTGTGTCCTCACATGCAGAAGGGGCTAGAGAGCTCTCTGGGGTCTCTTTTATAAGGGCACTAATCCCATTCATGAGGGTTCCACCCTCATGACCCTAATGACCCCCAAAGACCCCACCTCTTATACCATCACATTGGGAATTAGGATTTCAACATATGAATTTGGAGGGGTGGGGGCAGGAAGATATAAACATTCAGTCCATAGCAATCAGTGTAGGCAACTAATCTTACCCCTTCCATTCCCCAGTAGTTTGACATTTTATTTTAATTCAAATATTTTTGCAGTCATTATGTAACTTGAAAGTTTGGACCAGCATGTTGAATTACAGCCATAAAGATTGTGTCAGACTTTTCTATGCTGCTGGTTCTGAAATTTCCACCACGTGATAAATGTTTTGTTCTGTGGTTTTCTTGACCTCAGGCTCTCTAAACCTTGAAGCACACAATGGTGTGTCTTTGAAATGTTCTTCCCTAGCTAAGAGTAATAATCACTCATTCCTTTGTAAAACCATACTATGTCTTCTTTACCTGAAGTTCTCTTCTGTTAGTCTCATCGCTAAGGATAGCTATTCAATAACTAGCTGTTCTTTCCACTTACACTTAAATTAAAAAAAAAAAAAAAAAAAGCACACCAGCAAGGAGCAAACTTGAAGGAAGGCATCATGGTATTGCTGAGAGAGCTGGGGTTCTGACCCAGGAAGATGGTGTGACTCTTACCACACCTAAAAGCATGCACCTTTAGTCAAAGTCTTCAACCCTCCAGGGACCCTTCTGCATAATGGGGACACAAGTATCAACATTGTGGTTTCCCTGACAGTGCTTTTCAACCTTGTCTACAGGGTACCTCTATGTCAGGGTCCCTGCTTCCAAACTTCCTTGACATTCCGTGCTCATCCTAAACATTTAGGTCTGTTCTACTTACCCTTCAGCAATGTAATCAGACTTGTTTCAATGTACAAATAATGTTTTTCCTCCCACATCTTTGAGTGAAACTGATGCTCCAGAGAGAGGCTTTACATACCTCTAGCATATTACAGCATACCTCTGGGATGTACCTATACTTTAGAAGTATGGTTGTTAAGATGATATTCAGGGCTGAAAATATTCAGCAGGTATGCATCCGTAAGAACAATATTGGCCGTTAAAAATGCTGGAGAGGGTGTGGAGAAAAGGGAACCCTCCTGCACTGCTGGTGGGAATGTAAGTTGGTGCAGCCACTGTGGAAAACAGTATGGAGGGTCCTTAGGAAACTAAAAATAGACCACATGATCTTGCAATCCCACTCCTGGGCATATACCTGGACAAAACTATAATTCAGAAAGATACATGCACCCCTATGTTCATAGCAGCACTATTCACAATAGCCAAGACGTGGAAACAACCTAAATGTCCATCAACGGATGAATGGATAAAAAAGATGTGGTACATACATACACAATGGAATACTACTCAGCCATAAAAAAGAGCAAAATAATGCCATTTGCAGCAACATGGATGCAACTAGAGGTTTTCATACGAAATGAACTAAGTCAGAAAGAGAAGGACAAATACCATATGATATCATTTATATGTTGAATCTAAAATATGACACAAGTGAACCTATCTACAAAACAGAAACAGACTCACAGACATAGAGAAGAGACTGGTGGTTGCCAAGGACTGGGGGGGAGGAAGAGGGATAGACTGAGAATTTGAGGTTGGTCGATGCACACCATTACATTTAGAATGGATAAACAACAAGGTCCTACTGTATAGCACAGGGGATATATCCAATCTTCTGGGATAAACCATCATGGAAAAGAATATTTTTAAAAAAGAATGTATATATGTGTAAAATTGAGTCACTTTGCTGTCCAGCAGAGATTGGTATAACATTGTAAATCAACTATACGTCAATAAAAATAAATAAATAAATATCGGCTGTTAAAATATTAAAACCTTTGTTTCAACTGGTAAATAACTGCTGCCCAAGCCCTTGAGTGGCATCCATTTCCCACATCACTCCTCTCCCCCGACCCCTGAACTCTGCATGCTCCAGGAAGTAAAGAGTTAATGCCTGTACTCCAGGGACCTCTGGGAACCTCCACAATCTGATTAGTTGGTGGCCTGTACCATACAGGCTGTTAACTATTTTGAATGTCATCCCATGTTACATGTAACATACATGAAGCTGCTGGCACAGGCTAGCCACTAAATAAGCAGTAGGTATTTTCAGTCCTGTGGCTTTGGATAATTGTCTACTTGGAGTCTATATTTTGAACAGCAGTGTAACCAGCATCCTTCCTTCCCTTGGGGAACTGCACCTTCCCCATTCTCTGAGGTTCTGGTGAGGCTTCCAACTGCAGCACCCCGTCCCTCCAGTGGCTCACAGGATGGGCAGTGATGTAGGTCTGGAAGATCAGGGTCCCCATTCCCTGACAGGCATGTGCACATGACCCAAGATAGAGCAATAGGAAGCTTCCCTTAGAACTCTACATAGTCGTCCCTCAGTATCCACAGGGGGATTGGTTCCAGGACCCCCTGATCCCCACAGATATTCATGTCCCTTATATAAAAAGGTTTCTGAAATTCGATCTGCAGTTGGTTGAATCCACTGATACAGAGGGCTGACTGCATTATGAATGCAGGGCCTGAAACGCTTCTTGTCCCCCTTTGAAACATGAGCTGAAAGGATGTGGCCCCAGAGCTCCTGTCTGTGCAATGAAGGAGGAGCCTGGGAAGTGACACACAGACAGAAACAGACAAACGGAGAGACTGAGAGAAAGAGAGGACCCTGGTGATACTGTCTGAGTACCAGAACAAATTTTCATCCTTTACAACGGTGATTCTCAAGCTTGAGTGTGTGTCAGCATCACTGGAAGCGCTAATGAAGAATCCAGAGGCCTAGGGATGTTGAAGTGGGAAGGGGTTGGACCCTCTGTATTTGTGCCACACTCTCCAGGTGATTGCGTACACATCAAAGTTCGAGAACTACAGCTTTACAAAAGCATGCGATCCAATACACCTCCTCTTTTGCTGTAGCTACTTAGGTTTCCAACAAGCAGACTGGGAAAAGCACCTAGGACTTTCTGGCACCACGTAGACAGGGAATAATGCAAATTTCTGGTCAAGGTCCCAGTATCCCTGATCTTGGGTGAATTGCAGGTTTTACTCATGAGGAATATTCACCATGGACCCAGTGGTGGCGGGAGCGAGATTTTGAAGTGGTTAAGATGACTCCTCCCATCTTTCTGGGCTCCCCTGCATCTACAGTTATCTGAAGGGCATTCCCTGAGCTGGAAGAAGTTAGGCGGCAAACCTAAGCTATCAGGCAGATGGCAGAGGAATGGGGAAATAAACAACAAACCACAACTGAGTAAAGACAAGTTGCAGGACTCTGGGACACATGGTATCAGAGCCCTTTCTCTTCCTTTTGCCTTTGCATCTCACCGCATGCTGGGTTCATTCTCTTGAGGTATCTCATGTGATGTGACGATCACTAGCTCTGGGGCTGCATCCTGAGGGGTTCAAGACTGTAGGACATCCACCAACCAAGCTGAAACATCCCAACCTCCTCACTCTAACTAGCCTGAATTAGGTTATACCCTCTTGCCTGGGTTAACCCTGTGGCCAGGGGATAGCAGCTTTTACCAGAAGGGGGTGGGTGGCTGCTGGCTGGGCAGACAAGAGCCGCCCCATCTCATATTAATAGTGAGTCATGTGGTATTCTTATATCCATCACCTCATTTGATCTTCACAGCAGCCCCACAAAAACATAAACTATTACATTGATTAGCGTTGATGGGGAAACTGAGGCTCACAGAGTTCCTACACGGCAGAGCGGGATTTGAACCCTGGCTGTATTTTTTTTTTTTTTTTTTGCACCACACAGCATGTGGGATCTTAGTTCCCAAAACAGGGATCAAACTCATGCCCCCTGCCCTGGAAGCACGGATTCTTAACCACTGGACCACCAGGGAAGTCTTGGCTGTATTTTTAAAAAGAAAAAGAAATATAATTGCTCACTTAGGCCCAAAAGTCCGTGGTTAAGCTCGCTTCAGGCATGGCTGGATCAGGGGCCCTAATGATATCATCAGGACTCAGTATCAGTCCATCTCTTGGCTCTTCCTTCCTTTGTGTGGGCTTCTGTCCCAGCTGCATGTGACAGCAGCAGCCCAACCCTCACTCCACAGTTGTCTCAGGATTTGGGACCAGTGGGTAAGAATAGAAGCCTATTCCTGGAAGCGCAGAGAAAATCTCTCATTAGCCCAGATGGGGTCACATGACCACTCTGCACCAATCACAGGGAAAGGCAGCAGACTGATGGGCGCAGCCCCGGGTCACATGACCACCCCTGGAGCGGTGAGGAGGGAGGGGTGTGTGTGTGTGTGTGTGTGTGTGTGTGTGTGTGTGTGTGTACTGAGGTGGTTTCATAGGAACCACAATTCATTAGGAGGTGGAAAGGATGACTTGAAAGAGGAAATCAGGACACACTTATTAGAAAGTGTGAGTGAATGCCAGGCAGCAACATCAACAGATGTCTACTACAGTTGGACTGTTGTCATTTTATTCTAGCTTTGCTGGGAAAAAGCCAGTAAGAACAAATTCAGCAAATCACAGACTTGCACTGAAGAGAAGAAACTCAAGAATCTACGGAGCTCAGCCTTTTTTCTCTAAATAGAACATAGTTTATACTATTGAAGACAGATGCTTGTTTATTCTATGCTGAGAGCTCTCTGGCCAGACGGATTCCAAATACCCTTCCATCTGCAGATCCTTCCAGGGCTTTGCAATTTTTACTAATTAATGAGAAGACTGGGGGAGGGGAAACTTAAAATGAAGTAATAAATATGCTTGGAAGAAAGTTAAAGGGCTGAGTTATTTCACAGTTCTGGAATTCAGAGCAATGTAAAAAGTAAACAGTCCTATTGGCTCAAAGGAGAATCCTTTCATCCATGAAACAACTTTATTTAGATTATTTTGGTGTGTTGAGAGACTTTCCCTGTGGCTCTATTATAAAATAACTCCTCACGTTTTTATTCTGTTGGGCCTTGTGAAACAAGAAATTATTTGCTGCATTTAGTTGCTGTGTAATGGGGCTTTTCTATCATTTACATGTCCTTGGTATCTATTAATTCACATCTTTTTAGAAATGTAATTGTGGAAGCAACTGTCATTAAAATTTCTTGTAATGTATAAAATCTAGATAATGGGACCGAAGGCCTGTTTGACCAAAATGCCCATGTCAATACAATTTCATGGGTTTTAAAAGTAGGAAAAATTTTTGAAACCGGTCCCTGGTGGTAAACATTTGAAGATGACTTTTGATCTCTGAAAAAAAAAAACAATGTGTTCCCAAAAACACAGGTGAAATCAATTCCTTTCTGAGTTGATACTGATGGTGATTTAATGAAACTAATCTTTATGAATTAAAAAGGATATTTATTTATCTTACTAAGCAAGTGTGAGAGTCTGGTGGTTTCTCAGCCAGATGAGATGTTACCTAGGAGCTGCACACTTAGAACAAATTGGGCTCCTATGATAAATAATGTCAGTTTTTGAGTTCCATTGTTCCACTCTGGTTAGAGAGTCATTATCATTTATGGAACCCTACACGCATATGCTTCATTTTGGTCCAGAATATCTTCCATTGCGCTAAATTCTTAGGAAGAACAAAGTATGTGCAGAAAGGGTGCCAGCCTAGGGAGGAAGCTGAGTAGAGAACTAGCTACAGTATAATGCATTCATGAGATGTTGGAAGGAATCTTTCCTAAAGATTAAGGTCCCATAGATTTAGTTCATACAGAAACTCAACGAATATATGTTCAAAGAAGAAAAAAAATAAGTAAAGGTATCAGCATAAAATCACCTTGCAGACAAAATTAGAAAAGCCCCATGTAGACATTCCTCTTAATTTACACCTCCCCACCTGCCCCTCCTAGCTGGACCTACTTTGACCAATGCTATAGGAGTTAACATTGTCATTAAAGAATGTCATACCAGAACTCAGAGAAGAATGCGTTTGCTCACCTTCCCAGAGATAAAAATAACTGTGAGCCGGGATAGAATTTTCTAAGGCACACGAAATCAGCCTTTTCAATTGTGAAAAAGGAAACATAATTCTCTTCGTTGCATCATATGTACTTGCAGAAATGTTCTCCCACAGAGAAACCCACCCCACTGTGTTTAAGTAACTGATGTCCCCAAATGTATTAGTCACAGAAAACATCTGGGTTGTACAATTCCAGGGGCAACCGTCACATGCTTCCACGTGAATGGCACCGTGGAGTTTGTAACCCAGCACCCACATAGTTATTCTTCTTAATAGCTGTTGTTGAATTTGTTGCTTCTCTGAAGCCTCAGTTCATAAGGGCGTGGTCTAGTTTTTTCAGAGCTTCATCTCATATTAATTAGTTGGTTTGCAAAAAGTGTTGCTGTAAATTAATGCATTGTTTTTCTTTTCTCCCTGTTTTTCTGGTCTGTGGGACTGGAATTCAGGAAGAAGAGGGATCCCCAAAAGAACCACAATGCCTCGGGTTGGAACGGAAGATGGCAGCAGGTAGAGTCCATTCAGGGCAGTGCCTCCTTTTCTGGGCTACTATTGTTGACAGCAAGGCTCGCAGAATCCGAAAGCTCGGCAGATTGCAAAGGAAAATCTGTATGTTCCCAGTGATTGGAAACATGACTAGAAATGTCACTTGTGATCTATTCCAGGCACGACATCTGGATAATCTGGTCATGATGCAGAAAATAGCTTCTTTTCTTTTTCTTCTTCTTTCTTTTATTGATTTCAGTTCTTGCTGAACAAATACTTGCAATGAAGTAGATGATGGTAATGAAGAAATTTCAAATTCAGTAGTACTAAAATAAGTCGTGAGTTTTTTACTAGAGTATTTATGATTACCTTGGAAAATGCTATCTAGATGCATTTGCTGGTTTTTTTGTTAGTGTATAGTTAAATATGCAGCTTTGCTAAAGCTATTTACCCCATAATAGGACTTCGATTAAGATAATATGGAAAGAAACAAATCATGAGTTTATAACTTAGCTTCTGCCTATGATCAGTAATGATAATGAGATGTAATGGTCATAAAAATAAACATTAGTTGAATGGACCTCATAATAATGAAAGCTAAATCTTAATACTCTCAGCTTCTATTTTCCAATGGCTTTAATTTGGTGTTTTATATGATGAGGGGTTAGAAGAGGGCTCCAGATGTGTTGGCTGCTCATAGAGGGTCATGTTCTTGTAATTCAATGAAAATCAGGGAGCAGAATTAAGAAAATAAAAATGGTAACAAAAAGATTATGCACAGTGAGGGGGGGGAAGTTGGCACCCTGCTCTGATTTACATGGAGGAGAGACAATTAGCAATTATCCAGCTCTAGCATCTCCCTCTACAGCCCTCCCAAGTGTCTACCCTCGCCAGTAACAGACATTGCTTTAGTTGCAGGCCTCTTCTGATTCTCTCCCCTTGCAGATCTTTGCATGACTGACTCCTTCTCTTCAGGTAGTTCTCAGCTGGAATGTACAGTCCCAGAAGCTACCTTGTCATTCCTTGAAATCACTCTTCATCCCATTGCCCGTTTTTATTTTTTCCGTAACACTTATTAGGATCCCAAATCATCTTTCTGTTGATTGGTTTCTTTACTTACTGTCCTCTCAAGAGATTGTGGCATAGGAGTTGGGTCTGGAAGGAGAGATACGAAATCCATTTGTGAAGAGAGACACGTTAGCTGGTGTGTTTATAAAGTGAAAACCAAATACTGTAAGTTGAATCCAAAGTGATACCTATTTGGAGTTCTGCCCATTTTTTTGCTGATGACCTGATCCTTTGGCAGCTGTCACCTTATCCTGAGGTCTATAATTTATATTTGCAGGGGCCACCCAGGGGACAATGACGGGTTAATTGGGAGTGTATTTAAATTTTACCGCCATCGTTACCTGTCCTTTGAGCTCTAATAATTCGGCATCTATGTACGTTTGAGGTTTTGTTTAATATGACCTGCCTGTAATAGACAGAACCCTAATGCCTACTCAGAATCAGGTAGCGTCCCCCCTTGACTTTATGGGTGATGTAGCTGAGCAGATAGAGTAGCCCATTTGTAACAAGTCCCTTTTAATGTGATACAGCATGGGTTGCTGTCACCTGGTGCTTCATTTCAGCAAGACCAGCGTTGGCAAGTTTCATTAGATGGATGAGGTTTACCTTTACCTCCAGCCGGCCCTTCTGGTGCCCTGAACCTCTTCAGTGGGGTTGCTCCCCACTACCTCATCCCCCAGTTTCTCTACCTTCAGAAGGACATGCAGTCAGGCTCATACACCTCGGTGCATGTTAATTCACATCATTGTGTTGCTTCTTGTTCAGCCTGTTGGTATTTTAAGCCACAAATCTACCTGTGGAATGAAAACAATGTGGTGGTGTTAGAGGGATTTTAAACACCAGCAAACAATTAAAGAACAGGGGCATTTCTGGCTCCAACCACGATGCCTAGTTACACACTTTCTCAACCTGAGCATTGGATGGCCCTGAGTTATGGGGCCATGCAACGAAGATTCCATCAGACTGTGTGTTCCTTCGGAGCAGGGATTATGTCTGTTTACAAGTGAGGTTAGATCCTTTATCGAAAGCGCCATTTTAAAGAATTATTATATCCTTCTGATACAATATTCAAGGCAAAAGTAAAGAAAAGGATGGGAAGCTAAACTGGGGTTAAGCTTATCACTCTGCACAGACAAGGAAGAATGAAGTACTGGACCCATGAAAACTGGTGGTGAGATGGAGGTATTATGGTGAAGAGGTTTCCATATACTTAAGAGATCCTTTGATGCGGCCGTGATGTTGCTCATATAATAGAGGAAAAAAAAGCAAAGATGCTTTACTGATAGTGACAAGGAGGAGGCTGTAATTCCAACCAGGGAGAACTCTACGTCACCAAGAAGGCACGGTTTGAAGCCTGACAACGTGACCCAATAAGCCAGTTATTGGAAGGTGCTGAGGACAGGGTAGGAACTAGTCTACACGTTCTCACCTGGGTGTATGCCTTGTTTCTAAGCAGCTACTGTATCAGAGTTGTCAGATTTTTGGTCTGCATGGCTCAGGCCCCCCTCTCTCTCAGGTCCTTCTTTCCCTGGATAATTGCTCTTTCCGTTTTTCTTCTCCATGGAATGTGTTCCTTTCCCAGAGCCTCCTGTGATTGCTCTGACTTTTTATTGTAGGGAAGAAATTATATGATCCGCCTTCATTTAATCTCTTTTTATTCTACTGAAAGGCCCTTGGAACAAGGCAAGAATCACACACACATACAACAGCTTATAAAAGGCATCGATATTGAATAAGATGAAAACTGAGCATTACTTTTCTTAGTACAGAGACTCAGGTATATAGCTGACAGGAAAAAGCAACAGATCTTGCTTAGGCTAATCTTATTTGTAGCCAAAGGAAAAGATATTATGTAGTACCAGTTTTCTAGAAAGAGGGAGATGAACAACTTTTCAGAGGTGGCCCATCATATCTTAATTTATTCATTCATTCATTCCCTTGTGGGCAATGAGACCAATCTATGGGACAACTATGCTTTCTTGAAAGAAATCTTTTTAAAAATTAATTGGATCCTTTCTGATGGCTATGTTTCCCAAAAAAAAAAAAAAAGTAATATGTGTTTTAAAAATGTTGGCTCTATCTTGCCACGTCTCTTGCCACGCATTGCTTTAGAAGCAAAGCCAAGTACTTTTGAATGCTGAAACAATTTTAAATGTGTTTAAAATCCAGGAAGACTTTATGGAATCCTTATTAGCTTTTAGTTTGCATTCACCCTGTGCTGTTAGGGCCCCAAGATTGCAACACTTTGTTCATAAGAGGCGAGAAACCATTTTATGACTGTCAAAGAATTTCATCTGAATGTTCTCCTTTTGCTAAAGGTCACCTAGGGTGGAGTGGGCCCCAGCACACTTTCAGAGGTGGCTGTCTGTGTCATCTGCACTTAGTCAAATTTTCATTTCCTGTGGTTTGTAGGTTCTTCAAGTGTAAAGTAACGAACCCCAAACGGTTACAGTTCTTTAACTAAAAATGGATGCGATGAGGGAAAAATATATGTATTTTTTGTAACCTTTCTGGGGAAGTGAGACCAGGGTTCCACTCTGCAGCTTCTTAAGCGACGTGATGTTACTGTGTGTGTGAGGCTGGGCCCCCGAGGAGACTCAGAAGTCAGGCTTTCTGGCTGAGAGCCCTGGGAGGTGACGAAAATGAGACCGAGCCTCTGATAATTCAGACAAAATGTCTGCTTTTACTTTCACATCATAGTAGAACCGTCCAAATGAGGTTTCTGGCCCAGCCAACCGTATTTCAGTCAAACTCCATTCTGATCACGCCAAAAAGTTATCTTCCTCACTGATCTTTCTGAGGCTCCAGCCAATGAATAGAAAATTGTTCAGGTGGGGAAGTTAGAAAACAGGAGCGTGGTGCACCTCCTTTATCCTGAATTTACTTTCTTTCCATTCTCTGAAACTTGGAACAGATAATCTGAGGATTCCTGGGAGGCCTTTTATTAGAGAAAATGCTACTGGGGTTTGTAGATGACTTTCAGCAAAGTCCTTATCGTTTTTTTTTTTTTTTGCGGCACGTGGGCCTCTCACTGTTGTGGCCTCTCCCGTTGCGGAGCACAGGCTCCGGACACGCAGGCTCAGCGGCCATGGCTCACGGGCCCAGCCGCTCCACAGCATGTGGGATCTTCCCGGACCGGGGCACGAACCCGTCCGGGAAGATGAGTCCCCTGCATCGGCAGGCGGACTCTCAACCACTGCGCCACCAGGGAAGCCCAAAGTCCTTATCCTTAAACCCCTTTATGGGACTTTGCTACCATACTTTTATTTTAGTCTAAGGAATCCCACTATAACCGTGTCTACTTCAAATAATAATGATTAGATGTTACCTATCACGTACATTCTTCTGAAGCAATGATGGCAGCAACCTGCTTGCTGCTGGAGGCTCATCAAAGGAACAAAGTCCTCTGAGGGTGACACATTCCCTATTCCGAGAACTAAAACCCCACTGGACAGGAGGTCATGGGCTCTAACACGTATTCGTAGAGAGGAAGACGTTTCCAGAATTTACTTACAGATTCTGCATTATCAGGGTCAGTAGGAAAAAGTCTTTTTTTTGCCTGGGTTTTCTTCACCTGTGAAGTCAGCTGGACTTGCCCTAGAATCCGAGGAGATGTTTCTCTGGTGACTGGGGGTGGGTGGATGGGGCCGGGGGTGTTGTTTGCCTCTGTCAGGAGAGGGTGGCCAGCCACGGAAGGCTTCATGTCTGTGGTGATGGGAGACATCCTGGCCTGCCTATTAAATATGTCTGTCGGCTCCCAGCTCACTACCTTTTGCATCGAGAAGGTGTCAGATGGAGGAAATCGGGTTTCCAAGTTCTCAGCGCTCTCCTAGACAAAAAGCTCTTAAGTGATGGTACCACCCACGTCTCTGAAACCACAGCATATGTCCTCCTCAGCATCACCCAGAGAGCAGTCTTGGCTTTTTCTCCTCCACCCATGGGCAGAGAGCTAATCGTTTCCAGATCTTTTATTTAGGAAATTCAACAGACTGCTTATTGTTTATAAATGGGAAAATACAAGTTTAAAGAAAATGAGGGTTTGCTTTAGTCCTCTGTGTTCAAGGTATACCTGATGCATTGTGGATTGATGGGCACCTGTGCCTTGAGGAGAAGCAGAAATGCACCTGCACAACTGTTGGTTGGTTTTGACACTGTGCGCATGTGCGCGGTGAGACACCCCGCCAGCTTTGTCTTGTACTACTCTCCATCCGATCCTATGTCCCCTTAGCATAGTGGACATGCAGTCAGAGAGCTTTCCAGAAGTTCGTCCAGGTCATAACATCAATCAGTTACCAGGAATGAAATCTTCAGTGCGGTAATACTTGGAGCAGAATTGCCTAATGTGTGTGTGTGTGTGTGTGTGTGTGTGTGTGTGTGTGTGTGTGTGAGTGTGTGACAAGATGTGTTTCTACCCTATTTCACTTTCTTTTATTACTTTGTTGTTTGGTTAAAATGTGTTATTGGGTCTTCGTAAGAACCCCTTAGAGGACAAAGAATTGGGAAGGTGACATTAATATACAAAAGCAGCAATGATTAAAGTAGCACGTGCATTAAATAAATCAAACTGTACAGCGATGCTCTTTAAAGGTTTCCATCCTGGGGGAATCTCTCTACCCCCTTCCCACTTCCCACTTCCCTTCCCCGCACGTGAATAAGAAGATGGCACTTGTGTTGCATGCAACGTAGTTGGATGCCCACCCAGCTCTCTCCTGGGAGTGTACCTTCCCTTCTGTTCTCAGGATATGCGGAGTGGAAAAATCACCATCTAGAAATTCCGGCTGATTATTGTCACAAAGGCTCTGAGGAGAGAAAACGTGAAGTTTTTACATCTCACAGATTGTTGTTGTCATTGTTTTTGTTGCCCTTTACCCGTGTTTCTCTGCAAACGTTTCAGTAAAGCGGCATTTTTGGTCCCGGGGCCCCTAAAATCAGTTGCTTTATTTCCTTGCTCTCCCTACCTCCAGCTCAACTTGGCTTCATGGCAGCCGTACTTTGCTACACGCTTCAGTGATTCCTGGTGGATCGGCCACTGTTCCCGAATTTGTATATTGAAGGGGGCACAGGGTCAAGCAACATGGTTAAGAAGACAGTGAGGGACTTGTCCTACAGCTGCTTTGGGGCATCACTTTATGTAATACTGGGAAAATGTGATTGTCCGCATCAAAGACCGGGGAGGCGGGATGGATGAAGCTGGGGGTGCGCCCTGTCTCCCACCTTCCACTTCAGCGCACACCTGCCCCACTTCCAGCACCTGCAGGCCTCTGCCTGAGGCCTTCTCTTCCAGAACCTGCTCTAAGACCCCTCAGGAACAGCCCTCGAGCGATCACTGGTGGGACTTGATGAACCGCTACCTCTGCTCTCTGGCCCCTTGGGGAGCAGAGCTGCGGAGCATGGGCCACGCCGGCTCCCAGGGTTGCCCCGCGGAGTCAAGCCCCAGTCACCCCCGGAAGTAGCTGGCTGGATAAAGCCCAGTGCCGGCTGCCCCCCTCCCATCTCTGCACCCCACTCCCCTCCTGGTGTATCCTCCACCTCCTGCGAGGAATCCGAACTAAGAGAGGGTCCCTTGACAGTCTCTGCACTGAACTCATCGTAACATATTTGAAAGCATCCATGAGCCTGGTTGAAATCTCAGAAAAGAAAACCTTTCAAAAAAAAATTTTTTTTAAATACCTAAATACAAAATATCTGCTTTGATTACTACCTTATTAACTGGTCAAAATGGTGGCATTGCCAAGCTTCTTAAAATTCCCGTTTTCTGACTGCAGCCCTCTGTCCTTCCCTGTTCACTGGGGATGGTTAACACGTTCCGCTTAGTTACTGATTGCATCCATGTGAGCAAGAATAATCATCTGGTTAAAACCAAACAGCTTAGGAAAGGACACCTCTGGTTCCTTATCCTTCGTCACGGAGAGACGATGGGAGAAGGAGACAATCAAACACGATAGTAAAATGTTAATGAACAACTTTCTCAAACCAATTATAGCCAAGAGCTGATATTCGGTCTACGAGCTCCACAGATACTCAGAAACAGTGAGTAATTCCAAACTCCTGCAAGTTGATTTTAACTGCTTATGGCTGATGTTACAAACAGGGCCAACTCAGCTTATAGATGTGTTTTGTTTGGCCCACAGTCTTTAAAACTTTTTTTCAATCGGTTGTCAATGTTTAAAAAGTGGAAAATGTCATGTAAAAATCTAGGTTCTGATTTCTCTCGAGAAATGTGGCCAGAGACTGGTCAAACCAGGCTTGCATCCTTAAGTGATAAAAAAAAATCAGCTGGGGTTGCATCCTCTAGATGTTCCCTCCCCATCCTGCCTGTGGTTTGAGGAGCAGGTAAGATGATGCAGGGGCTGTTGCTATAGAAACAGGAGGGAATGCTGTTCAAGATGATGAGCAATTACCTCGGCCAGTGATCTTCACACAGTTCTCTGAATTTCCCCGCAGCGATGGTTTCTTCTCTCATGATTTCAGGAATGGAGGATTACAAACATTTGGCAGCTATGCAGGGTACCCCCAGGAGAAGGAACCACGTAACGGAGGGGTGCGGCTGAACCGCTAGAAGTGTATTCCAGCTCACACTTTGGTGGCACGTGACGTTGGAGGACTCAGGGTCACCTAAGGGGCCACAGTCTTCTCCTCTGGGTCATCCTTTTGTGGGAACTGAGGAACCACCATGTTCTCACTGAAAGGGTTGCAGCCAAAGACTTCTGTTTCTGCCTATGCTCAGCGGGCCTGATGTAACATCCCTTTGTGAGCATTTGCCCATCTGGCTGTGCACCCAGCACCTTTACATGGATTTTGATCAAGCATGACTCCTGTGTGTATAGTAATCGTGGAAATTTTCAGCTTTCCTATCCAAGGAGAAGTTGACAAAAGGGACAAACTGCCCTTGGCTTTTTTCAAGCTCTAGAAGCAGAACAGATCAAGGACTCAAAAAGTCAGGGTTTCACAAAGACCCAATTCTGGTATTTGGCCATCACTGTGAACACTGGGGCATCCATGCATTTGGTCACACAGTTCATCTGTCTGTGTGTTCAGCAAGGGTGTATGGAACCTGCTGCTATGCTGCTGGGTACTGAGATAGGGCCTGAAGTCTTGCCTTCTTGCTTTTTTGTTCACCTGGAACCAGTTACTACCCTCAACCCTAATAGCCACATTTCCAGAAGTTCGTGCTTTGCCATTTTTTCCTGTGCCTAGACTCTTCTCATAGTTGCCCTGCTCTAAGGGGTTCACAGTATGTAGTTCCTTCCGACAATTTGAAAAGGCTTCAGGAAAATGGATAATTGTATCACTTCCTTCAGGTGACTACAACTTTCTCTGTTCTTTACCTCCTACAACCGACTGATTTTATCCTTAGTTAATGTGGTCCAGCTGCCATGTTTGAGTTTTGCACATTCATGATCACATCATCTGAATTGTTCTTTTCTAACAATTGAACATAAAACACCTGGTAACCGTGCCGACCTGGTACTTAACAATAATACCAGCTAACATTTATTACATACTTGCAATTCATTAGGGACCTTGCTAAGTGCTTTACATGGATTTCTTATTTGATCCTCTTAACAGCGCTATGGAATTGGTACTATATTATTCCCACTATGCAGATAGGGGAACTCAAGTTTAAAGAGTTCATTTATCCCAACACATGTCTGCTTGAGTCCAAAGTCCTACCCTCTTATCCATTTCAGCGACTCTGCAAATACCAAATGTCTTCTGGACAGAGTTAAGAATTTCTGAGCAGTACCATATGAGAGGGTTGATTTTATATCCTTCTGATTTGAGCAAGTTTATCAGCAGGGATCTTAGCTCCGGTGCCCTTTAGAAAGGTTAAACTTCCCGGTTTCTTGTAAGGGAGAGCCGGGGTAGGACGAGTTCTTGGAATTTGCCCGGGGCATATAAAGTCATGCTTTGATGGAGATGAAGTAAAGAAATGAGAGTCTTTACTTTTTTTTAAAAAGTTTGGTGAAGTTGAGAATCTATGTTCTATTTTTTTAGTTAATTAATTAATTTTATTTATTTATTTTTGGCTGCGTTAGGTCTTCGTTGCTGCGCGTGGGCTTTCTCTAGTTGGGGTGAGTGGGGGCACCTCTTCGTTGTGGTGCATGGGTTTCTTATTGCGGTGGCTTCTCTTGTTGCGGAGCACAGGCTCTAGGCGTGTGGGCTTCAGTAGTTGTGGCACGCGGGCTCAGTAGTTGTGGCTCGTGGGCTCTAGAGCGCAGGCTCAGTAGTTGTGGCGCACGGGCTTAGTTGCTCCGCGGCATGTGGGATCTTCCCAGACCAGGGCTCGAACCCGTGTCCCCTGCACTGGCAGGTGGATTCTTAACCACTGTGCCACCAGGGAAGTCCCGAGTATCTGTGTTTTAAATCTACTTAACTCTATTGGGACATTATATTTAAATCTGGTAGAATCAAAAATAATAATAAACTTCCCTAAAACTTGGTTCTTCTATCCAACGGTATGATTTCTGTTTATGGTGTCACTATCCACCTTGGTTTCAAGCTTCAAGGCCAGGTTTGATTCCTTCTTTCTACTTAACCTCTGTATCCTTCTTATTGAGTTCCTTTGTCATGTTTCTCATATCTATTCCAACTTTTTAAGTCTTGCTGTTACACTCCTTTTTGGGTCATTACTCCCTCTTGTCCAAACTATTTTAATAGTTTCCTAACAGGCCTCTGTGCATCCATATTTCACCTGCTCTTAAACATCCTACACACCACTGACAGAGTATCTATTCATCTATTAAAATCACACCTAGGCTTGAAGGTCCAAGTTCAGTTCTATAGTCTTGATGTAATAATGGAGGACATACCGAGAAGTAATCTCACCAAGACCTCCCTTATGGCCCATGATTTACAGTCATGTGTGGACATGTCTTACCCCTGCCAGTTGTTTATACAATACTTATATTCACCTATGCACAGTTGCTCAATCCTATGGTAAGAGTGTATTTTGTTTTGTAGAAAAAACACCGAACTGTCTTCCAAGCTGTACCATTTTGTATTCCCACCAGCAATGAATGAAATTGCATGTTGGTCCACATCCTTGCCGGAATTTAGGGTTGTCAGTGTTTTGGATTTTGGCCACTCTAGTAGGTGTGTAGAGGTATCTTGTTGTTTTTTGACTGGGTTGTTTTTATTTTTTAAATAACATTTCAATTTTCACTATGAGTATATATTATTAAATTATTAAAAATTTAGTCATATAGTAAAATGCGGAAAAGCTATTGATTTAATGTGAAGTGAAAAACAGAGGATATAAAATTATTTACCATAATTACAACTACAAAACGCAAAAACCAATGCATCGCTTGCAGAGCTTTACAAAATGGAGGGAAAGGAAACAGAATGCTCACAGTAGTCGTTTACCTTTATAGTCCTAGCTTCTAGTACCATAAGTATGCAATAAAAATTTTCATGGTTCTTAAATACATGTTGGAATTAGGGATGAATTAATCTATTTTCCAAATTTGCCATAATGAGATGCTACAAGTTTTGTAATGAAAAAAAGTAACTGTATACAAATAAGACTGATTTCACAACCCCCAAAACAATAACATAAGGGAAGGGGCTTTAATGTTGTTCATAAAAAGATTTCAAGTGTAGCATCTACTACCACGGGGCTTCCAGAAATCTCCCTCAAGAGAGCACACCCTTCCTTCTTCCTGTCTGGAACAGTGATGGGTAATCATGGTGGCCATCTTGGACCACGTGGCAACTTTGAGGATGAAACCACATGTTAAGGATAGTGGGGATAAAACACAGGAGAGGCCTTTGTCCCTGGGGCTCAATACCA
Organism: Monodon monoceros; assembly: GCF_005190385.1. Classification (NCBI taxonomy): domain Eukaryota; kingdom Metazoa; phylum Chordata; class Mammalia; order Artiodactyla; family Monodontidae; genus Monodon; species Monodon monoceros. The sequence continues at coordinate 7,373,904 of NW_021703778.1, forward strand.
ACTCTGGACCTTTCTTTTATGTGTAAGAACCAGAAAATAGAACTTTCTATCTCATATACACCACTGTTATTTTTGTCACTGTCCTTTGTAGCCAAACCTAATTGTCACTCGTGTTACTCTTACAAGACCAGGAAGCTTCTTGAGGGGAGGATGGTATCTGTGCATCTTTGTCTCCATCCTAGCACTCGGCACAGTGTGTGTAGAACCAAATCCTCAGTAACTCTTTGTGAAATGAAGGAATAGAATTCAAGGAACTTGGAGAACTGAGGGCAAAGCGCTGTGTGGGAGAATGCGGGCATCTGAAAATGAGTGAAACGTGCTCTCTGCTCTCAAGAAACTGATAGTAAAATCGTGTGTGCACGTGTGTTTGTGTGTGGTCACTGTTTGCATCTGACACATCGGGGTAGATAAATGCGGGAAGGGGGTTAGCCCTCTGTCTCTTTGAATAAAAACAAGATGTCCATTCACTTCTTGCTCTCTCCTGGCATCCTTGGTTCTTCAGCGCCTGCTGGAAAAGCCAGACCTTGCCTGGTGTTACTGTCACGTCTGAGCTTTGAGAGCTCTTTCCTTTCCTTCGGAGCCTGAGAAGGATTATTCTAGTGATATGTGAATAGCTGTGTGTGAGCGCACAGGAAGCGGTTCCCTAGCAACAGGAACCTCCGACAGCCTCTGAGCCTCAGCGCGGTCCCTGCCTTTTGTTTTCTCTCCTCCGTCTCGCCTGTCAGCAAGTGGCCAGAGTGGCTGCACCTGCTCTGAATTAGGGGGGCCGTTCAATCCCAGCCGTTCGTTTTCTAAGTCAAAGGGCCCTGTTCCTCTTTTGGTGGAGCTTCCTCATGAGGTCTGGGGTCTGTTTTGCTCCTGGTCAGACCATAATTACCTCAGATCACACTTCCTCTTTTGTCTTTCAGATGTTGACCAGAAATGGAAAATTCTGAGATGCCCGAGGAAAAATTTGAGTTTTTATGAAAAAAAAAAAAACACGCTAGTGTTTGCACATTATTTCAAATGACCTAAATTTCTTAAGGAAAAGTTTAGTAGACTCTTTTTCCCCCAAAGAGTTCATTCTTACCCCATTCTTAACTTTGTTTTTCCACAGAAGCCAAATTCTTCATTCCTTATATAGGTCAGCATGTCAATAGGAGATTGAATGCACAAGATGGCTGGGGAAATAAAGCATCTTCTTACAACACTGCCTCAGTCTAGCAAAATACTAAGTTCTAGAAAGAGTCATCCTTACTGGGGGCATTGATCCTCTTCCTGTTGGGGCCGCAGAGCCCTATTTTAGAAAGTGTTAAATCTGTACAGGCCGTAGCACATAGCTGGAGCGTGGCTTCAGAATTTGCTGACTGGAAATGCCTTGCCTCATCTTTGAATAGTAACCTGTGTGAGAACAGAGATCTTAGAGAAGATGGTCATACATCTTTACCTACCAATTGGCTGGTATCAATTGGTAACATTGACTATCTGGCTCAAAGTGCTGGCAACAGGCAGCTAATTATAATTGAGCCTAACAGCCCCTAGAATTCTTATCTCTATAGCTTTTGAAATATTTTCATTCACTTATTCGTTTAACCAACAGATATTTCTAATTGAGGGTCTCCTATATGTGTCTACAGACCGTGGTGTGTCTTGTGGGAAAAACATGTCTGTAACCTTTGGGGGCGTTGTCAATTTGACAGAGGATGTAAGACATGCACCCAGGTAACTATCAAGCAAGATCATAGCCTAAACAGAGATAAAACCATACAATTATAGACGTTCCCTTTAATTGACTCTTCCCATGAGAGAGCAGTGGTGGAGACAGGGTGAACCCACCTTTCTGGGTGATCAAGCAGAATGATTATGAGTGAAGAGAGCTGAGAAGTTACATCTGCTCTGTAGACAAACAGAGGACTTAGTCTCCAAGATGATTCATCTAGCTCTTTTGATTAAACTTACATTTATTAAAACAACAAAATGAAACAGCAAAACCCCGCTGTGTTATGATATTCTGTTTCCATCCAAATGGTCTATTTTTAACCAGTGTTAAGAGCCTGACATATGTCCTCCAAAGTGGCATAAAACAGAAACCAGGAAGGGAATTTATCTGGGATCTGGGAAAAGTAAAACATAAACCCTAGCTTAGGGGAAATTTGAAAGGCCACTGTTTATCTTATTTTCCTCCCAGGCAGTATTTTCCACTAGTAAATGAGAGAGAAAGAAAAATGCATCTCAGTAGCCAAACCCTCTGGGAGCCAGGCTTTCTCGTTAATAGCCATATCCCCTACGAGCTGAGTCTATCCAGGGTAGACTGTGTGCATGGTCACGGCCATGGTCATGGTTAACCAGGAAAAACGAGTTATAAATCACTGGAGATGTGGGAAAGGAAGCACCCCCCAAAGGCAGACAGCCACAGTGTGTTCTTTCTTGGGCTGGCTGAGAATAACGGGGAGCAGACACCTAAAAGCCATTCTTAATATAGCCAGGTGACAAGCCATCGGGGATCATTTCTGACTTTTAAAGAAAGAGCCACTGCCTTCTGTGGAACTGACACTTATTAAAGACATACAAAGTGGAGAAGGCGAGACAGACCATAAGGGAGCCTTTTGTAGCCAAAAAAGTGCTTTGCACCCTAGGGCAGAAAGGACAAAAAGCTCCCAGTCGTGGAAAGTACAGAATTCCCCAAGGACGTGTCCTGAGTCCCAAGGCTGGGGCTCTGCTGTGACTAAGTGATTCCTAGGGCAGAGTTCTCTCTCCCCACCACACTCAGGATCTTCAATTTTGAACCTAATTGCTTGTAAGAAGATCTTGGCTGATTATTATTTTTAGGATGTTGTAAACAGATTCCCCATGACTTTTGATGAGTAAGTACCAGGCTGTATTAGTCAGGGTTCTCCAGAGAAACAGAATCAATAGGATGTGTATATACATTTAAGATTCTTTCAATCTTAACATTTTTATTTATTTATTATTTTTTAAAAGTTGAAGTATAGTTGATTTACGATGCTTCAGGGGTACAGCAGGGTGATTCAGTTATACATATATATATTTTCATATAAAATATATGAAAATAATTTTTAGATACATATGGGGAGGAGAGACAGAGAGAGAGGGTTTTATGATAAGGAACTGGCTCACGTAAATTTGGAGGTGGTCAAGACCCAGGATCTGAAGATCTGCAGATATGGGAGAGGCCAGTCCAAAGGCCAGCAGGCTCGAGACCCAGGAAGAGCTGATGTTTCAGTTTGAGTCCAAAGGCAGGAGAAATTCTCTCCTACTCTGGGGAGGATCAGTCTTTTTGTTCTATTTATGGCCTCAGCTGATTAGACAGTCCCACGCACATTCAAGAGGGCAATCTGCTTTACTCATCCTACTGATTTAAATGTGAGTCTCATCTAAAAACCCTCACAGAAACACCCAGAATAGAGTTTGGCCAAATATCTGGGCAACCCATGGCTCAGTCAAGTTGATATATAATTAATCTCTGACAAGCTTTGCCTCCTATGCCCATTCAAACAAAGTGAGGAAATTAATATTTATTGAGCTCCTACTAGACCAGACGCTCTACGTTTATCTCTTTTTATCAATAAGGGGTAGGGGACTTCCCTGGCGGTCCAGTGGTTAAGCCTTTGCCTTCCAATGCAGGGGGTGCGGGTTTGATCTCTGGCCGGGGATCTAAGATCCCAGATGCCTTGTGGCCAAAAAACCAAAACATAAAACAGAAGCAATAATGTAACAAATTTAATAAAGACTTGAAAAAATTAAATAAATAAATAAGGGGTAATTTATTGCCCACTTTATGTAGCTGGGCATGAAGATGACAAGACAGAGGATGTATATAAGAAAGACCTCTCCTGTCTGTCAAATAAGAAGCAACATTTCTTCAAAATACAAACTTATAGTTCAGAAAACAAACTTAAAGAGATCAGATTTGTGGTTACCTGAGGCGAGGGGTAGGGGCAGGGGGAATTGAATAAAGATGGTGAAAAAGTACAAACTTCCGGTTGTAAGATACTTAAGTACTAGGACTGTTATGTACACTGTGATTAATATAATGAACACTGCTGTACATTATATATGAAAGCTGTTATGAGAGTAAACCCTTAGTATTCTCATCACAAGGAAAATATTTTTTCTTTTCTGTCTATATGAGATGATACATGTTCACTAAGCTTCTTGTGATCATCATATCATGATGTATGTCAGTCAAATCATTATGCTGTACCCCTTAAAGATGTACAGTGCTAGGGCTTCCTTGGTGGCCAGTGGTTAAGAATCTGCCTGCCAATGCAGGGAACATGGGTTTGAGCCCTTGTCCGGGAAGATCCCACATGCCGCGGAGCAACTAAGCCCGTGCGCCACAACTACTGAGCCTGCGTTCTAGAGCCTGCGAGCCACAACTACTGCAGCCCGTGCGCCTAGAGCCCGTGCTCCGCAACAGGAGAAGACACCACAATGAGAAGCCCACGCACCGCAACGAAGAGCAGCCCCCGCTCACCGCAACTAGAGAAAGCCCGCGCGCAGCAACGAAGACCCAGCACAACCAGAAAATAAATTTAAAAAAAAAAAAAAAAAAGATGTACAGTGCTAGATGTCAATTACATCTCAATAAAACTGGGAAGAAGGAGGAGAAAGAGGAGGAGGAGAAATTTTCCGCATTTTGTAGTAAATACAACATACCAAAGCCTACATATGTTCAACATTCTTCATAATACTTTCACAATCATTTATTGAATTTCTCATTAAAATTCCTTGAGATCAAGTGGGACAGATATAATTTTCACTTTGCAGGTAAAGAAACTGAGTCACAGAGAAAGTAAGCAACTCGCTTACAGTCACATGGAAAATTGGAAGCAAAACCAAGATGCAGTGCTCACGTTTTCTGATTTCCAATGTAGAGGAAAACCTCCACCATGCTTGTAATATTTATGTCTGCTGATGCATGTGGTGCTGATGGGCCTTCACAGTGGCAGGTGTCATAAGTGGGAAAGATCATGAGCTTCCAAGTCAGACAAGCTGGATGTGGATCCCATGTCAAGCTTGGGTTGCTTCACTTCGGGAAAATTCCTTGGCTGTAAAATAGGATAACGACACTGACCTCATCAGCTAGGTGTGAGGGTAACACAACGTAATATATGTGGACGGCACAAGGCCAGGTACGCGGTAGAGGACTAAGAAGAGAATTAAATAAGAAGAGTGTCTAGACCATAGTAAGCATCCAGTAAGTGTTAGCCCTCATCGTGACTACCGTTGTGCCGTTGTTGCTGGTCCCCAATGTATCTTGGCCTCTCCCTTCCCAGCTCTGCCACCTTACGACGCTAACAAGATTAGGTAGATAAAGAGAGAGAATAAGACAAAGGGAGAGGGAATATCCTTGCTTCTATGCTTGGTCTGTCTTCCTCATTACTGGCACCATTAAGTCATTTCTAAGTACGTAATATGACAACAGCTTTAAAAAATCTTACACTGGACTGCTCTTTTCTTGTGTCTTTACCCAAAGTGACTTTGTTTAAATTTTCCCTTGGAATCATTTGCTGGCTGCCTGCAATGGCTGCTGAGGTCCTGTACCTGAGGGTCAGTCATCTGAAACTGGCCTAACTTGGCTTTGCATCTCTCTGTCTAACCCAGGTACAGTGCACAATACAGCAACTTGTATTTGTCCAAACCCGTGTTGGCTGAAATTATTCAGAAGTCTTACGTGTCAAAAGATCCCAACTCTCCAAATGCATTTTATCTATTTACCTTTCAAAATTGGAAGTTATTATACAGCTTAGTAATTTGAGCCATTAGTAATGGAAAGTACCAACTTGGTTATTCATCCATCTGAGAAGAAACAATTGGATCATAACTCCTTTAAGCTCCAAGTTTTCTATTAAAAAAAGAGAGAGAGAGAGAGAAAATGGGGAAATTATGGATCTGGGCATTTCCCTTGGAGGAAAAGGATGTACCAATAGATTTTGCAGTATTTTGTCTCCTCTGGCCTCCAGCCTGGGAATCACTCACTAGCTGTGTGGCTTTGGGCAGTTTGACTACTTTGCTGATCTGAGCCTCAGTCTGCTTGTCATTAAATTAAGGGATTGGGATGCATCACCTGTAAGATATCTTCCTGCTTGAAAATTCCATCATGCTAGCTAGGGTTTATGCAAGGTGCTATCCTAGGAAATCCAACAAGCAAAAAGAAAACTCATTGGTTTTATTTCATTTGGAGGTCATCACCTCTTTATTATCCAGTATCTGCCACCCAGTCAGGTCATACTGGGCTCCTATGAGAGCTCTACTGGTCCAAATTTGGTCAGATCTCTGCTTTATTTGCAGGAGAACTAAAGCCGATGAGAATTTCCCTTAAGAGACGTGGATCCAAAGAGGGTTCACCTAGGATGTGGTAATGTGAGCAGTGAAGGCAAATAAAAAAGGGCAATCAAGTACCTCCTATAATTCTGGAGAAATCATTCACTCTTTTGACCAACACTTACCGAGAGGCAGTATGGTATCGAGACAGGCTGGGACCTGGGGCCCTTTGCTGCAATGCTTGCACCTGGACAAACATCTCCTTAAGCAGCAAAATGCAAAGAAACTATAAGGGACTAAAAATAACTGCATGTATGTGCAGTTGGGGCAAATTATGGACAAAAGATACAAAAAGACAAAAAAAAAAGGACAAATATTGTATGATTCCATTTATGTGAGTTGTCTAGGGTAGTCAGATAACTTATGGTTACCAAAGGGGAAAGGGGGGTAGGGATAAATAAGGAGTTTGGTATTAACATATACACACCACTATATACAAAATAGATAATCAACAAGCACCTACTGCATAGCACAGGGAACTCTAGTCAATATTCTGTAATAACCTGTAAGGGAAAAGAATCTGAAAAAGAATATACATATATATATGAATCACTGTGCTGTACCCCTGAAACTAACACATTGTAAATCAACTATACTTCAATAAAAAATTTTATAGAGATAAAAAGTAGAATGAGAATGGACTTGAGGACACAGGGAGGGGAAGTGTAAGCTGGGACGAAGTGAGAGAGTAGCATTGACATATATACACTACCAAATGTAAAATCTGAAGAGAATCTGTGCGCCACTTCTGAAGAGCCAGGAGCAAAAACAGGGTACTTACTGTGCATGCCCCCTGCACACAGCACCACCAGAGGGGTGGGCAAAACACCTAAGCCAGCCCTCCAGCCCGACCCCTGGACACACCCCTACCTTCACCCCATGTAAGGGACCAGCTCCCCTGAGCCTCTATTAACTACCATTCTACTTTTTTTTTTTCAAGAAACTACAATTATTTTTATTGAAAAATGTGAAAGTAAAATATATTTATTGCATTTTTTTAACATCTTTATTGGAGTATAATTGCGTTACAATGTCGTGTTAGTTTCTGCTGTACAACAAAGTGAATCAGCTCTATGTATAAATCTATCCCCATATCCCCTCCCTCTTGCGTCTCCCTCCCTCCCACCCTCCCTATCCCACCCCTCTAGGTGGTCACAAAGCACGGAGCTGATCTCCCGGTGCTATGCAGCTGCTTCCCACTAGCTATCTGTTTTACATTTGGTAGTGTATATATGTCCATGCCACTCTCTCACTTCGTCCCAGCTTACCCTTCCCCTCCCTGTGTCCTCAAGTCCATTCTCATTCTACTTTTTATCTCTATAAAATTTTTTATTGAAGTATAGTTGATTTACAATGTGTTTCAGGGGTACAGCACAGTGATTCAGTTTTATATATATATATATATATATATATATATATATATATATATTCTTTTTCAGATTCTTTTCCCTTACAGGTTATTACAGAATACTGAGTAGAGTTCCCTGTGTTGTACAGTAGGTCCTTGTGGATTATCTATTTTGTATATAGTGATGTGTATATGTTAATCCCAAACTCCTTATTTATCCCTACCCCCCTTCCCCCTTTGGTAACCATAGCTATTTGACTACCCTAGACACCTCATATAAATGGAATCATACAATATTTGTCCTTTTGTGTCTGGCTTATTTCACTTAGCATAATATCCTCAAAGTTGATCTACATTGTAGCATGTGTCAGAGTTTCCTTCCTTTTAAAGGCTGAGTAATATCTTATTGTATGTATCTACTACATTTTGTTTATCCATTCGTCTGTCAATGGACATTTGGGTTGTTTCCACCTTTTGACTACTGTGAATAATCCTGCTATGAACATGGGTGTACAAGTATCTGTCAGGTCCCTGCTTTCATCTCCAGAAGTGGAATTGCTGGATCACACATTAAATCTATGGCTAAATTTTAGGAACCACTCATTTTCTTTTTTTTTAAATTTTTTTGTTGTGCTGTGAGGCATGTGGGATCTTAGTTCCCTGACCAGGGATTGAACCCACGTCCCCTGCAGTGGAAGTGCGGAGTCTTAACCACTGGACCTCCAGGGAAGTCCCTGGGAACCACTAATTTTCCACAGTAGCTGCACCATTATACATTCTCAGTTAGCAGTGCACAAGGTTTCCATTTTCTCTACAACCTCACCCAACGCTTGTTCTTTTCCATTTTCCTGATAATAGCCATCCTAATGCGTGTAAAGCAGAAACTCACGTTTTGAGTAAAACAGTACTTTGCTGTGTAAGGCTGTCTTGTCCATCGTAGGAGGTAATATCCCTATTACTCCAACTCATCCACTGGAGGACCACTGGTGGAGAATACTGATTTTTTTGTTTTTATAAATTATGAGCAACAGCTAAACTTTCTGTTGAGTTCTTTTAGCCTCAGCAGGGCTGCATGAAGTCTAGCTGTGCAGGGAGAGTTTAAATGTCAGCCCAGAGATGTGAGCAAAGTTTATGTCGAAAATTTGAGGCTCCCCTCTCTCCTGTTCTCCTTTCCCAGATTTCTCCCCCTCATTTTCTAGCTGACGTGGTTTCCCTGCCTCTGTCCTAGGGTTCTTTAGCCCAGAAAGACTGCCGGTTTCTATTCAAGGTTTTGCCACTCTTCCCTCCCCACCCCAAAGGAACCATCTGACTTCAGGCTAAAGGCTACACAAGTACGAAACTCAGCTGGTGCCTCTTCTGTCCCAAATGTGGACACTCTTCTCCAGGTTTGACCTGCTTTTTGGTCACTCACCAAGCCTTCAGGGGTTGTTTTTGGATTTTATTTGAAGTTGACAGTTGTTTTCTGTGGAAGAGTTGATTCCACCATTACTGGAAGCAGAACCTTATCCTCTTTTTCAGGATCCATTCTCATCCTCTCCAAAAGCTGGTGCTGCTGTGTGAATAAACCCAGGCTTGTCTGCCTATTTTCCAAATTTTGGACACTGAGTGTATCTTTTGAAATCTTAAGAGCTAGTTTATATGATTTTTTTAAAAATCGATAATAATGTCTTAAAATTATAACTCAATTATAGAAGAATAATCACAGTCCCCTTCACAGTGTTAAGGGGAAACTCTGCAGTGGCTTCACATTCTTTACTTCCAGGCACGTGAGTTGAGGTTTAGCCATTACAACTCATTTAATCTCTTCCCTAAATTGTATTTATGCTCCACAAAGTGGCGCTACGATTAACCGCAAATGTTCTAAATTTCTCGCTATGTGGGACAAAGGAGAAGTACGAGGTTAATCCTGACAAACAAATGTCTGTTGGATCAATATTTTCTCTGGCTGCCTTGTGACGAAAAGTTGTCAGGTTTCAGATTGGAAAATTATAATTCTGAGATCTGAGGGTTAATCAGAGATTTGCCTGCCTTTCTCCATGTATTCATTTGCTTAACAAATATGTGTTAGATCCCCATCACCTGTTAATTAGTTTGTTTAATGAAAACTAATTTAATCATTTGTGGATTAGTGATTAGCTAGTGTGGTCATACTTTAAAAATTTTTTTTAATACAGCAGGTTCTTATTAGTTACCATTTAATAAATATTAGTGTATACATGTCAATCCCAATCTCCCAGTTCATCCCACCACCACCACTCACCCCCTTGTTGTCTGTACATTTGTTCTCTACATCTGTGTCTCTATTTCTGCCCTGCAAACCGGTTCATCTGTACCATTTTTCTAGATTCCACATAAATGCGTTAATATACGATATTTGTTTTTCTCTTTCTGACTTACTTCACTCTGTATGACAGTCTCTAGGTCCATCCATGTCTCTACAAATGACCCAGTTTTGTTCCTTTTTATGGCTGAGTAATATCCCATTGTATATATGTAGCACATCTTCTTTATCCATTCATCTGTCAATGGGCATTTAGGTTGCTTCCATGACCTGGCTGTTGTAAATAGTGCTGCAGTGAACATTGGGGTGCATGTGTCTTTTTGAATTATGGTTTTCTCAGGGTATATGCCCAGGAGTGGGATTGCTGGGTCATATGGTAAATCTAATTTTAGTTTTCTAAGGAACCTCCATACTGTTCCCCATAGTGGCTGTAATTAGTTTGCTCAATGAAAACTAATTTAATCGTTTGTGGATTAGTGAGTAGCTAGTGTGGTCATACTTTTATTCATCAATAACTTATTTCATGAATTTAATTTAGTTAGTTTATGGATGAATCAATGCCATAATTTAATTCAGCAATAAATTCCTAATCCTTATTCCAAGGCACTGCAAGATTCCGAAATGCCTTCTGAAGTATCAAGTTGATTAATTTTGTTCAGGATAGTTTTAGCATCAATTATACCTTCTTGCATTATTATTGGAAAACCAGGAGTCCATGCTTAGTACATGTATCAATTTTCTCAAGGGTTATGTAAAGGTTCCATTTTCTGTTCGTCAGTTTCACAATCAAAGACCTATGTAAATTTCCCATGCTGTCTTGAAAGGGGGCTTCATTCAATGAGGTGCTTTTGACTAGCTCTATGATTTCAAATTGGTTGATTATTCTGGCATACGACCCGCCAGCTCATCTTGGAACCCCTCCCCACTCTGGCACTTCTTGCCGTGTACCTCCTGGTCTCTGTCCTAAGCTGGTCAGCCTCTCAATCCCTGGGGAATGTCCCGAGTCTCTCCTTCTTTATGTCATACCCCACCTATCTTCCATCGTCCACCTTTCTACATCCCCATCCTTTCCCTAAGAAAAAAGTTACTTTTGGATTTCCTTTATAATAATAATTATTATATGCAAATCTTTGAATTCTATTGGAGGGGATTCTGATGGTGAAGAATCTGTACTTTTCTTCACAGACATACAACCCACATAGTCCTACAGCGACCTGAACTTAGAAGAGACTTGCACTTGGCTTAATGCTCTGCCGTCACCATCTCAAAATACTTAAATCATTTTTTTTTAACAAGGTGCATTTTTAAGCATTTTTATTTTGTGCTGGCCCCCATAAGCTACATAGCCAGTCCTGCGTTAGGGAGAGGTGCTCAGTGGGTCAGGAGTTTGCAATTCACTGGGTAGGAAAAGGAGCAACCAGGGCTATTTATGACATCACTGGCAGGGACGGGACCAGGAAGTTAGAAAAGAAGGATACATAGGATCACCTGTCAGCAGAGCTGTCTTTTACCCTGGGAATCTCCTTAAATCGCAGGGCCAGGGTTGGAGGACATGGTGGTAGATCCTCTTGTAGATCAATTAAGGAGCTGTTCAAATGACCATAGTCAATTCTGATCTACTCTTGAGGAATCCCTGCCAAATTCTACAGAAGGAATCTACCTCTAAAAATAGATTGATTTTAAAAGGGCTGCCATGGAATTTACACACTGGCTCATCTCTTTCATGGAATAGGTAAACTAATATAAAAGACAGACAAGTTTATCCCAGCAAAGCCAGGAGCAAAATCTCGTCCTGTAGAAATAAAAAGTGGCAGTAAGGCATTTTCCAGGTGTTTACTATAAGGAGATGTTACATTGGTTCAGGAAAGATATTCTGGGAGAGTAAATTACGAAGAGGATTGTGATGCAGACCTTTTTTTTTTTTTATAACATCTTTATTGGAGTACAATTGCTTTACAATTGTGTGTTAGTTTCTGCTTTATAACAAAGTGAATCAGTTATACATATACATATGTTCTCATATCTCTTCCCTCTTGCATCTCCCTCCCTCGCACCCTTCCTATCCCACCCCTCTAGGTGGTCACAGAGCACCGAGCTGATCTCCCTGTGCTATGCGGCTGCGTCCCACTAGCTACCTACCTTACGTTTGGTAGTGTACATATGTCCATGCCACTCTCTCGCTTTGTCACAGCTCACCCAGACCTTTTGAAGAGGTGCTAGGATGCTGTCAAGGCAGAACCTGAGGAAACACAGTGAGATGCATATGTGAGAAGAAAACAAAGGAAAACACGTGAGATAATTTCATACTATCCTGGAAAAAAAAATTATCTACGTTAATCTAAATAGAAAGGGCTTGTGATGATCTGGACAACAGGAGGCAGAGTTGAGACTGCAGTTTAATACCTTTCTGTTTGTTTTGGGCTCATCCTTTTGTTAGTTCTCAATAAGTGTAAAATAGTTATAAAAGTCCATCGGGTAAACCATTTCAAACAGACTAGATCCCATTAGAATTCAAGGACTTTCAAACAATAGCATTTGAAGGCTCTAGCTGAAGTTCTTTCTTTTAATAATTGACTGCTCTTTGAGGAGAGTTCATTTCAGAACATGGTTTTGAAAGTGAGAGCTGAGTAAAAACGTACATACATAAAATTCAGCTCTGCCGAGGTACACTGTTTTATTTCTTATTTGTTGGGATTCTTTGGGAGCAGCGGGCATTTGTAGGCAATCCTTTTGATAATGGTTACTATGGCCAATCTAGCAAGTCAACTATTTTTCTGCAAGTCTATTTCCACTGTGCCTTTTAACACGGAAGGAGAAGGGATGCCGCGTTGAACTCAACGACCAAGTTTGAACATTGTGTTCAAGGCACTAAATGCTTCCTTTAATACAAACTGCTGAAGTGAGCAAGGGAAGTACATTTTGGTGTTTTCTTGAAAGCCTTGCCTATTGAAATGAGCCTGAAGTTTGGAGAATAGGAAATTCTGCAGCCAAGAAAGCCCTATCTGTCCACAGCATCCTGCGGAAGAAGATAAAGCTCCATCCGAGTTTTACCATGTTACAGAGTGTTCACTGACTGTGAAACCTCAAAGAACATATATATTATATATATATGTATATATATACACATGTTTTTTTCATGTATCTTAGGTGAAAAGATTGTTCGTACTTCCGTGACTTATGTGTTTTTTAATATTAATACTTGATTTTTAAAAGTAAATTGAAAAGTCATGATTTTTCCTTAAGTTTATAAATCTTATTTTGCTTTAAATAAGATGCCAATAAATTTCTAAAAATCACTTTAAAGGCTCTTCGATTCATCTTGGGTCCCATTTAAAACCTAAACTCCTTTAAACATTTAAAATTACATCTATAGTTATTCAGTTTATATAGCTTTATTTCTAAGTCCTTCAGTTGTTTCTGTAACGCCAACATTTCCCAAAACTTAAGTAATATAAATCTAATATATATAATATGATAACATCTACATTATACATAGTATCTACTTACATATAATGTTCAGTTCTCCAAAATGGTTCAATACCATTTACAAATTAGGTTTTACCTTGTCAGCTTAAAAATCATGAGTTTGAATCAGGTATCCACGCCAACTATTCTTTTAGACAATACAAACATTTCAAATGCAAGGTACACAAAATTTTACATGCAATATAACACAAAAAATGTAAATACTATGAATTGCATTTACTCAATTATCTTTAATAGCTCAGCCAAGATGGATTCCAGTGAGAAGAATTCTGGGAGACCAGTGACAATAAAGATGTAATTTCTTTTCCATTCAACTTCATGGAACCCGTGAATTCTATCTAAAAGAGCCCAGGAAAGCCAAAGCAAGAAGAGTTATCTTGCGGAGCACAGGCTCCGGACACGCAGGCTCAGCGGCCATGGCTCATGGGCCCAGCCGCTTCGCGACATGTGGGATCTTCCCGGACAGGGGCACGAACCCGTGTCCCCTGCATCGGCAGGCGGACTCCCAACCACTGCGCCACCAGGGGAGCCCAAGAAGAATTATCTTTAGACTTCATTCTAAGCTGGCCTGGTATTAAACATACCCACCAAGGAACCAATTATACTTTCCCACATTGATTTCATTTTTCTTTCCAAGTATTTTTTGGCAGTACTGTTCCAAGGAAGCGGGATTTCCATTCCAAGTGCATTGGGTGACCTCACAGATTGAGCAGCATGTGCATTAGAGAGACTGGCCTGAGTACCAAATCAAGAGCTAGAGACATCCAGCATAAATTTGTTCACCAATAGACTGTCATATTGAGCCTTTTTTAAAAAAAAAAAAAATTGAGGTGACATTCATGTTACATAAAATTAACAATTTTAAAATAAAAAATTCAGCATTCACAATGTGTGAAACCACCCCTTTTTTTAAATTGTAAGACATTTCCGTCACTCCAAAATAAAGCCCTGTTCCCACTAAGCAGTTAGTCCCTGTTACCCACTACCCCTGGCCCAGGGAACCACCAATCTGCTTCTAATTTCTATGGTTTTACCTATTCTGGGTGTTTCATATAAATGGAAGCATACAACATGTGAATTTTTGTGTCTGGCTTCTTTCACTTAGCTTGTTTTTGAGATTCATCCATGTTGTAGTATGTATCACTACTTTATTCATTTCTGTGGCTGAATAATTTTCCATTTTATGGATACACCACAATTTGTGTATTCATTTATCCATTGATGGACATTTGGGTTGTTTCCCCCTTTGGACTCTTGTGAATAATCCTGCTATGAATGCGCCTGTACATGAAGTTGTGTGAACACCTGTTTTCAATTCTCTCAGGTATATACCTAGGAGTGGAATTGCTGGGTCGTGTGTGTGATAATTCTGTGTTTTGCTTTTTGAGCCAAACTGTTTTCCACTGCAGCTGAACTGTTTTATATCCCCACTAGCAATGTGAGAGGGTTCCAATTTCTCGATCCTACCCAACACTTGTTACTTTCCATTAAAAAAAATGATAGCCATCTTCGTGGGTGTGAAGTGGTATCTTATTATGGTTTTGATTTGCACTTCCTTAATGACTAATGATGTCTGAGACTATTTTATTAATAGTTTCTGCCAAGGGGGTACTCCAAGTCAATGTCCTATACTGTAGGTCCTCTGAATTCATGCTCATTCTTTTGTAATTACTCTCAATTGTGTCCTAGATTATGGCAAATTATATGTGATCTTCCCTCCAAACTCCAATTCCATCCCCCTTCTTTGCTCCACAGCCTAATAGGATTCAACCAATCTGTTTAATGCTTGTTTCTACTCTAAATTCGTTTTACATTCTTTCTATCTGGCAGAGCTGCTACTTTAAACAGCTATATCTGTACGACCTCCTTTAGCTTCTGCACATCTCTCCCGTCTGTTTAGCTGCGTGGTCAATTTCTAAAGTCATTCTGATGATAATATTGTAAGTATAATATTAAACATATTGGGAGGTAGGAAATTTCAGACTGTGATAAAAGTATGTTTTGGCAGAATCAGATGGCAGTACTTTAAGAATTAATAACCATTCATTTAGGAAATTTTCCTTTTGGATCAAATGACCATGATTGAGACCACAGTGTTCAAGAAATGGCAATTAACCTAAATTGCCTGGGTGGTCAGTTGATGCCCGGGAGGAACTAGGCCCACTGGTGCCTGCCTTGTAAATGTCCTTTCTGAAGTCACCTTCGGGCCATGGTCATATCTAATTAGGAGCATCCTGGGAGGGGAGAGATGTCGACGAGAACAGAGAGCATAGCCAATTGGTGCAGAGGAAAATCAGGATTATAGATGAGGATTTATAGTGTGACATCCAAGAGATGGAGGGAGGCAAAAACAGCTCATATGGAGACAGATCAGAAACGAATTCAGAGGTCACTGATCATGTCCTCAGTAGTACTTTTTATGCATGGCCCAAAGAGCTTTGCTGAGGTACACGGAGATTGATAAGACACCTAAAGCTATAAAACGATCCATCTCAAATCCAGTCTGTTTCCATGAAAGTCAGGTCCTGTGGTAACTAGGACCTCAGATGAGAAACCAAATAGCAGAAGCGTTGGGGGAGACTGTATTCTTGCCTCTACACCCCAAGATCTCCAGCTCTTGGACAATTGTCTGGTACAATTGAAAACTCTAAATTGCCACTCAGATATAAAACAGCATTGTTTTTATTGTTCCCCTAATGAATTGTATATTGAAGACAGAGGAGAGTGGAGGGGTCTGAGTTAATTCAAGCTATAAGAAGGGTCTTGTGTAAATCCAGGGCCACCCAGGGACTGGCGGTGGCCAGCAGTGGTCAGCCCTCAAAAAACTAAATAAGATCATCACCGTAACAGGAGATGGCTTTTCTCTTCTCTTCTGCTTTGCCAGCTGCAAAATAACCACTGTCTTAAAAGAATCCAAAGAGTCCCAAGTGTACTCCTGGGGGACCCAGTGTCCCCAGCCTCCTGTTGGCCCTGACGAAGGAGGAGGATGTGATTTGCTTTGATGCACAGCTGTAGGTTTTTTAATGAGGTAGGCAAGAGATCAGATTCCATTAGGACATCTCCTTTTAAGCCTAGATTATTCAGCGGCCCTGTTGAAATTAACAGTTCATTTATCTACGAGCAGCTGCACGCAGGGTTGGACGGTTTTGCTTGTAGTGTCAAACTGAGTGGGGCTGGGCTAAGGCACTCCTGAATATTTATTTGTTATTCCTCTGTGCCACTGTTTTTTCTGCTTCTAAGCAATAGTACTAGATTTTGAAATCGCTAGAATTTCACCGTAAAAATGACTAAGAAACTTGATCTGGATTGTAAACCGCAGCTCGGTTCTAACCGGAGACAAATCCTCTCCGTCCCACCTGCCTGTTCCTCTTCCACGCGACATTAATGCCATTTTGGCACATCGTGTCCCAGCTGCAAAGCAGGGCTGGTCCCTCCTGTTTGCCTGTTCTGATGAGCTCCCTGCAAGGCTGCCAGGATGGTCACATTCATGACCGTCAGAGACTGGCTGGAAATACACACTCCGTATTTCAGAGCAGGGGCCAAGCTCTGCTCACTGTTTGGGGAAGGTGTGTGTGGTTAGATGAGGCTTTGTCAGGGATCAAAGAAGGAGGAATGAAGGATGACCCTGGCATGGGGCAGAGATTTGGTGCCACGCTGGAAAACTGGCAGGGCTAGGAGGGATTCTCACACACACACACACAGAAGTGACATTCTGATCAACAGAATTATTGTCATGCAGTTAGTACAATGGGCCACCAGGAGCACAGGTGTTTCTCACTCTTGAGTATTTACTGATCAAGTTAAACTTTGTTCTGTATGTGCTTTAGGTTTACAAGACCTCTGCATTGCTATTTTTTAATATTTTATTTTATTTGTTTTAAAAAATTAAATACAATTTTTAAAGGTCACTTTACAACGATTACAAAACGTTGGCTGTCTTCCTCGTGTTGCACAACACATCCTTGAGCCTGTCCTACACCCGATAGTTTGTACCTCCCACTCCCACCCCAATAGTGCCCCTCCCCCCTCCCTACTATGACATCTGCATTATTTAAAAAACTTTTTTTTCCATATCTGTTTTTCTTTTTTATCGTTTTTTTACACAGCAGGTTCTTATTAGTTATCTTTTTATACATATTAGTGTATATATAAGACATCTGCATTACTGATTTAACAGTTTCACTTTTCTCCCTGCATGTGTCAGCTGCTTGAACTGTTTTACCACATTTGTTATAAACGCAGCTTCTGTGTCCAAATATGGAGTTCCATGCAGGGACGTTCAAGCTCCATGGGAGCTGACCCCCAAGTTCTTTTCACTTTGAGGTGAAATGGGCTAAACAAGTCCTGGGCCCAGCGGAAACCGGCTCCGTCATTTCTTCTCCAGTGTTTTCAGCCAACGTTGGAATGTCTTCCACCCGTCTCCTGATGGGTTTCATGGTTTCATTTACTGTTCTCATTATCACTAGGTTATTTGCATTGTTCATGGGTCTCTTTCAGCACCTCCAGTGGTTATTTAATGGTCCTCCGTGTGTTTTCTGAACTGGGCACCAGCCTCAGCTGCCTCTACTTTGTTTCCCGTTTGCTAGGAACCATTTGGGGACAAACACCACGGTAGCGGATGACACAGGCAACTGACATTTTACATTCCTCCATTACTCAAAAGAATGCTTTGTAACTGATGTTGGCAAGTTCATTAAAAAGTGAAAAAACTTTTTACTCTTAAAAAAGTAAAGTTTAAAAAACGTTAAAACTTTCTTTAAAGAAGTAAGTTTAAAAAACTAGGATAAAGAATAAAAAGTATTTTATTTATATGCAAAAACAGCAATCTATCTAAAATCAGTTGCCATTTTCTTAATAGAGACTACATTAGATGGCTCCATACATTAAAATCTAGAACAGACAAAGGATGTTCACAATCCTCACTAACATAAAATATGCAGAAATAGCCTATTTCAGCACATGTACAAGAATCATGAATGTCTTTTCTGGGTTATTCATACAAACAACTTGGATATATGATGAAATATGCCATGTTCATGGATTAGGAAATAGAACATAACTAAAATATTAGTTCTTTTAAAATTAATTTATAAATTTGCAATAATTACATCAAAATTTCAAGAGGAGCTTTTGAAACTAGATAAATTTTTTTAGATTTCATATGAAAGAATAAATGATGAAAGGAGTTCAGAAAATTTTGAAAAAGAAGAGTAATGGGTAAAGGAAGTTTAACCCTGCCAAATATTAAAATATGTTATAAAATTCTAATAATGTAAAGAACATGGTACTATCAAATATGTAAGAATCAAATATGTAATAAATAAGGCATTCCAAATGAATAAGGAGAAGGGGAAGATCTGTTTGATAAATAGTTCTGAAACAATTCCAGAATGATGAAAGTGTAAAATTTTTTAATAACTAATAATAAATTACATCATAAAAAATAATAAACGTTAAGTAAGCAAATTTGCCAGTCATGGGAGGGGGGAAAAATAGCACCTCAACTTAAAAACAAAGGAGCAGGGCTTCCCTGGTGGCGCAGTGGTTGGGAGTCTGCTTGCCGATTCAGGGGGCACGGGTTCGTGCCGTGGTCCAGGAGGATCCCACGTGCCGCGGAGCAGCTGGGCCCGTGGGCCATGGCCGCTGAGCCTGCGTGTCCGGAGCCTGTGCTCCGCAATGGGAGAGGCCACAACAGTGAGAGGCCCGCGTACTGCAAAAAAAAAAAAAGGAGCAGATTGCTAGATTTAAAGATCTAAAATTTTCAAAATTGTGTCAAAAAAAAAAAACTATAAACCTTAATAGTAAGGAATATCTGGATAAAATATTTGCAAGACAAATCATCATGCTCTTGCATGAACTAAGCACTGACAGAACTGGAGATACACATGGCTAACACTTAAAAATAAACGTCTTCCTTACCAATAATCAAAGAAGTAAAAACGAATTTAAACAAAATAACGAGTTTTTAATTCTTCAAAATAGTAGACATTTTAAGCAATAAAAATAGCTAATGCTGCAAAAAAACCCCAAAACAACGGTGTCCTCAGCATAGAGAACAGACTGGTGGTTGCCAAGGAGGAGGGGGTTGGGGGAGGGATGGATTGGGAGTTTGGGGTTAGCAGATGCAAACTATTATATAAGAATGGATAAACAACAAGGTCCTACTGTATAGCACAGGGCACTACATCCAATCTCCTGGGATAAACCATAATGGAAAACTATATAAAAAAGAATGTATACATATGTATAACTGAGTCACTTTGCTGTACAGCAGAAATTGACACATCGTAAATCAGCTATACTTCAATAAAAAAATATTGATAAAATTTGGAAACTGGAGAGGACCTCTGATATCACCTTGGTGAAATGCGTGAATGACAGTGGGGTAAGAATCTAGCCTTAGTTCCTTTGAGAAAACGTTGGACTCCAGTGATCATAGGGCTTTTGGGATTTCCCAGCTATAGGGGTCCACTGACTGAGTGTAAGATATTCAGCAAGTACTCATTATTTAGCTATGAGCCAGATAAAATTTCATAATTAAAACTAAAGTGTGTGAAATTATAAATTTATTTTTCTAAAAAAAACAAACCACAAAATATTATCTCATGCTCTAACCTGCTAGGCCTAGTAACATAATATAATCACTAGAATTAATGTCAATGAATGGAATAATTTTTCAACCCTGTGCTGTTTTATCATAACAAATAAAGGCTTCTATCTACTTTCCACATTAAAAAAAAGTAGTATCCTCAGCAATGTTGAGTATTACTGTTGGGAAAGATGAGTTTGACACTTTTGTTAAACAGTGGAAAAATTAAGGGAAAATGGACAGTTTTGTACGCCTTTAGAACACAAAGTCCACCTGTGGGGTATTTAGCTTGAAGTCTCAACTCATCAAATCTTCCATATATATCTGTGATGATTTTGTGCCCGTCCCCGTACCTCTGTGCTGTTCACTCTCCTTGGAATATTTGTGCCTTGTCCATCTTTGATGTCCTTTAAACAGGTCTCCACTCAGCCACCTGCTGGATTAATGGTCACTGTAAATTCTCTCGGTAGGATGTATACGGTGAATCCCCTGGCATCCTAGACTCTTGCAGCTGGTAGGCTGTTCTCCACACACTTCTGCATCTACTGCTTGAATTGTTTTTTATCCTGAGAAAAAGATGTGTTTGCTTCAAACTTGTTTACACCTGTTGTTATTGTAATACCGTAATATAATTAGACATGAAATAAGTCAACAAAATGCGAGTGCCAAAAGAAAGGGGGTGGTTATTATGAAGATAAAATCAGATGCTTGGAAAATAAGGAAGACGAGCTGCTGAAGACAAATTGTTGTCAGATTAGGTGTGGGCAAGAGAATTATACAAGACGAGTGAAGTAGTAAAAATCAAGAAGTACTCTGTACTCAGATTGCTTTGCAATTCTCTCCCTATTCTTGTTCCCATTAAAAAAAAACAAACTGGAAATTGTGTAGTTAATGCATTATGGGTGTGATCTGTGCAGGAAAGAAGGCAAGGAAGCTCCAATTAGAAGGCTTACGCTTAATAGAAAACCTTGACCCTACAACAAAGTAAACCAGTGAATGAATGCCCCGTATGAGTTTATGTGGAATTAAGTGTTCAAGGCATAGATTGTTTTTATGTAACTGCCTGCTCTGATTAACTGCCCATCTACCTGAACTTAGAGCCGCTGAAAGGATGTCCAGGGTACAAGTCCTTTATCAGACATCTTGGGTGCAGTCTCCTCCAGGAAGCTTTCTCTGGCTTTCCTCTCCAGCCTGGGTGAAGCCTCCCGCATCCTGGCTCCCAGCTGTTCGTCCATCACAGTATCTTATTACATCGTAACTATTTGCTTAGTTGTCTGTCTCCTTCACTGGGCTGTGAGCTTGCTGAGAGCAATGAACTCATTTTTAATTTCCAGATTCTTAGGTCTTGAAACACTGCCTGGCCCCAGTGTAGATGCACGAATGCTTATGAATTGAAGGTTGAAAAACAGATTTCATTAAAGGTGTTGATGGAATAACCAAGATTAAAAAAATTAAAACCAGGTGTATCACTTTATGGAAAGATTGTGGAAAAACTTTGTTGGTATAAGGGAGTTGTTTCTCTGGATTTAGATGTGTTCTGTAAAAAGCTTAAAGACCAAGTACCTGGGAGTCACAGAGTAACGTGAATAGATTTTATTGTTAGTGTGTGTTGTCTGGACATATCGTCTCTTAGCAGCAAGATATTTTTATATGTCTTTTCGCCTTGCAGAATTTTTGCCCCCTTTCCTTTTTGCCTTCCACGCGCTGTATTCTGTTTCCAGCAGCTAACAAGGAAGCTGTGGAACTTGGCTGGTGCCACCCCACATCAACTGGGACAGCCTCAAAGAATCTGAATCCTTCCATTACAAATCTTGTTTATTCTCCTTCCTCTCTTCCCTAACCTCAAATCACCATATGCATCTAGTCTGGGAGTCTAGGGGAGTTCTCAAGGCCATGTATCCTGTTTCCTTTAATAGACTTGCAGCCTAAGCTAAGAATTATCTTTTCTTCCCCCATCCTTTACATTCTTTAATTCCTTGGTCTTAACTCTTTAATCAAATGTCTTGCTTTAATATTCCCTTGCCCTGTGGCATTTGGCTTATGTCTAGCCACAAAATGTTCCATTTTGTATAAATTTTAAAAAGTGGCCTGCAAGAGGAAATATTTCATCCAAAGTAAATTGTATAGTTTGAACACTTAAGGGCTTAGAACCAAAGAGTCTGCAGTAGGAGTCAATCAAGGAACACAAATGACACAGGCACAGTTTAAGAGAAAAGTTTTTGAATGAATTCATTCAGTATAAGCAGCAGTTTAATGGGTGCTTTGCAAACATATGAATATGGAACTGAATATCATTCTTCTCATTTGCTCGGGCATGCCACTGCCCCTGGAGTCCCCGGAAAGGATTATCAAATATGAAAAACAGAGACTCTAAAAAACAAAACTTTTTATTGCAAAGGAATGATTATCTACATTAAGAATCCCAAAGGAATCTCAAAAAAAACCGCCAAAAAACTCCTAGAAGTAGTATGAGAGTTTATCAAGTTCATAGGGTACAAGGTCAATATATGCAAATCAGTAGTATTTCTATATAGTAGCAATAAATAATTAGAAGTTGACATTTTTAAAATGTATCATTTAGAATAGCATCAAAACCATGAAATATGTAGGGATAACTTTAACAAAATATGTGCAAGGTCTGTATGCTGAAAAGTACAAAACAGTCATGGGAGAAATCTAAAAAGCCCTAACTAAATGGAAAGATATACCATGTTTATAGATTAGAAGATGAAATATTAAGATGTCAGTTCTCCCCAAATCAAGCTACAGATTTAATATCATCTCAATTAAAATTCCAGGAAGATTTTTGAAAAGAAATTGACATGTTGATTCTAAGGTGTATATGGAAAAACAAAGGACCTAGCGTAACCAAAGTAACTTTGAAGAAAACCAAAGTTGGATGACACACACTGCTTGATTTTAATACTTATTTTAAAGCAAGACAAATAATGCTGTGTGGTAGTGACAAAAAGAGAGATCTAGAGAAACATGCAACAGAATGGAAAGTCCAAAAATATACTCACATTTATATAGTCAGTTGATTTCCAACGAAGCTACCAAGGTAATTCGATATATAAAAAAATGGTCTTTTTAACAAATGGGACTGGAGCAATTGTACATCCATATACAAAAAAAAAGAAGTGAAACTCACCCTTACCTAGCATCCTATGCAAAAATTAATAGAAATATTAACTGAAATAGATAATAGATTAAAATGTAAAAGCAAAAATCTATAAAACATCTAGAAGAAAATATAAGAGAAAATATTTTTGACCTTGGCTTGGGCAAAGGTTTTTTTAGCTATGACACAAAAACACAAACCATAAAAGAAAAAATGGATAAGTAAGACATCATTAAATTTAGTTTTTTCTTCTTCAAAAGACACTGTTAAGAAAATAAAAAGAGAAGTCACAGGAAGGGATAAAACACCCACAAAACATACACCTGATAACAGGTAAAAGAACGCTTAAGACTCAGTCACTAAGAAAACACACAACCAATAACAGCTGGATAAAACACCTAAACAGATATTTCACTGGAGAAGATATATGGATGGCAAGTAAGCACGTGAGAAGATGCTCAACATCATAAACCATTAGGGAAATGAAAATTAAAACCACAAAGAGATATCACTACATACTTATTAGAAGGGGTAAAATAAAAAACAGGACGACACCAAGTGCTGACAGGTGGTAGAACAACCGGACCTCTCATGCATCACTGATGGGAATGTAAACACAGGCCGTGTGGAAAATGGTCTGGCAGCTCCTATCTGGCAAAATATACACTTCCCATGTGTATTATTTTCTAAAATTGTTGTATAAAGTATCACAAACGAGGTGGCTTAAAAACAACAGATATCTATCATCTCACACTTCTGGTGGCTAGAAGTGTGAAATCAAGTTGTCCCCTCATAAGGATACCGATTAGATTAAGGGCCCACCCTACTCCAGTAGGACCTCATCTTAATTAATTACATCTGCAATGATTTATTTCCAAATAAGATCATATTCTGGGGTACTGGGGGTTAGGACTTTAACATACCTTTTTGGGGGGACACAATTCAACTCATGACACCGTAAAACCCAACGATCCTACTCCTAGGCATTTACTTAAGAGAAATGAAAACATGTGTCTTCACAAAGACCTGTACAAAATGCTTACAGCAGCTTTATTCATAGTCACCCAACAATGGAAATGATGGAAACTTTCAACTATAAATGGATAAATTGAGGTACATCCATACAGTGGAATACCACTTGGCAATAAAAGAACCAAACTACTATTACATCCAAGGACACGGATGAATCTCAAAACTTCATGTTAAATGAAAGAAGCCATACAGGAAAGACTGCAAACTGTATAATACCATTCACCCAACATTCCAGAAAAGGCAAAAACTATGAGGCAAAAATCAGAGGCGTAACTGCAGGGACTAAAGGTGGGAGGAGAGTATTGATCACAAAGGGGCCTGAAACAACCTTTTCAGGTGATGAAAATATTCTCTATCGTAATTGTGGTGGTGGTTATACAACCATATATATTTGTCAAAATTCATAGAGCTGTACATTAAAAAGAGTAAATTTTTACCATGTGTAAATTATACCTCAAGAAAACTTTCACAAAAATTCTTACATACTGCAGTTTGAAAATCAAAAGTACTTACAAAAATAAGTCCCAAGATTCTGTGAGCTCTCACCGTAGGCAGTCTGCGTATGAACTATTCAGATTTGAGGAATTAAAGTTTGTAACAGAGATTGTTGGACATATTAGGATTAACTGGAATTAGTGAAGGTCAGTAGAGCTTCCCCTGGCTGGGAATCAGGAAGGGAAATCTCCAAGAGTCAAGGTTTGTACTTTTGGGGAATGGCCCTCTGATAATTATAGGAGCAATCCTCAAGACAACCTGAGATTTAGAAAATCTAAATGTTGAGCAGTAACAAGGCTCCAGCCAGGCCCTTGTGTGAGATTGGGGCTATTTCTTTGACTTCTACCTGAATGTTCGCTACCTGTTATTTCTAGTCTCCCAACAGCCCTTCCTGAGATGGGCTGTGCTCTGCCTTTCCTACCAGGACAATTATTCTTGCTATTCATTGGTCTTGGGTCTGAACTTATCGTTCAATTGTTGTCTGAACTCAAACATAGACAGTTACTTCTATGTTTCCTCAATTCAAAGAAGTCATCAATTGTGAAATTATGATACAGGTACACCTCAGAAATATTGCAGGTTCTCTTTCAGACCACAGCAATAAAGTGAATGTCGCAATAAGGTGAGTCACACGAATTTTTTGGTTTCCCAGTGCATGTAAAAGTTCTGTTTATGTTCTCCTGTAGTCTATTAAGTGTGCAATAGCATTATGTCTAAGAAAACAATGTGCATTCCTTAATTTAAAAAATACGTTATTGCTAAAAAATGCTAACCATCATCCGAGCCTTCAGCGAGTCATCAAAGGTCACTGATCACAGACCATCATTAACAAATATAATCGTAATAAGAAAGCTGAACATATTGTGAGAATTCTAAAATGTGACACAGAAACACAAAGTCAGCAAATGCTGTTGGAAGAATGGCACCGATGGACTTGCTCAATGCAGGGTTGACACAAACCTTCAATTTGTAAAAAAAAAGAAAGAAAGAAAGAGAGAAAGGCAGGAAAGCACATGAAGTCCAATGAAACGAGGTCTGCCATTTCCCCACTATCCGAAAGTGGAGCCTATGAAACCTTTCGTAAGCTGAAGTGGTGTAAAGTGAAGAAGGAATTATACCTCATCCATCTTGCTAATGGTTGCACAAAATAAACTGAGTTAAAGCAGAGATGCTTACAGACATAGTTCAAATCTATAGAGACTTGATGCTGAGATGCTGAATGCGGTTCCCAGGGAAGGAGGTGGCGGGGCCCCTCTCCTGGCCTGGATGCTCACCGCCTTTATAACAACCTGTTGCGAAACAGACACTGAACACTATCTTGGCGTTTTGCCTTTTTTTCATAAAAGCAAAAATCTGCTTCGGAGGATTTCTTTTGGTTAGCGAAAACAGGTACTAATGTAAGTCTTTCATAAAAGCAAAGTGGTGTAAAGCAAATTTTCAAGGATACTTGTATGAGGTTCCAATGACAGAATGTACGAGTTTATGTTAAATCGTATTCGATGCATGCCACTTTTGTTTTTTAGGCTGTGTCTCCTGCATGACTTGACTCCTTGAGCCAGACCAGGGCTCTCTCTCACTTGGCCGTTTCAAGTTTAAGAGACATCTGTCTTCCCCAGGGAAAAGGCCCCAGTCCTCAGATGCACCCCCTCCCCCTTCTCTTTGTAGATCCTCTTAACACACAACAACCACTTATAAGGTGCCTAGCAAGAATCTCACACCTGCCTCAACAGGAAGGTTTGTTTCCTGAGCCTTGAATTCACGGTGAAAACCAAGGCATGACCTTCAAAAAAAAAAAAAAATCTTAAAATATCCTGTGTCTCTCTCCCTGCTAATTTCCTGTCCTTTCCAGCCTCTTTATTTCCTCTTCCCCTCTCCCACCCCACTCCTATCCCCCTAAGTCCTTCCCGGCCCGTCTCCCTCTTACCGTTCCCTCTCCCCTTCCTTCTCCTCTTATCTGCTCCCCTGCCCTTCTGATTCTTACTTTATTTTTGTGCTTTTGCTACTCTCTCTTTAACTGACTATTATAAGGGATTCAAGTGTATCTTTTTTTAATCTATTTTTTATTGAAGTATAGTTGAATGACAATGCCATGTTAATTACTGCTGTACAGCAAAGTGACTCAGGTATGCATATATACACAGTCTTTTCGATATTCTTTTCCATTATGGTTTATCACAGAAGATTGAATATAGCTCCCCCTGCTATACGGGAGGACCTTGCTGTTTATCCATTCTATATATGCCAGTTTGCATCTGCTACAGGATTGCTGTTCTTATTCAGTCAAGTCTTGTGTTCTCAGACGCCTAGGAGAAAATCTGCCACAAACTTGCCAACTGTATACTCCCCAAGTGCCTCCACTTTTTTATACCAGGCGGACCCAGGCGAAGGACAATACCCTTTATCAGCCTCTGGGCGTGATTCAAGCTCATGCATATTCATGTTTCTACCTCATTAGTAGTCCCCTGGGCTGACTCTGTGTCATCGGGAGAGCATTGAGAATTGTGGAAATCTCAGTTAAACAATGTCCCTTGTCTTTGCATTTGCTTCCATCTATTTTGAAGCACAAGTTTCCAGTTGCTCCATAGAACTGCTAATCAGATTCTTTTCCTATACAGAAAACTGAGTCTTAAAAACAGCCATTCCTGCAAATGGGCAATGTGCCTTTATCAAAATTCCCAATAAAGACTCAGCTCTGCCTGCCACAAGGAGATCAGAATCATTTTTTGAAATAACGTCTCTAAGAACCTTTCTATGACACAGCAGGGAAATATCTAACATCTTTTGGAAGGATTTAAAATAATTGCTATAAAAATGCTTGAAGGAATAAACTGATAAGCTGAGTTTTTGGTGATTATTTCTATAATTGGGAAGTAATATAATGATCCTTTAAATAATTCCATCATACTGATTTTTAATATAATTCAACCAATATCTATCTAGTTTCTCTCATGGCTCTCTCACTGTGCTAAAAACACCAACAGGATGAAATATCGATTCCTGTCTGCCTTCAAGATTTTCAAGGTAATTAGGGGGAAAAAAAGATAGGTACAAAAAAATCATAATATGTGACAGATAACAAGTTTGTTGCCTTCTAGAGGGTAGATAACTTGCTTATTTATTTATTTATTTTTGGCTGCATTGGGTCTTCGTTGCTGCACATGGGCTTTCTCTGGTTGTGGCAAGCGGGGGCTACCCTTCATTGCGGTGCGCGGGCTTCTCATTGCGATGGCTTCTCTTGTTGTGGAGCACGGGCTCTAGGTGCGTGGGCTTCAGTAGTTGTGGCACGTGGGCTCAGTAGTTGTGGCTTGCGGGCTCTAGAGCACAGGCTCAGTGCTTGTGGCACACAGGGCTTAGTTGCTCCGCGGCATGTGGGATCTTCCCGGACCAGGGCTCGAACCCGTGTCCCCTGCGTTGGCAGGCGGATCTTAACCACTGCACCACCAGGGAAGTCCCCGGCTTTTTAGTTAATATGTTGTTGTCCCAAATCTAGCTCATTCCTTTGCACACAAGGACACTTAATGAGTGTTTGAAAAATACTGGGTGTTATAAGGAAAATAAAAGAAGCAACGAATCCAGATTACAAAAGTTAGATACTGCCTTGTGGGGAAAGTAGGGCTTGAGCTGAAACTTAATGCACAGGTAGAATTTGGATCTGTTAAAAGGGGGAGGAATAGCATTCCTGCCCCAGGGAACAGCATGAACAGCGTTCAGAGGTGGGGGGCAAGTGTGTTCACGCCAACGGGAGGGAAGCTGCCTGAGCAGAATCTCCCCTTTAGCGAGGTCAGGGTTTAATATTCAAAAGACCAATAAGGATAATCATTAATTCTCTCCATACGGGATCATTCCCATCAGCTTACAAAGAAAGTAACAAGAATTACACTCAGGCCTCAACATGCCATCAATTCCTTCCAATTTAAAAACAAAACAAACAATAAATAGAATCTCTATATTTCCCTCCACCTACCTCCCTAGAAAAAGCTGCCTATACCAGCTTCCTCCAGTTCCTCCCCTCCCATTCTTTCTTTCTTTTCTTTTAAAATTGAAATTTAGTTGATTTATAATATTGTGTTAGTTCCAGGTATAGAACAAAGTGATTCAGATATATATATATATTTTTATATTATCTTCCATTCTAGGTAATTTCAACATATTGAATATATTCCCTGTGTTATACAGTAAATCCTTGTTGCTTACCTATTTTATATCTAGTAGTGTGTATCTGTTAATCCCAAGCTCCTAATTTATTGCCCCCTTTCCCCTTTGGTAACCATAAGTTTGTTTTCTATGTCTGTGAGTCTGTTTCTGTTTGGTAAATAGATTCATTTGTATTATTTTTTAGATTTCACATATAAGTGATGTCATCCAATATTTGTTTTTCTCTGTCTGGCTTACTTCACTTAGTATGAGAATCTCTAGGTCCATCCATGTTGCTGCAAATGGCAAAATTTCCTTCTTTTTTAGGGCTGAGTCATATTCCATTGCATATATGTGCCACATCTTCTTTATCCATTCCTCTGTCGATGGACACTTAGGTTGCTTCCATGTCCTGGCTATTGTAAATAGTGCTGCAGTGAACATTGCCTCCCATTCTTTCCTGAGCTGCCCCATCCAGGTCTCCACGCCTGTTGCTCCACCAGTGACATGGAGTGTGTAAATCCAATGGTCAGTTCTCAACCCCCATCTTGCTGGGCTCCAGCAGTGTTTGAGATAGCTGACCACTCTAGCCTTCTTGAAACACTGGTCTCAGCTGGCCTCCAGAATGCTAATCTCTTGGTTTTCATTCCCTGTCACTGGCTGTGCATTCTCAGTCTCTTTTACTACTTTCCAATTACCTCCCTGATCTTTAAATGCCAGGTGGTCCAGGGTGCAGACCTAAGTCATTTTCTTGGTGATATATGCAGTCTTCTGGCTTTCAGTGTCATACACCCACAGATGACTCCTAAATGTATAGCCACGGCCTAGACCTCTCCTCTTAATTCTAAACCCATATCCAAGTACAGGTGACCCTTGCACAGCGCGGGTTTTAGGGGCACAGACCCTTCTTGGAGTCGAAAATCCGAGTATAATTGGCAGTCGGCCCTCCATATCCGCAGCTCCTCATGGGCGGATTCAGCCAGCCAAGACTATGTAGTGTGCATTTAGGGAAAAAATCCCGGTATAAGTGGGCCTGTGCAGTCCAAACCCATGTGGTTCCAGGGTCAGCTCTACTTACTTGATCTTTTCACTTGGATCACTGAGGGCGTCTCAGACTCAATGTACCCAAAGCTGAACTTCTGATATTCTCACCTAGGGCGGTTCCTCTCATAGGTTCCCCCTTCTCAGAAAAAGGAAATGCCATCCTTCCAAGTCCTCAGGCCCCAAACTTTGGAGTCACCCTTGACTCTTTCTTTCCTCCCTCCCATTCACCATCTCATAATCCATCAGCAAATCCAGCTGGTTCTACCTTCACAATACTATCATGTGACCGTTTCTCATCGCTCTGATTCCAACCACCACATTCTCTCTCCCAGATGAATTCACAGCCTTCCAAGTGTTCTTTCTGCTTCCACCTTTGGTCCCCTGAGTCTATCTTCACCCCGGCAACTGGGTGATCCCTTGAAAACGTACGTCAAACAGGTCTCTCCTCTGCTCAAAACCCTGCCGTGGCTTCCCAGCGCATTCGGAGTGAAAGCCAGATGCCCTTCAGCAGCTGACAGGGCCTTCCATGCTCTGACCTCATTATTCATCATCTCTCATGGACCCTGCCCTTCGGCTTTGCCACCTTCCTGCTGTTCCTTGAATTTACCATGTGTGTCAGCCTCAGGGCCTCTGCACTGTTCTTCCAGCTACCTACAAAACTTTGCCTGCACAAGGAACACCTTCATAGCCTTCAGGTGTTTGCTCAAATGTCACTTTCTCGGAGAAACCTTCTCTTGCCACCCTATTTAAAATTGCACATTCCCACCACCACCTTCTATCTCCTTCCCAGCTTAATTTATTTTATTTAATTTATTTTTTATTTTTATTGGGGTATAGTGGATTTACAATGTTCTGTTAGTTTCAGGTGTATAGCAAAGTGAATCTGTTATACATATACATATATCCACTCCTTTTTAGATTCTTTTCCCATATAGGTCATTACAGAGTAATGAGTAGAGTTCCCTGTGCTATACTGTAGGTCCTTATTAGTTACCTATCCAGCTTAACTTTTTTTCTATAGCATAGCCGTAACGAATGCTATCAAGCATACTATATGCCTTTCTATTGTTCTTCTCTTCTCTTCTCTTCTCTTTCCTATTTGACTCCTTGGTCTAGAGTATGCATCGGATAAAGGCAGGGATTTTTCTCTGTTGTGTTCACTGTTGTATTCTCAGGAACTAGAATAGAACAGAGCCTGGAACAAAGAACATACTTGAGAAATATTGTTAAGTGAATAAATCCCCATTTTACTGGTGGGGAAAACTGAGCCTTAGAGAAGATGAATAATTTGGCCAAGGTTACTCAGCTGCTAAGCAGGGGATATAGGACACAAACTCCCATCATTTGGTCTGGGGACCTGATCACTGTAATATTCGGTCCTCTGGTAGGCAAAGCAAGCCTTCTTTGTCTGACACAGGGCATGGAACTCTTCTCCAGGCATTTTTTTATTATATTATTTTATAACTTCCATAATGTGAAAAAATTTGATTTTTTTTCCCATTGTTGGGAGTTACAACTTGCTCAAAAATAAATGACAATAAAAGAACATATGAATGCTAAATCCACATGTCACTTTGTAGATTCCAAAAAAAAAAAAGTTTTATTTGGTAATTCAGTTCTATTTTGAGAAGATAAGAAAAGTCAGGAGTTGAATTAAATTTATTATCCAAAGTAGTACAATAGATCAGAAAAATTTCATGAAAGACGAAATATTCAGAGTTGTTCAGGACTTGGCTTACTTATTTTCATCCTAATCATACAAAGAGCACAGACAACTAGACAAAAAGTTGTCTATAGACATATGTCTTGAGAGCTGTCCATAACCAGTAATATTTAAGACCCAGGTCTTTCTAAAACCAGAAGAAGCTAAATACTGCTTCTGAAGATGTGTACAGTTCTTCTTTTAAAGTAAGAACTCTGATCAGTAACTATAATTCATGAGAAAATGCATTCTTCTATAAAAGTAAACTTCCCCTGCCTCTGTATATTCTCTTAATTTTCAGCTCAGCTGAATTCATTAACGTTGGCTCCTTATGACAACTGTTTGAGGGAAAAGAAAGCCATTTGAAAAATAAAAACTGTATATATTTACAGTATGTAACATGCTGATTTGATACACACATACATAGTGAAATGACTACTACAGTCAAGCTAATTAACATAATCTCACATAGTTACCGTTTTGTCTGTGTGTGTGTGTGATGAGAGCACTTGAAATCTATTCTCTTAGGAAATTTCCAGTACACAACACAATATTATTAACTATAGTCACCATGCTGTATATTATACCTCTAGGCTTATTCTTCCTACATAACTGCAACTTAGTACCCTTTGACCAGCATTTCTCCATTTCCCCTGCCTTCTTGCCCCTAGTAATGGCCATTCTGCTCTCTGCTTCTGTGTATTTGACTCTTTTAGATTCCACATATAAGTGCGATCATGCAGTTCTGTTCTTTCTGTGTCTTATTTCATTTTTTTTTTTTTTTTTTTTTTTTTTTTTTTTGG
>NW_021703778.1:7406365-7430151 GCF_005190385.1 Monodon monoceros
GGGCCTCTCACTGTTGTGGCCTCTCCCGTTGCGGAGCACAGGCTCCGGACGCGCAGGCTCAGCGGCCATGGCTCACGGGCCCAGCCTCTCCGCCGTATGTGGGATCTTCCCGGACCGGGGCACGAACCCGTGTCCCCTGCATCGGCAGGCGGACTCTCAACCACTGCACCACCAGGGAAGCCCCATATTTTCATAATGTCCTCCAGGTTCATCCACGTTGTTGCAAATGGCAGGTTTGGTTTTGTTTTGTATTCGGGGTTTTTTTGGCCGCGATACGCGGCATGTGGGATCTTAGTTCCCCGACCAGAGATGTAACCCGTGCCCCCAGCAGTGGGAGCGTGGAGTCTTAACCACTGGACTGCCAGGGAAGTCCCTCTTTTTCTTTTTAAGGCTGAGTAATATTCCATTATATATACACATCACAATTTCTTTACTCATGGACAGACATTTAGGCTGTTTTCTTGATACACAATCTTGGCAACTGTGAACAATTCTGCAGTGAACACGGGGGTGCATATATTGTATCTCTTCAAAGTACTGATTTCATTTCCTTTGTGTGTACACCCAGAAGAGGGATTGCTGGATCATACGGTAGTTCTATTTTTAAGAAAACAATTTCCTAAAGAAAGAAGTAACTTTGAATTTTAATCAAGGAAAAACCAGAGGCCTGGGTCTGAGGGAGGAAGGCTTACATAACTTGTTATATTGGACGGGGCCTGCTGGTGCTATGGCTTGGGCGATAGCTGGTGCTATGTGGGGCATACGGGAGGAGAGTAGTCCATAGATGTCCGTTCAATGAGGATTAAGTATCTGTGGTCCAGGCAGAATTTGCTAGAGATGGAGAGGAACGTGTGGACATGAGAGGAATATAGTGAAAGCAATGGATTGGTTTTGTGACCCAAGTGGACGTAGGGCCCGAGAGGAAATGAAGATGACCTAAAGTGGTAGCACTGATAGTGTCAGGGGTCCTCTTGATAAGGGGGGGTGGTGAGTAGGGAAGTTGTGAGTAAAAAGGGAAGTTCTGCTTTTAATTGGTCACGTTGATAAACTGTCTCTCAAAGATTAAGCATATCTCTAAGCCATGAATATCATTAATCATTCTGAAAATCAATTTCCATAGTACTGGGCTCCTCCTATTCTGTGAGAAAATCTTAATTGCTGATCCCATTCATCAGTAGCATGTGGGACTCTCCCAGTTTCCTATTTCATTCTGAGTTGGTTGTAGCAAGTTGAATTTTTCTGGGAATTTTTCCATTTCACTTAAATTTTCAGATAAAGTTGTTCCTAGTGTTTCTGTATTCTCTTTTGAGGATCTTGGAGTATCAATAGTTATGCCTCCATTTTCATTCCTAATATTATTTTGACTTTGTCTCCCTCTCTGTCATCATTTTGGACAAAGTTTTGTCCATTTTATTGGTCTTTTAAAGAAAAAGTTTCATTCTACCTTTGTATTTCTCTCATTTATCCTTTTAAGTAGTTGTTTATGCACTCATGTAGATGAGAGCAGATGGCTTAAGCAGTTGTTGAGAGGAACGATCTGGGAAAAGCAGATGCATGTCAAAGTACAGTTTCTTGCAATGTGTCTCAGCTGTTGACTTGCAGAAGGGCAGTCGTCAGGTCAAGCTGGAATAAGAACCAAGGCAGGTTGTTTCGGTGACTGAGAAACGCCTGGGGAGGATTACCAAACATCTCCAGAAACGAGCCTTCAGCTACCCCCGAAGGACTCTGCCCTTTTGTCAGTCATTCTTTCTCTCTTTCCTTATCAAGTTTAACTCCTTATTAATTTAACATTATCCAGCTACAGTTAATATTAGGTAGCATTGGGTGGAACACATAAAAGAATGTTATTGCTCGAAGAGCATCTTTTAAAGCACAGGAATCATTAGCACTTCAAACGTATGGCAATTCTCTAGGCAGAGTTAATAAGCAAGCTTTCTCTGGCAAGATTTAACATTAACTGCATTTTGGACTTTAGGTGCAAGCCCAGAGTGGACTGAGCCGTCCTCCCTTTGCAGCCAAGATGGGACAGCAGCAGAAAAACCATTAATGCTGTAATTTTTAGATATAGTATATATGTATACACACACCTCTCTCTATATACATGTATATATATGTGTGTGTGTGTGTGCGTAATAGTGCTGTAATTTTTACATGGAACGTGCATTTATCTAGATTTATGTTGCAATAAAATCATTAACCACTAAGTCCAGAGGAAATAGTCTGCAGTGAGTTAAATATCTTGTCCAAAGTCACAAAGCTAGTTGGTAGCAGAGCCATGATTTAGATCCCTTCTGCCCCAGCCTAGTCTTTTTTCTATAATTCCATGGACTTACTTTATTGCATTGCTTAAAAGGCAGGTAAGTATATATAAATGGCATTCAACTCGTTATTACCAATTCAAGCATTTTAAGGGATACTTCCTGCTAATAGAAATGTATCTGGAATGTAGAGCAAGAAGAAAAAGAAGTTGAAGCAAAATGTGGAGTGTTCTCAGTGAACTGGCCACTTGTTTTCTGTGCTAGTTATTCGAATCAGGAAGCATATAGGAATTATCTGTATTATGATTACGTGCAGAGATTGTTTACTCATTAACATTTACTATTAAGACATCTTAATATTTTTGACAGGATGAGTGTCTGAGTGTTTTTTCCCCTCCCTTTGCTTTTAGAGATTTTAGTTTTAATGTACAGGAAGACAGTCAGGAAATCCTCTTTTTCTGGTTTTAGATTTATGTAAAGAAGAAGACGTAAAACGATCTTTGCATCATGCCTTAGTTGTTTCTGTGACCAACAGCTGTTTCTTTTGATTCTTAGGCGATATTTAGCTGCAGATATTAATCACCATTATATTATAGAGTCCCTTCGATTTTAAAATTATGAATAACAAAGAGCAAGTGTTTTGTGAAAAAGGAAATCAAACATTTGAGGCAACACATATATTAAAGGTTTTGAAATGACAAGTCTCCTGAATTTTAAACTGTCTAGAAATGGCACAGTGTTCAGTTACACTATGAAGCACGGCTCTGTTGTGGAGTTTGCCAAATGCTTTGTAGCAGATAACTAACTATTAAAGGGGAGAGTGTTCACTTTTCTTAGTGGTACCATTAGCATATTTAATGAAGTGATTCCATTCCTGCGCTCACAAATGCTCATGCAAAGAGGCTATTTTAAAATAACAGCTCATGATCTTGCTTATAGCACATGCTTTTTGATTTGCATCTGTCATTTTGATCCTTTCTAAGTACTACTAATTTTAAAAGGTACATATACATTGTCTTTGCTTGGCAAGCCATACATCTTTTCACAAAACACTTCCACAAATGAGTTCTATAAGTCTCTTCATTGAAAAGCATTATCTTCATGGTTATAGAATATTGCATTAGTGTGATGCAACGATGGTGCAAAGCAGTTAAGCAAAATCAAGGAAACACTTATATGCATATTATTATGCTGTTTAAGTGATAAAATTAGTGTGCCGTATTCTTAACTTTGTTTTCTTTTCCTAGTTTTTCAGTAATCAGGTCATCACAGTTTAATGAAGACTTACGACCCCTTGAGCTGTGTGGGAGCTAGCTTATTAACCTAACTGGAATTCCTTCTTAGGCCTGGCTTCTTCTGGTTTACCTAAGTAGCTGATGAGCTTGTATGTGATACCTCCCCAAGGCCTCCATCTTCTGCCCGCCCTCACATCTGTAAGTTTTATACTAAAGAACATCTGTCCATCTGCCTATCAGTCCATCTATTTATATTCTGGATTGTATGGGCAGAATTCTGTCCCCTGGTATACACACACCTTCTCCCAGTTACTCATTTATACACCAATCTAGGTACTGCTGGGAAGGGATTTTGCAACTCAAAGGAAGGTCTCAAATCAGTTGACCTTAAGATTGGGAGATGATCTGGGTGGGCCTGACCTAATCACATGAGCACTCTAAATCTGAGTCTAGAGGCAGAGATGGATGTGGGTGGAGATGAAGGGGGGCAGAGATTAGAAGCACCAAAGGATTTGATGGGTGCTTGCTCACTAGATGATGGAAAAGGCCTCATTAGTAAGGTATGTGGGCAGCTTTTAAGAGCTGAGAGTGCCCCCCAGTTCAGCCAAAGGAAAATGGGAACCTCAGTCCTACAACCACAAGGAACTGAATTCTGCCAACAGGACTTTGAGCTCCAGATGAAGTGAGCCATGAGTCCTGCCAACATCTTGATTTCTGCTTTGTGGGACCTTGGGTCGAGAATCCATCCAGGCCGTGCCTGACTAAAGCTGTGATGAGCTAATATATGTGGGCTAATTCTGTGGTAATTAGTTATGCAGCAACAGATAACTAATACACTGATTTAGAACCTGGTCAACCTTAGCTTCTTTAGTGTCCTAAAGCCTTTGTCCTCTCCTCCCCGCCTCTCATTCTTATATGAAACCAGAAGCAAAAAAGCAGAAATCACAAACATACTTTAATCTCTCAGTTCAGGACGTGAGACCAGTAGCAATTTATTGAATCTGTTGTGGGTTTTATGTTTAATTGCAAAGGGTTTTGGCTGGTTTATAATCAGGATTTCCCTTGAGACGACTGCTATCACCTGTCACAGCTACCCTCCATGCTGGAGTTCCTTAACTCTGATGCAGGGGAAGATTATTTGCAAAGATGGCTACAACAACTCCTCCAATCGTACATAGCATCCTTGTACTCAGGTCCCTTTGAAATATGTCCACTGCTTTACCATCAAGGGGTGGAGCCCCCAAACCTTGGATTTGGGCTAGGTCTGTGATATTTTCGAATGACAGAATGTAGCAGGATGACCTTGAGGTTAGACCTCGAGAGGCCTGATGGCTTCCTCTTTCACCCTCTTGCACCAGCTGCTCCGGGAGGAAGTCACCGTGAGCCTGCACCTGAGGGACCCAAGCAGACAGCTCCTGTCAACATCTGGACTTTGAGGCCACTCAGGACAAGCTGTTCCCTAGCCAACCTCCCAGTGACAGCCAAACGCATGGTAGAGCCAAACAGAACAGAAAGCAGAGCAAAAACAAAGTATCCCAGCTGAGCCTCATTCAAATTGCCAACCCACAGCACTGTGAGCAAATCATTCATTCTTATGTTAAGCCGCTATGTTTTGATGTGATGTGTTATGCATTAATAGATAGCTGATACAGATATTAAAGAACATGACTTTAAAAATATGAATTGAAAATTAAGATTTTATTTCTTTTTGAATGGATTATTCAAATGGTCTTTTTGAATGGATTATTCAAATGGTCACGGACACAGTGCAAAATTTAAGATACAGGACAGTATACATATAAAAATAAATTTCCCTCCTCTAGGGCAATGTTAAGCCTTTCTCATCCATTTGGAGTTCTGCAGGATGATGGTTCGGGCATAAAGCAACTATTTCAAGATTGTGTATAAGGAAAATGACCAAGTGGGAGATAAAGGACGACATATCTCATTCCAGGTTGATTTGCTTTGTTACACTTTATGTCCCCACATGTTCATCTCTGCTTTCCTCACTTTTCCTTAGGAATGAATTTAAAAGGCCCCCTATGTCAAAGCAAGAGGATGAGGTTAAAGTTGAGTGTATGGGTGGTCTTGCGGGTGAGTGTTATAAGGTGGAAAATTATTATGTATGTTTTGCAGTAAAGTACGATTAGAGAATCTATCACCAGTGATTGGTCAAAGGACTCAAAAGCCACTCAGGGGAGCATTTTCTTTGTTTTGTATGTGGAGAAAGTGAGCAAAGGGCCTCTATATACCTGGTGAAGTGTGTCAGCCCGATAGTAGAAACCCAAGGAGGTGCCACGGGCTCACCTGACCTTCCTGGGATTCTGTCCACACCCAGAATATGGAATCTACAGGACATCAGATTCAGGCTGAGAGTTAGATGTCACCTGACATACTCCTGGGAAATCTAGCTGTGCCCTGAAAATCCAGGCTTATTTATTGGACAAACATCTATCATGCCTCTACTGTGGTCCAGGCACTGTTGATAGAGGCTGTGGATACAAGTATAAATATCACTCTGGTCCATAATCTTTAAGTTCTTATTCCCAGAGTCCACCCACAGTGACTCCAGGGGCCCCAAGCCAAATTGGATACTTGATCCTGCCTGGATTAAAATCCCCCTAAGATTCTCAGGAATGTGAAATTCAAGCCCCAAACAGTAGACTTAATGAATGGATGTTGGCATCCTGTCTTTTAATAAAGCTTTGATTCAAGAAGTTCAAAGTAAATATTTGACGTACGTTTTTGTTTTTGGTTTAAAAGAAGTAATGGTTCCTGATACAAAGGTAAGGCCAAGGCTGAGATCCTTGGGCATTAATACCTCAGTCTATGGAATAAGCTGTTTCTCACCAGGGCAGGGAAAATGCTGTGTGGTCACTTATCACGTCTAGACACTCTGTCCACTGCCCTGGCATCATAGTAGTTTGTCCAGGCTGCTTTGAGGGGGGGTACATTATAGGCTCACTAGTGGGTCCATGCTTTTCTAGTGTTAAGAGTCTAGAATCTAATGCATGCTTCTTGTATTAGTCTGCTGAGCTGCCATAACAGTGGCTTAAACAACAGTCATTTATCTTCTCACAGTTTTGGAGGCTGGAAGTCCAAGATCAAGGTGTCAGCAGTGTTGGTTTCTGGTGAGGCCTCTTCCTGGCTTGCAGATGACTACCTTCTAGCTGTGTCCTCACGTGGCCTCCTTGTGTGCGCAGACAGATCTCTGGTATCTCTTCCTCTTCTTATGAGGTCACCAGTCCTACTGGATTAGGTCCCCAACCTCATGACCTCATTTAACCTTAATTACCTCCCTAAAGGCCCCATCTCCAAATACAGTCGGGGGTTAGGGTTTCAACACATGAATTTGGGGAAGATACAATTCAGTCCCTAACATTTCTTATTTGCCAGATACTGGGTTAGGCAGAAGAATGTAAAGATATGTGTATCTATCAAGTATAAACTCTGCTCAAGGAGAGCACTTTTTTTTTTTTTTTTTTTTTTGGCGGTACGTGGGCCTCTCACTGTTGTGGCTTCTCCCGTTGCGGAGCACAGGCTCCAGACGCGCAGGCTCAGTGGCCATGGCTCACGGGCCCAGCCGCTCCGCGGCCCATGGGATCCTCCCAGACTGGGGCACGAACCCGTGTCCCTTGCATTGGCAGGCGGACTCTCAACCACTGCGCCACCAGGGAAGCCCCAAGAGCACATATTTATAATACAGTGCACTAGTTATAAGGCCATGCTAGGTATGGGAAGGGCAGAAAATGTCCATTCAGTTTGAGCAGGTCAGCAAGTCTTCTCAGAGCAACTTGGATCTCAGACAGGAGAGAAGCTCTTGGGGGTAGGGGGGGTATGAAGGTGTGCTGGGTAGAGGGGAGGCATAGAAAAGCCTAACAGGTGACAGAGTCTTTCATCCAGTCCTCATAGTCACAAAACAGGGCCGTTTAGCAAATACAACACTCTGGCTGAGTGGCACCATGGGTGTTTGTTTGGGGGATACAGCAAGAGCCTAGGGAAGTCGTCAAGGTGATATCAAGAGGTATGCTGCTCTGCGGGGTACCGTACAAAGGAGCTTGAACTTGGTCATGTAGTAGGGATTGGGTATCCCTTAAAGGGCTTTGAGAACAGATGTGCAAGTGGAATGTTCACTGGGGAAGCAGTTTGGAGGAAAAGCATATGTGAGATTGGGGGTCTGGGGACAGCTGGGGGGCTACCGCCACAGTGTGTTGACAGACCCCAAAGGCCAGCTGGGGCAGAGCCAGTGGGATGGGGACCGGAAGGGCTATCAAGCCGTCACACAGAACGTGCAGGACTTGGAATTGTCTCCCCAGCAAAATCTAGGCTGGATCCCAGGTTCTGGTTTAGTGACTGGTGTATCCATTGTCAAGAACAGAACCAACATAACCCAAGAATGGGAGGGAAGTAAGACTTGCGGGAAACACCGTGGATAAAGTTCACACAGGTCAATTTCTTGGGCTGGGAAGGAGCCCATCTCTCTAAATCCTCTGGCAGGTGACCCCACCCCTCAGTGGGCTTCAAGGCCTAGGGATGACCAGGCTCTTGAAGTACTGTGACTTTCCAGCATCTTTGGAGTAAGTAATTGGTTTACCAAAATCCATAATTGATATGACTTTTCTGTGTGATCATGACCCAAGCTGTTTCAGTCAGAAAAGCTTCCCAGTAAATAAGCCCTTATTCATCTGTTGCCAAGAAAATTCAAAAGCTTTTGCTCTAAAATCCATTACCTGCTGTCTTTATTGTTTGTTACTCTGAAACATATCTCCCATTTTTTTACCTGCTGTGATTCACGTAGATTGTAATCTAAGAGTCTCGGGGTTGGGCAGAGAAGCGATGTGCTGTAAGGGAGCTGAGAAAAACGAAAATCCGAGAGGGAAAAAAACAAACCCTTTTCTCCTTCGCATAAGTTTTTTTTTTTTTTATTTTTGCGCGGTACACGGGCCTCTCACTGTTGCGGCCTCTCCCGTCGCGGAGCACAGGCTCCGACCGCGCAGGCTGAGCGGCCATGGCTCACGGGCCCATGTGCTCCGCGGCATGTGGGATCTTCGCGGACCGGGGCACGAATCCTTGTTCCCCGCATCGGCAGGCGGACTCTCAACCACTGCGCCACCAGGAAAGCCCCCTTCGCGTACGTTTAAATCTCCAATTACCCTTTGAAGAGCGAGGGCGAGGGGGAGGAGTCTGAGCAAATTCCCAGGTCACTGGGTTTCAGGCTCTGGCTGGACAGTACATCTGATTCCGTGTCCCTCTGAGTTTTCTTCGGTGACGTGTTGGCAGAATTTCAATGGGGACAGTCTCTCTGAATGTCACAGGAGTGGAGTGGCGATGGAGGCCAGACACCCACCAACCAAACAGTCCCGAATACTTGCGGTCGTATGTGTGTGTGTGTGCGTGTGTGTGTGTGAGAGAGAGAGAGACAGACAGAGACAGAGAGAGATCTTTGATTGTGGGCCTCGCAAACGGGCGCCTGTCACCTTTAATTTCCCATTTCTCTCTCTCTCATCCGGTGACACTCAGTTTTTTTCTTCCAATATTCCCTCTGCTTTGAGAGATTCCGAAGCCAACCAAACTAAAACCACAGAACGAAAACCTCCAGGAATCAAATTGACAGACTTTTTCCCGGCGCAGTCCCCGCGGGCCGCGGTCCGGAGCGCCGAGCTGCAGCCAGCGCGACGGGGCGTGTCCGGGGCGTGGCCTCAGCAGCCTAGCTCCGCCCAGCCTCGCCGCTTAATTCGGACGCGCGGGGCCGCGGGGTGTGAAAGAGCTTCTCTGCGCTGGTCTGGCCGTGCCGCCGCCGCCGCCGCCGTCGGAGCCGTAGTCGGAGCCGCCGCCCGCGCCGCCTCCCGGCCGCCCTGAGCCGCCGGGCCGCTGGGCGCCGCCGCGGCCGCCCGGAGCGAGCGCCGGGGAGGAAGCCGCGCGCCTTTGTGCGCGCGCCGAGGTGGGTTCGCCTACCGCACTTACTTTGCACACAAAGACCGGGAGCGCGGGGGAGGCGGGGTGCCCGCTGGGGCCACTGCGCGGCCGGCCGGTCGGCCGCCCGGCTCCGACCCCTGACGCGAGGGTACCCCGGGCGGGAAGGGCCGCCGGGCTTCCCCTCCCCGTGGCCGGCGCTGGGCGGGGGTCCCTGCGTGCGCTGGAGGACGGCGCGCCGGGCGGTGGGCGTGCGGGGAGCCCGGGCCACCCCGCGCCGTGCCGGGGACGAGCCCGGGGTGCG
Organism: Monodon monoceros; assembly: GCF_005190385.1. Classification (NCBI taxonomy): domain Eukaryota; kingdom Metazoa; phylum Chordata; class Mammalia; order Artiodactyla; family Monodontidae; genus Monodon; species Monodon monoceros. The sequence goes on from NW_021703778.1 coordinate 7,416,076, forward strand.
GGGTCGGGGCGTGGCAGGGGTCGCGCGCGGGGGCACCCGAGGCTCGGGAGTGCAGGGGATGGGGGCGGGGGTGGGCGCCGCGAGGGAGGCGAGCCTGAGCGGCCGCTCCGCTCGGCTTATTGTTGCTTCCTCGGCCCTGAAAATGGAGAGACCCTGCCTGGAGCGGGGATGCGCTGCCCACCGGGTGCGCCGCGCGCGGCCAGATGCCGAGCCCTGGGCGCCCGGCTCGCCCCCTGCAGCCCCGGCCGCCGCGGAGCCGCCTCCTCCTGGGCAAACAGAGGAGGGGCCGTGGGGGCTTTGCGCCGCTGGTTTAAAGGTGACCGGGGCACCGTTTCCAAACAGTCTGCAAGTAACTTTTCTATTTTTGCCTCTTCTCCGCTCCCGCTACTCCAGTGAACCCAGTATGTTGGGTGGCGTCTGCCCCCAAGGAGCCCTAAAATTTTGGTTCTCTTAACTTCTCCTCAAGCATCTTCAGGTCCCTCGGGGATGGCGTGGATGCGTCTGGCCAAGTTTTGACTTGCTGTGTAGGGGATGGTAACAGTCCCTCTGAAATGCGAAGCGGAATCCCGCAGAGGATAAATGCGGTATCTTTTTCTCTGCAGCAAGATACCATACCTTTCCTTCCTTGGAAAGACTTGACTTAATGACAGTAGAGCAAATTTATTTAATGAAAATGAGTTTGATATTCAAGATAAATACAGAAAACCGGAATGCGGCCTGTTAGACTTTATATTTTTAACTTGAGGATTGCTTGCTAACAGGTACTTAGTTTCTCCTCTGGCCATGTGCCCTCTCCATCACTTTGGAGATTTTAGCTGTCCAAGTTGCTTTAAGTTGAAATAGTATCTGGAGGGCCTCTCTAGAGAAGATTTCTTAGTGCTAGTTTTTTCCAGTTTAAAACTTTTAAGTATAAAATTATATATATTTATTAAAAAATTGAAAAGAAGTAGAGGGGAAAAAAAAGTCACTCGTGTACCCAACCACCCAAACATACCCTGAGGATAAAGGCATCTTTGCTTCATTTATGGCTTGGCAGCCATGGTGTGGAAATGCATGTGTGTGAATGAATAAATCAGGGAGTTACTGATTATTAATCTTTACCACTCTTATCAGTCTAAAACACAATCTCTAATAACCGTAGTCTACAGCAGTGTTTTGCCAACAAGTCGTTTGAAGTGTATTTCCTCATAGCCTTGCAGATAACCACCTATACAGAAGGGGGAGGGAAGAAAGAGAAAAAACAATGCAAGTTCCACTTAATAGGGAAGAACGGACAGAAGCGTTTAATGTACTATATTCTTTGGATTTCAGGAGTAGTTTCAGATTGGCTTTTTTTTTTTTTTAAAATAAAAGTAAACCTTTTGGCTTTTAACATATTCAAAAAAATAAAATTGTGTTCTGAGATCCGTGAGAAATATGTGATGGAAAGGAACTCTTTGTAGAACAAGGAATAGCCATGGTTTTGTAGCTGGTGACTTGCTTGCTTCTAAAAGACCTTGCGCCGCGTGCCTGTGTTCCGTGAAAAAACAAAAAACACATTGTTCCACCCCAGATTTAGCCACTGAATGCTTTTGTCATTACATACTTTTATTTTCCACTTGTAAAATGTTCCGACATTTAATTTCTCCAATATGCAAAGTTAAAAAGAGGTTTTGGAGACAACTGTTAGAAGTACTAGATTGATCATTAGGATGATGCAATACTTTTTGAAATCAGAAGAATTTACAAGAAGGAAGTTGTGGTTATGTACTGTCAGGTGCAATCTTTGTTCCTGTTTCTAACGTGGGGCTCCTTAATCTGTGAGTGTGCTTGGACGGGTTATGGTGCAGTACAGTCAGCCCTCCGTATCCCCAAGTTTCACATCCCCACATTCAAACAACCAAGGATCGAATCCGCAGGTGCCAAACCCACGGACACAGAGGGCCGACTGTATTCATTTTACTGCACCATTTTATATCAGGGACTTGAGCATCTGCGGATTTAGGTATCCTCGGGGGTCCTGGAACCAATACCCTGTGGATATGGAGGGTCAACGGCAGTGACCTGTGAGTGACTGTGTAAAGTATGTAATCTGCTGTAATAATGGCACCTCTCTCCAACCATAAGTCAAAAGAAACTAAAATAGGGGCCATCAGAATCTCTCAATCTCATTTTTCAACCCTGCTATGACCTTGAACAGTCTGAGCAGCACAGCCAAGCTGGACGTGAGGTTAGAGTTGAGCTGTTTTGCTCTTAAAAGTTCTGCTGCCTTGCAGGGTGGAGAGAAAAGTTTGGGAGTGGTCCAGGGTTACAGACTCGTATGGCTCTTTGTGATGGCCAGACACCTGTCCCTGTTGCCTGGAGATTCCATTCATGGGATGTTTAGAAGCAGACTTGGTTTGTGCTTGAGAGAAGTGCTCTGAGAGATCCGGGTCCTGAACTGTAAGTGGTAGGATGGATGCTGTCCACCCTCCCTCCCTCCCTCCCTCTCTCGCTTCCTTCCTATTACTTTTTTTTTTTTAACATCTTTATTTGAGTATAATTGCTTTACAATGGTGTGTTAGTTTCTGCTGTATAACAAAGTGAATCAGCTATACATATACATATATCCCCATATCTCCTCCCTCTTGCGTCTCCCTCCCACCTTCCCTATCCCACCCCTCTAGGTGGTCACAAAGCACCAAGTTGATCTCCCTGTGCTATGCGGCTGCTTCCCACTAGCTATTTAATGCCACATGTAAAGGTGGAAAAGACTTTGAAAGACTTTTGGGGGGGAGTGGTTAAGGCATGGAAAACTTTTCTCCAAAAAGAGGGGACATAGTAGGTTAGTAATATAGCTTCATATTCTTAATGTCCCATCTGCCCCTTCCCTCCAGAATTCTCTGTGCAAATGTTTGGAGAAAAGGGGCCAGGAGGTTTGGTTGGGTGAGGTCTAGATTTTAGGCATTTTTAGAAGTCCCCGGATATCTTGAGATATTGACTTGTCAGCCTTCTTTAAGTCTGGAGAGAGTAGCTGTGAGCACTGACCCGTTTTTGCATCTCACGTTGGGCTCGTGTCACGCAGGGAAAGCTCTGTGCAGCTAAGGAGTCCGTGTGCGCAGCCCCGGGCCACTTAGTGCTGGGATGACCTGATGATGAGACTTCCCTGCGTTTTTTTTGTGTAATTTCCTTGTTTAAGCTTGGCCTTGTTTTGCTTTTCCTTTGTGAAGCAGACCAGTTTCTCCCCTTTTCCTTCTTGTGCAAGAGGTGCTGGGCCCCACCCGTCTGAACTTTAAACTTTTCCTTACACTCAGTACCTAGGGAGCTCCGCTGGAAAGGAGTCGATGCTTTCCACCGCATCTGATGCTGCCGATTCCTAGACCCCATCAGTAAAAGAAAGAAAATGACTGGCCAGCTGCCACTTAGTCCTGGTAAATCGGCGAGTGGCTATTTTTGAGGCTGCTGGGGGAAGCTTTGTTTTCTATTCATTCCTTCATTGAACAAACATTTCCTTAGTGCTTCCCGTGTGCCCGCACTGCCCTTGCATCGGGCATACCGCAGTTGACAAGTCCCAGGGGGTCCCTGTCCACATGGCAGGGCAGGCGAGGAAGATATTTAAAGAATTGCATGAATTACACAGACATTGTCTGATGACCATGATATTAAGAGCTGTGAAGGGAAGGTAGCACTTTGTGAATTAAGGCACCTCAGCAAGAATGATGTAAATCCCACCTAAGGCTGCGGGATTGGGTTTCTGACTCTAAGGTGAAGGGTAGGGGGAGAGGCGTGAAGGGTAGGGCAAGAGGCATGGAGGGGACCGAGTGTGATTTGCCCAGGGCTGATCAGTTTAAGAGCAAGGTGTAGGGGCTTGGCGGAACAGATTTGGAGGACTGTTCGGTTGTGTCTAGAATTTGGCTGAGGGGTTCGGACGCTTTCTAGGGCAGAATTGAGGAGGGACTGGGAAATTGTAGTCTTGTTTGCATGTACTCGCTGAAGGTAAACCTGCAAGCCGGTGGCCCTGGGAAGCCAGCTGTGGTGGGGACCTGGCGCGCCCACCCCAGGTTCTGTTACAAATGAAAAGATAAGAGGGGGCTGTGGGGAAGCCGTGGGAAGACTTGTTTAAGAATGTTTTCCAGACTCAGGCGAACTGTAGGAAGGAAGATGGAGAGCAATGTAGAAAAAGGAAGGGCTGCTGCTTTAACACAAGAGTACTCTTTAGCAGCTCCATCCTTCCGAGGGTCTCATTTAAGGTCAAGCAGCTGGTCAGAGCGGCTGTAAAGCAGTAGCTGTGGTCTGTGTTGTGTGTGCCTGGGGAGAGGTGGGAGGGACGCGTACTTTGGTGACAGTAATTTTCCCTACCCACCGTACAGTCTTAGAGTTTTGCCGTGTGAAGAAAAGCTCCCTCCACCCTTAGAGCCATGAAACAATGTGATTCTGGGCTGTCCTCAGTGCTGTTCCTGGTCATGCTACTGAATTATAAATCCTTAGCAGTTGTTACACGGAGAAATCTTAAATGGGGAATTGCAGAGCCTAGGCAGAAGATAGAAAAAGTGCAGGTAGACCAGCTGTCTGCATCCTGGTGGGTGGTAGGTGTGCGTTGTCTGGAGGATTTTACTTGCCTCGTTCTCTGTTCTCCTTTCTGTTGTCAATGCCAAGTGTATGATAGTGGAGCCCCTATGGCCCTGTTCAGTGCCAGCCCTGGGCGGAAGAGGTGGGGTTGAGGAACGGGGCGTGTTAACGAATGTGCCATACAGTTTGGAGCTTTGAAACCAGATGTGTCTGAGTTAGTACCAGGCCCTGGCTTTGTGACCCCCACAAGTCACAGAGCCCCCGGGGGCCTTAGTGCTCTTGTTTGTGAGATGAACTTTGTAAGATCTACCTCCGAGGGCCTGAAGCCCCAAACACATGGTCCCTGAGCGTGGCCGGCCAAAGGCATTTAGGCTTTTGCTTTGTCGCCCACAGATTTTTGATAACAGTGATGATGCCAAGATGCCGATGAGGGACACTGGTGCGGGGTGGCAGAGGGTGAGGGACTTCTCCCTTCTCTCTTTATCTGACCTTTCAGGATGCCTTCATGCCTTCAGGAGGGTTTTAAAGAACCTGGCTTTGCTATCAGAAATGGCACGTTTTATTCTATTCTTGGACACAGGTTCTGGCACCCTTCATAAAGCGACATAACCAAGTGTCTAGGAGAGAGGCCGTGATCCTGTGGTGTCAGCTTTTCTGTGTCGTTATTAGTATATATGTAACACAGAGCGCACTCCGTGAGCGTTCAGATTAAAACTCACGTTTTATCCAGGTTTTTGAGGCATCTGTGCCTGATCCATGCTCATGAGTTTACAAAACCATGCAGTGCTCTTACAAACTCCCACTGTATAAATAATCAGAAGTTGTTTCTGGATGTCTAATGGAGAGGTACGAAAATTCCCCTGTGCTGGAGGAGGTTAAGAGTGTCATTGTGAATATGTATATATAGAAGGACTTTCTTTAGAATGTTTTTTCCCTTACAACTTAATGTCATTTAAAATAGATAAAGCAGGACTTCCCTGGTGGTGTGGTGGTTAAGAATCCGCCTGCCAATGCAGGGCACATGGGTTCGAGCCCTGGTCCGGGAAGATCCCACATGCCATGGAGCAACTAAGCCCGTGCGCCACAACTACTGAGCCCACGAGCCACAACTACTGAGCCTGCCCTCTAGAGCCTGAGAGCCACAAATACTGAGCCTACGTGCTGCAACTACTGAAGCCCGTGTGCCTAGAGCCCATGCTCTGCAACAAGAGAAGCCACTGCAATGAGAAGTCCACGCACAGCAGCGAAGAGTAGCCCCCTGCTCGCCGCAACTAGAGAAAGCCCGCATGTAGCAACGAAGACCCAATGCAGCCAATAAATAAATAAATAAAGACATTTAAAAAGTAAATAAATAGGGGCTTCCCTGGTGGCGCAGTGGTTGGGAGTCCGCCTGCCGATGCAGGGGACACGGGTTCGTGCCCGGTCTGGGAGGACCCCGCGTGCCGTGGAGCGGCTGGGCCCGTGAGCCATGGCTGCTGAGCCTGCGCATCCGGAGCCTGTGCTCCGCAACGGGAGAGGCCACAGCAGTGAGAGGCCCGCGTACCGAAAAAAAAAAAAAAAAGTAAATTAATAAAATAAAACAGATAAAGCTGTGGTCAGGGTTCTTTGTCTTCCTTTCCTTTTTTCACGGATGCCCAGAGTAGTGTAGTGTGTTGGAAAGAGGGAGGCCTAGTGTTCTAAAATGTTCACAATCCTGGGCCCAGGTTCACCATTAATTAGTATGCATGTGGTTTTCGAGCAGGTCATTTATTTCTCTTTCTCTACTTTCTCATCTATGAAATGCAGATAATCACCCTTGCCTACCTCTTAGAGTGGTCTTAGGGTGAGGTGGAAGCCTGCCTTCGTTTTACCTGGAATGCTTGGGACCGTCAGTTGTCGTTCCTGGGACTGCCATAGGGTTCAGTAGCGTGCCGGCCACCCCTTCGAGGATCAGGTGACTCTTGCCAGGTGAGAGGAGGCAGGGCACAGGATGGTCAGGGGGACTGGCCGCAGTATCCTTCGCGTTCCTGCTGGGGGCGGGCAGGGAGCATCAGTTATTCTGTGCTCGTGGAACGTGGCACCGTGGACGTGTACTAGACTGTCAGACTAAGAGTGCAACCTGGCTTAGGCAGGTAACCTCGTAGGGCTTCCATATTCTGATCTGTGAACTGTAATTATAATAAATAATATTTTTATTATTACCAACTAACAGTTCTTGGGCACCTCCTATGTGGCAGGTGTTGTGCTGAGTGCTTCGTGAGAGTTCTTTATTCCTTCAGCAAGGATTTAACGTGTTTTTCTCTATGCCAGACCCTGTGCCAGACTGTGGGGCATGTGGGTAGGACAGTGTCAAAATCCTGCTTGCGTGGAGCTTGTCTTCTAGTGGGAAGACAGAGTGTAAAGGAGAACGTAGATGATGTGATTACAGGCAGTGCCACTGCTGTGAAGGAAATGAGGTGGAGGGGTTGGAGTCCGGCAGGGGCAGAGGTGGGGTTTTTAGTAGGGTGAGGCCCCTCTGAGGAGAACTTGAGCTCTGAACGAGGGAAGGGGTGAGCCTCACCCCCGTCCGTCTGTGCAGAGGCAAGTGCGGATAACGGCCCAGGGACCACAGGTGCTCATCAGGTGGGGCCTGCGGGCTCTAGGAGACCAGGGGAGGGTCCTGAGCAGGAGATGGTGGAGATCAGCCTTGTGTTTGTAAATACCCGCCTGCAGCCATAACTGCAGAGGCCAGAGTGGAGGCAGGCGGACCCGTGGGAGGCTTTTGTGAGTCCCCGAGGACTGGGTGGAGCTGGTGAGAAGTGGTTGGATGGATGCCTGAAGTATTCTGAGGATGGAACCCTCAGGACTTGGTCATGGATTGGGGCAGGTATGGGAAAGGAGAGAAGTCATGAGTGATACCTCTGTGTTTAGCCTCAACCCCTGGGTGAAGGGGGGCACCGTTTATTGATCTGGGAAACTTGGGGGAGGATTATAGATGTGCTCAAACAGCTCTGACATGAATACTGTTAGGGTTGCCATTTCACAGATGTGGAAACTGAGGATTAGAGAAGTAACAAGTTTGCTGTAGGACTAAGCCGGGTCAGGATTAGGATCCAGGTCTGGTCCTGGCCCGAGCCTAGCGTCCTCAGCTGTTTGGCTGTGCTCTGCAGAATATGTGAGTTTGCTGTCAGAATAGGTTGGTGAGAAAGGCCTTGTGCAAGCACTTTGAAAGCACATCTTTTTTTTTTTCTCAGTACAGCTTTATTGAGGTATCAGTTATATACCGTGCAATTCACCCATTACGAGCATACAGTTCCATGATTTTTAGTCAATTTGTACTGTTGAGCAGCCATCACCCCAGTCCAGTTTTAGACTCTGTAGTCAATTCCTCTTTCCATCCCCAGTTTCAGGCAGACACTGATCTTCTGTCTCTAAGGTTATGCCTTTTCTAGAAATTTCCTACACAGGGAATCATACAACATGTGGCCTTTTGTGTCCAGTTTTGTTCATTTAACAGAGTGTTTCTGAGGTCCATTCATTGTGGCACACCGTGTCTGCTCTTAAGGAACATTTTTTGCCTTGGCCAGAAAGAGGTACTCTGTGCTGATGAGAATGATTTCCAGCGAGATGGGCCTTCAGATGATGAAACATAACGATGGCTAGCATTTCCTGAGCATTTCCGATGATGCCAGGTGTGGTTTCATTCATTATCTTCCGTGGTCTTCCAAGAAGTTCTGTGAGGGAGGTACCATTAGTGTTAGTGTTTTACAAATGAGGAAAGTAAGCATAGAGAGATGAAGGAGCTTGCCCCAGGTTCTAAGAGCTGGGATCAAATTTGGGCCTCCTCTCTGCAGAACTTTGCCTCGGCCAAGACTCAAGACTCCACATGCCCTTAACCCTGTTGATAAAACTTTTTTTGCGGTACGCGGGCCTCTCTCATTGTTGTGGCCTCTCCCGTTGCAGAGCACAGGCTCCGGACGCGCAGGCTCAGCAGCCATGGCTCACGGGCCCAGCCGCTCCGCGGCATGTGGGATCCTCCCGGACCGGGGCACAAACCCGTGTCCCCTGCATCGGCAGGCGGACTCTCAACCACTGCGCCACCAGGGAAGCCCTTGATAAAACTTTTGACTTCTTAGCCTCAGAAAGGGCTTGCAATCCCAGTTGGAATAAGGCACTTAGCAGGTAAATCTAAAACCGTAGCTTTAAGGAGGATATTTATACTGCATTTTAGTTTTGGCATCATCACATGGAAATGATGTTGTCTTAAAGTGATCCTTTAGTGAAGGAGCTTCCTTAGGTATGGTGTGAGCATGGCACCAAATTCCAAACACAGAATTATGTCATTAGGCAGAGCTTGTGTTTTTGAGTTGGTCTTAAATATTATGTTTATCAGAAGTGCCATTTTTTTTGTATTGTTTCCCAAGGCTGTTGCCTTGTTATTAATGGGTGGAATTAGGCATCATGTATTTTTCAAAGTGTTTTATGTCATTATATTAGATGCTAATACAATTTTCCCTTCTATGTAACAATCCTGTATTTAAACAGTATTTTTTCCAATTCATGTATAGTCCGTATTGGAGGATTTTGTGCTCCCCATTGCAGAGGAGTTCTTTGTGCATCACAAATATCTGAACGTTTTGAGAAGATTTTTAAACACTTCGTATCTTTCTGTCTATACACTTGGGTGTTCATCTTGCTTCCTTCTCTCCCATTTCATAGGTACCCTGCTTGCTTCAAATGTTAACTTCTCTGTTCAGAGCATGGATTTTACGCTGTTTACATGAATGGGTTTCCTATGAAGCCCAAGGCTGCTAGAATCCTGTTGGCTATAATTGTGCTCAAGAACCTGTAAATTTCCTCTCTAGATTGCCCCAGGTACTGCCTCTTTTTCTACCAACCAGGATCTCCTGCATCTTCTTACTGAGAGTTTCGCCTTCCTGTGCAGAGCTGGATGTGGCCCAGCCATCCATGGCTCAGTTTCTGCTCATGGGCCCTTCCCTTTCAATTGGAGAGTGGCTGAATTGCAGTTCCAGACCATCAGAAGGCAAGGGGTGGGGCAGCCCAGGAATATGTAGGACTCCCTATCTTCCCTGCATTGATTTCACCCCTCATTAGCTTAAAAATGTCTTTTGATAGTTGGTTTCTCACACCAGGGTCCGAACAAAGCTCACACATTGCATTTGATATGCCTCTTGACGTTTTAACTCTAGAATGGCGCTTCTTCCCCCATCCTGTTCTCCCTAAGTTATTGCTTTGTGGAAGAAGCAAGTCAGTTGTCTTGTAGACGGTCCCGCATTCTGGATTTGGCTGAGAGTTTTCTCTTTAAACATGTTCCATTAACCTCTGTATTTCTGTAACCTGAAAGTTAGGACGAAAGCTTTATTACATTTGTTGATGTAAAACAACCAGTTATTTTCCCAGCAAAATGGGTTTATTTGAGAACACCAAAGAATCGCAATTTGGGACCTAAAACTTATGGCGACCCACAGGTAAGTCCAGAGAACAGAGAGGAGGAACAGTCTTTTATAGAGGAGAAGGATTTGGCCGGGACTGTTATAAACAAAGAGTCCATTGGAGGAAACTGGGAATTCAAAGTATAGTGGCTTTTCATTGGCTGACTTGTGACAGCCTCTCATTGGCCGGGCTGTTGCCAGGCAGAGAAACCCTTCTTTCCTCCTGCTGAGTGGTAAAGTAATAACCTTCTTTCTGTTGGAGATGCAAGGGTATCTCTTTTACTTGGGGTCTGCAGTTGACATAGAGTGGTAGGGTATGAAAACTCCCCCTTCTGGCGTCCTGATTCCATTTTAAATGAGGTTTCTGTTTATTATTTTTCATAGATTCACGTTCAGGTTTAGGGGGGCAAGATTAGTTTGTTGGCCGTGTTGTACACTTCGTGTCCCATCGTCTCAGGATGGTGTCTGGTTGTCTCCCTTGTAGTGATATTGAGGTTGATCGTTGGGTCCACGTGCTGGGAGTTTGATCCTTTCATTGTGAATTTCCTCATCAACCTTTCTCCCAGGGTCTGTTAGCTTTCATTGAGGACTGTTGCCTGAATTGATCATTTCATTAGAGGTTGTTGATTCTCCTCTCTTAAGGAGCCTGTTAGTGAGTGTGAGATGAGATTTAAACTGGCCAGGGTGTCTGCTTAGGGACAGCTAAAGAATTAACAGAGAAGCAATGATTGGCTTGGCTTTATCCAAGCATAGCAAATACTTCCAATACTCAATACTTCATTAGAGCTAATTGCTATTTGCACCACCTTTTATGAATGTTACTGTGCCAGGTTGATTTCATTGTAAGTCTTGTTTAGCAGCAATGTTAAATTCTGTCCGTATTTGCTAACTTGGGTGCTTGGCCATCACCTAAATTAAGAGATTATGACATGGGTTTATGGGTGAGAATGCCAAGTGATGGTGTAGACCATGATAGATTATGTTCTTCAATAATCATTTAAAATTTCCTGACACGTAAGGACACGTATGCCTCATCTTTCCTTATAAAAGAAGTAAGTCACTGATGAGTTTTAAAAATATAGGAGGTGGATGATAAATCTGATATAGCTGAGTTTCCGTTCTGCCTAGATGGAAGAGAAATGGACCTCTGCTGGCAGCTTTCAACTTCATTGTTAAGATCAGAAAGGATGGATTATTGCAATGTGTCCAGCAGGAAGTAATTGGGAGTTTCTTTTAAAGACGGGGGTGGGGTTGGAGGGTGGGGGGGGGTCGTAGTAAATGAATTTAATTTGTGTGTGCTCCATCGGCTGCCAGGGGCCCCTGGGACATGTTACAGTAGCAGTCTGATTTGGGGACATTCGCAACATTTGAAGGCCCCTGGGATGGAAATATATCGATTCCTCCTGTTACAGGCAAGCCTGCCTTTTGCCAGCGCATGTTCCTGGAAACCACAGTGTGCAGACAGTCTTCATAAAGCGGTTCTAGGATCCCCACAGGTACAGCCTCATGATTAGGAGTTGTGCCTTGACTAGACCCTTGGTATCAAATAAATCGTGGCTATGACCAGTAAACCATAAAGGTGTGACAACTAGAAACCTAAAAGAATTTGAAATTAGAAACTACCCTGCATTGTCACAGAGGGTTTGAGCTTGGGGAAGCCTTAGAGAGCAAGGGATCATCTAATCTAGACTCCTTATTTCTTTTGGTGAATAAACCACCGCTCAGACGTGTCAACTAGCTTGCCCAAGACCACACAGCTCGTTATTGGTTGAGTTGGAACTAAAACTCATCCCAGAATAACAGTCACTGACACGTGGATGTTTCTTAAGCACGTGCTAAATGCTTTACATGCATCGTTTTTGTGATCCTTATCCCATGGTGTAGGACTTTAATTGACTGTATTTTACTGAGGAGCACGCTGAGGCCTAGAGACTCTCTGTAATTTATCCTAGATTACACAGAACTCAGCTACGTTGGCCCTCCATACCCATGGGTTCTGCATCCGTGGTTTCAACCAACTTCTGATTAAAAAAAAAAAAATTTCTGGAAAGTTCCAAAAGGCAAAACTTGAATTTGCCATGCCCTGGTAATTATTTACATAACATCTACATTGTATGTACAACTATTTACATAGTATTTACATTGTATTAGGTATTATAAGTAATCTAGAGTTGATTTAAAGCGTATGGGAGGATGTGCTTACGTTATATGCAAATACTTTATGTAAGGAACTTGTGCATCCATGGATTTTGGTATCCACAGGGATCCTGGAACCAGTTCCCTGCCAATACTGAGGGACGACTCTATTCACTACAGAAAATGTAGTTTACCCACCCTATGGTACTGTCTTCTACGTTCGCCATTTCTTCTTTCCTTCCTCTCTTTCTCCTCCTCGTCCTCTTATTATCAATATTATTATTCTTCTTCTAACTTTATTATTCTTTTTTTTTTTTTTTGTGGTATGCTGGCCTCTCACTGTCGTGGCCTCTCCCGTTGCGGAGCACAGGCTCCGGACGTGCAGGCTCAGCGGCCATGGCTCACGGACCCAGCCGCTCCGCGGCATGTGGGATCTTCCTGGACCGGGGCACGAACCCGTGTCCCCTACATCAGCAGGTGGACTCTCAGCCACTGCGCCACCAGGGAAGCCCTAACTTTATTATTCTTATGAAAGGAATTATTCCTAATGGCCCATAAACTTTGCCTTTCCATGGCTTTCCATTTACTCTAAAGATCTATATTAAACCCACCAGCTCTAATGTATTGTAAATATAGTCAACGGAAAGTGATGCACTAGCTGTAATAAAGGTTGAAACAGTAAGTAACTTTGCTTGAATTCTTAGCATTTAAAAGAGCTTTTGGGGCTTCCCTGGTGGCGCAGTGGTTGAGAGTCCACCTGCCGATGCAGGGGACACGGGTTCGTGCCCCGGTCCGGGAAGATTCCACATGCCGCGGAGCGGCTGGGCCCGTGAGCCATGGCCGCTGAGCCTGCGCGTCCGGAGCCTGTGCTCCGCAGCGGGAGAGGCCACAACAGTGAGAGGCCTGCGTACCACAAAAAAAAAAAAAAAGAGCTTTTGGAACTTAAAAAAATTCCTTTGATCATTCTTTAAAAAAAGAAGATCACCACTTATCCTTTAAGTACTTGAAAACATCACCAAGATATTTCCTTGCAGCAGGTCTGGAGAGCAAAAGTTCCTTCCGCGAGAGCCTCCACATCTCTTGCTGCCTCTTCACTCCCTCCTCTCTCTAACCTTCCTCCTTCAATCACGTTACGGACAGTCCTATGGCAGAGATCTTGGCAGGAACAGGTCTACTTTTAGGAGCAAGGGTGTGAAGGGTGGTGGGTGGGGAGCAGAGGTGATGAGAAGTAGCCTCTGGAACTGGGAGAGGGTGTTGGTGTTGAGCGGTACGCTCTCGTTTTGAAGCCTGCATGGCTCTCACCTTGTTTCCGCCCATGCTGCCCACACAGAGCCCGGTGTGGGTGCCAGAGAGGGGGCATTTCAACTGCATGAACTGTGTCACCTGAGTACATAACGGAGTGGGGAAGTGCGGAGACCCTGGTAACATCCAGGGAAATCTGTACTTGGATGTGGTTTGTACCCTGGTCCAGGGGTGACTTTAAACAGTTTGTGATAAAACAAAAACAGTTGGCTTGGCAGCTATCCGAATAGGTGCCCAGGTAGAATTTTTTATTTGTTTATTTTAAATCCTTTTAAATTGCAGTTCTTCATGAGCTTCCTGTGTCAGACATGCAGCTGAATCTGTAATGATGGGCGCTACCAACACTGCTTTTTTCCCCTCTCCATTTGCGCTCGAAACAAAGCTGCCTGCAGGTATGGTCTGGAAGATGCTGCATGCATGGGCTTCTCGGTGGATGGTGGCACAGAGCTGATTCATTTCAAATACTGCCTATTTATAGCCTCTTCAGAATAATGGTAAGACGGTAGATGTTCTCTCTACCACCGCCATGTAGGTTAACATGACTTTTTAAATGGAGATAAATTATGTTTTACTCACAGATGACTCATTTCATAGTCCTTTTTAAATACACACCCTGCCGTTTCTCTGAAGTGTGTCACTTTAATAATCAGCCCGTGCTGGAGCTTTCTCAGTAAGCTGTAGGCTTGGAAGGGGGACGAGG